>NW_022437005.1:9960241-10074830 GCF_009761245.1 Sapajus apella
GTTGTGGGGGCCGTTGGGGAGGCGGGAGGCCATTGGGGGTGCCGATAGGGAGGCGGGCCATTGGGGGGGCCATTGGGGAGGCAGGGGCGCTGTTGGGGGGGGCCGTTGGGGAGGCGGGGGCCTCATTGGCCTCCCGCCTCCCCAACGGCCCCCACAACGGCCCCCCGCCTCCAGCATCCCATCTCCCTACTTTGAGACCATGGATGTGATCCTGGGCATCTGCTTTGCTGCTGTTCTTACCTAGAGCCTTACCTGTGATTCCCCTAGAATTCACTTTCAGATTTCAGCCTCAAGATTCCCTCCATCTCTCTCTGGGGTCACTACAGGCTTCATGTTGAAGCATCTGTCTCCGCTGACACTCTCCTCCCAAGACACACTAAGGGCTGCCAAACCAGCTGTTACTGAGGGTGTGAGGTCATGGCTGTCTGCTCCCTACCCACCGTGTCTGGGGTGGAAACACTTGGCCAACTGAAAATGTTTACCAAACCACGGAACTCTATGAACCTCTTGTTCACAGCCACCCATTCCAGCAGGCAGGGACGGCCGGAGCCTACCTCCTTCCACGCGCTGTGTGTGGCTGAGATGAGTTTCCAGCCTCCTTCATGCCAAGTTTGCAGACCTCTGGCAACCATGCACACAGCACTGCACACCCAACTCAGTACTTTCAAACCAGAACCAGAGCCCAAGGAAAGTCACCATCATTGAGTTATAATATACAAAAACTGAAGTATATAAAAATCCAAATTTACCCAAGGAGTCTCACGGGAGCCAATTGCTTAACCACTGTTTTTAATGGAATCTTCATGTGATGCACAAGGCCTGGATTTTTATCCACTATAGCAGCTTAACTGATGCACTGGTCCAAACATAATGCTGTCACTTGCTCACGTAAAAGTCAGGGAGCCCCTCACAGGGAAAGGATTGAGGATCCCTTTTATCAGCAGTGCCACAGGTCAGAAGTGCAGTGCCCCACACTGTGTGACTCTTACGCAGGAGAATAAGGGGATTACATGACAGCAAGTTTTTCATTCCAACGCTATATCACAGCATGAAATAAAGTCTCAAACATGACAACAGGCTTTGATTTTTAATGAAATTCTCAGACAGTTGTTTTCCAGACAGACATCTGCAGCCGAAGGAAAAGGCACATCTCCTCAGTTACTGACTCCCACCTGAGAGTAATACTGAATCCCTAGGGGCCGATGACCAGAAGAAAAGAGGAGCTCAAGCCTTCCCCACTCCGGCCTGGGATGCTGCAGAGAGAGACAGCCGACCTGGAGACTTCAGGGAGCCCAGAGCTCCTGGCGACAGCTGGACCTTTAAGCCACAGGCGTTCATACAGGTTACCCAGCCCGCGCTGAATGCTTGCAGGGGCAAAACCCACTCCCCGTGATGCTGAGTGCACGCCAGGCAGGCTCCACTCGCCACCACATTCTCAGGCCTGGCCTTGCTCTAAGTGTGTGTAAAGGCGATATCTCACACACGCCTGTCCTTTGGAACCACACAACAAGGCTAAACTTCACAGGAGCCCTGCGATCTTAGAAAACAGCAAAGGTTAAGAAATTGTCCCACCTTTTATGTTCTGAGAACACTGCAAAAATCCCCTCATATGATTTAGATACAAGTCATGGTTGCCCCTCACTGTTTACCTATGATAGGGTCAGACGCAGGGCCTCCAAACTCCCATTCCTTGAGTCATAAGTGATGCACTGAACTTCCCGTCCCACTGATCCATCGGAAGAAAATGCTTGCTAACCACACTTTGGCAGAGCGTCTCTCCTTCTGAGCCAGTGCACAGCCCCTCCTGAGAACACTCCTCTGCTCTCAATCATGCCACCTCCACTCCTTCAAGCCACTTTCCCCACCTGGTTCTTTCCGGCCTTGTTTGCTCCACTTCATAAAAGAAACACCCTCTTTGCCTCACCCATGTGACACTGGCAGACCCTACAGTTGGAGTGATCTCCTTCCCTGTGGCAACAGCCCTCCTCCCCTTGCAAGAATCTTTTCCAGTGACGTCTCTCCTTACTAAGGCCGGGTTAGTTTCATTTGGTGTGTACAGCAGTGACAGCGACAGTAGTCAGCGCCATCCCCATGACTGCACACACACACACCTGCCATGCCCCTGCGCTGCCTGTGTGAACTAATTCTGCACAGCATTACTATTACCACTGAGCCAGAAAGAGAGCAAATGGCAGAGAGAGGAACTAAGGTGCCAGGGCGTGGGAAAGTGAATAAGGAAGTGCAGAAGCCATCCCAGCTCGGTCTGAGCCAAAATCTCCTCTGGCCATGCACAGTCCATCGTTTCGTGAGTTTTGCACAGTGTTCCTCAGTGTCACAACACCCCAACACCCTCCCCTGCAAGATCTCAGAGGCCTTCGCTCTGCGGGTGAATGACGAGCATCTACGATGCTTGTGAAAGATTCTGCTCAGTCTCCCAGAAGATCTGAGATTCCCAGATTCTGAGAATGAACTGGGCCAATAAGCAAAGTCAAACAATGTGTGTCTCCGAAGAGTTGAGAGAGACCTTGTTCTAATGGTGGCCATGGCAGTCCTGTCCTAAAGCTTTTCTCCTAATGTGACTGATAATCCTCCCACCCAAGGTGGGTCTACACCCCCACCCCTGAAAATGCGGCCCCTGATGCCCCCCCAGAACAGACACAACCCTGTGTGACTTCTCAAATGAGCGAGACAACAAAAGGAGTCAGCAGCCACCAGGTACAGCCAAGCCGTACCTGGCTCCTGGCTGCTGGATCTGTGGCCTTGCAGAGACAGCTGAAGCAGCAACACCTGGCAGTGATGACTGCAAACGGGTCCACCAGAGCTGGCACCAGAAACAGGAGAGCAACCTTACCAGCTTGAGCAGTGGGGCCTTTCATGAGAGAGTGAGCAGGAGAGACAGGTGGAGCAGGAGAAGCTGGTGGGCAGCCCTCTCACCCTCCTCCTCTTCTCTCAATCCCTCCTGTCTCCCTCCCTCTCCCACCCTCCTTCTCCCCTCCCCCTACTCCCTCCTCTTTGTCTCCCTCCCTCTCACCTTCCTCCTCCTCTGCCTTCCTCTCTCTCTTCATCTCTCTCTCTCTCCCCCTGTCTCCCTCAGCCTGCTCCTCCATCTCCCTTTCTATCTCTTCCATGCTTGCCCATGGAACCAGCCACCATGTTGTGAGGAAGCCCAGTCCACATGAAGAGGCTCATCTGGTGTCCCAGCTGAGAGCCAGCACCCTGCAGGCTTGTGGCTCAGAGATTCAAGTCTGTGGCCTTCACAGCTTCCAGCTAAGGCCCATGGTGAAGCAAAAGCAACCCATCCCACTATGCCATGTCTGAACTTCTGACCCAGAGAAACTGTGGGAGATAGTAAAATGATCACTGTAGCTGGAAGCCCCCACGCTTAGAGGTCATGTGTTATGCAGTAAAGAACAACCAATCCAGGTGGATATGGAGATGATATGGCAGTGGGTCAAAGCTCCACACCCTCCTTCTCCTGCCCCCTCACCTCTTCCTCTGCCCAGGCCGCCCACCAGCTTCTCCTGCTCCGCCTGTCTCTCCTGCTCACTCTCTCACCAAAGGCCCCACTGCTCAAGCTGGTAAGGTTGCTCTCTTGTTTTTGGTGCCAGCTCTCATGGACCCATTTGCAGTCATTACTGCCAGGTGTTCCTGCTTCAGCTGTCTCTGCAAGGCCACAGATCCAGCAGCCAAGTGCCAGGTACAGCTTGGCCATCTATGAGAGACACAGCTTCCCAATTAGAAGTGACATTTCAGATGAGATGACCTGGGAGCTGCAGCCTCTGCGCAAAGATGCACTGTGGATAATCACAGTGATAACAAAGTGACTTTTAGAAAGAATTCATTAATTGAGATCATCTTTACCCCAGAAATACATGTGCACATGACATTTGACAGCAACTAAAATCTAATTTCACCCGTCTGCAGCCACTACCTCCTTTCTCCTTCAGCTCGTCTGCTCTGACACCTCCTGCTATCTATCTAAAGCTTCACTGGGACACCAGCCCACTCCACTGCCACTTCCTCACCCCCAGCAGCCCCTCCTATACTAGCCTGGGTTCCAAGAACCTGCAGGGAGCCCGCCAGCCCCCATGACATGGGTGCCTCCCACCTGCCCTGGGCCGGACTCTCTCTCCAGGCCTAGGACTATGTGCTCCTCATCCTCCCCCCACACTTGCTCCTCCCCCTGCTCATGACCTTTGCTCTTACTTCCCCCCCAAAAAAGTAGAAACAGGGGCTGACTCCACCCTCAGGCCTGGCTGCCCCTGCTGCCACCAGTCGCTGGTGAGCTGAGGGCTCCGCTGGCCTCAGGAACTCTCACCTGCATACATCCTCTCCGGGGCTGTGCCCCTTCCCTGGCCCTGGCCATCCCATCAGGGCCTGGCCTGCTCTGCACTTCTCTCCTGCCCTGAGTGCTCTTTTCTTACCCCTGGAAGTTCTAACTATAGACACGTCCACCTGTTCTTGTAAACTCAAATAACCCTATTAGCCTGATGACTCCCAGTTATAAATCCAGACCCATTCCTCCCCTCAGCTCCAGTTTGGATTTCCCAGGGGCTGCCCCATGTGGATGCCTCATGAACTTCACACACAGAAGGGCTCACAGGCACTCTGGCTTCCTTTACGCACGGTAGGTCAAGGCAGGAAAGGTGGAAATCATGGTTCCTCCCTTTCCTCACCCCCAACAGCAATGCCAGTTTATACAACCCCCAAAATGCATCTCATCCCTGGCCCCTTTGCTCCATTTTTTACTCCTGTCACCTTCCCTGACCACCGTGATCTCTCTTCAAGTGCTTCAGATAGCCCCCATCCATTCCCACCCACCACCACCCCTCCTGCCCCTGTCTCCTCCCACCCCAGCCCTCCAACTCATTTCCCACAGAGCGGGGTGCGGGGGGGAGGTGCCCTTTAATATGCATGCATGCATTACATCATGCTGCACCTGCAACTTTTCTGTCGGTTTCCATCAGGTACAAACAGCATCCCTCCCTGTTCCTTGACACACCAGGCCAGGCATGACCTGTCTCCAGAGGCTCCTCCAGCCTCATCCTATCTGTGGTGGGATTACCTTCCTGCCACGGGGTCCTTCTGCTCCTTGAACACTCCCAAATCTAGCCCATCTCAGGGCCTTTGCACTAGCTGTTCTCTGCCTACGATGATCTTTCCCTGCTGATCTTCAAGGACTCGGCTAAAAGCCCACTCTCGAGAGGCCTTCTCTTGGCAGTCTTGTCTATAGGCAGTCTTCCCTTTCTTACTTGCTACTCATTCCTTCTTTATAATTACTTTATTTATAAATGGGTCATGCAGGTTCTAGGTTCTGTTTGCTTCAAAAACATACAATGTGTCCCAGATTTCTTTATCGTCTCTCTCTCTCTCCCCCCCTTTCTCTCTCTCTCTCTCTCTCTCTCTCTGTGTGTGTGTGTGTGTGTGTGTGTGTGTGTGTGTGTGTGTTCTGTTTTTAGCACCCAGGGCCATGACTCTTGTTTATTGCTGTTTTTCACATGAAAAAGTACACATCTGGCAGTGAGTCGATGCCCAGTTAATATCTGTTGAACAAGCAGGTGAGTGAATCTGTGTATGTCATGAGCAACACCAAGGACATTGCAGGATTTTCCTTTATAATCCTGAATCCCAGAAGATTAAAAAAAAAAAAAAAAGATGCCAAGTGCTGTCATCAGTAACATTTCCTGTTTTGTGTGACTCTCAGGGACATTGATAAACAGGACAAAAATTTAGAGACTTGTTCATCACAGGAAAAGGGCTGCCCTTTCTCCAGGGACTCAAGGGAGGAGGCATCACTCTGACTTGTGCACTCTGTCTAGAACCTTGTGATACACAGCTGACAAATTCGATCAACTCAGATGGCTATCATCTTGTACATTAGGAGTCGAGGATGAGTTGACATCCTTTATTCCTAGGAGAGATAAGGCAAGAAGGAGCTGTCAGTATTTCCCACACTGGAGGCTGCCTCAAATAAAAGCACTCCTGGGTTAGGACTGCCATAGATGTTACTGCACTAACAGCAACCTGGTAACCTTTGTCGCCAGGCTTCTGAGCTAACAACATCCTGGTTCCCTGCTTCTACTGATGAAGCTCACCAAAGCTAGGTGGTATTTTGTGTTTGTCCTGGACGATGAGACAAGCAGAGAAAGATAAATCAAAAGTTCTTTCTAAAACATTGTCAGGTTCCCAGAATGATCCATGGAAAAAAGGATATAGGCTTATCTGTCTTTAATTTTTAGAAATAAAATTCATGACAGACACAGGCCATTTTAGTGTCCCCTCACATCCTGTCTATCAAAGACAGGGAATGAGATTGTTCTCTCAAAGAGTACCCTGTTCGTTTATTTTAAAAACATCTTGAGCACCCATCTTGAGTCAAACACTAAACCAGATCCCAAGAAACAGAAATGACCAAGACACAACCCTGATCCCCAAGAATTTGCCGGTAAGCGAAGAAGGCAGAGAAGTAAGCAAACAATTCCAAAATGGCAGGATAGGGCTGTGATGGAGGTGTCCCCAGACTTCACCAGATACCCATGATGGAGAAGTGAGCGAGGGCAGGAATAGAAGAGGCAGAGAGAGCTCCAGGGAGGACAGACGACTGGAGGAGCTTCATTCTGGGCAGAGGTCAAGAATGTCAGCGCTGGAGGGTGATGGGATTCAGCAGCCTGGCCTGCACTCTTTGTCCAAGTCTTAGCACCTAACATGATTAAATGCAGAGCTCTGCCCATAGGAAGCCAGGCAAGGGAATGGCTAGAGGTAGAAACATACCTTTTATAGGAACTCGGTAGCCATAGCGTATGGCACCTTCTCTTTGTAGAGCACTCAATGAAGACATGCTTTTATTTGGTTATGTTCCATCTTCCCGAAGACCTGGAAAGCTCTTTCCTTCACCACCCACCCCTACCACCAAACGTCTTTTGGAAACAATCCTAGTCCAGGCCCAGGGCCAGGTGTTGAGGGCACAAAGATGAGGAAGATACCATCACGGCCCCTCAGGTACAACAATCAAGCAGACCTTGAAGGCCAGGACTTCCTTTATCTCCTTAAACTCCCCCTCCATGTGTAAAGTGAAACGGGAAACTTACAAATCACTGTTGGCTGAGTTCCTTCCCCAACTCTGTCTTTCCCTTCCTCCCTCCTGAATTCCAGCCAATGGCAGATTCACAGGGAACACACTTCCAGAAAGCAGAGAGCAAAGGGCAGGGGAGTGGGCAAAAAATAGCAATGCTGAAACTTTCACCATGTTTGGCGGATGTCACAAACACTTAAAAAATGATTATACCGATTGTGAAAACATTGGAATATGGAATAAAGAATTTTTATAATTGTTAAATATATAAAGCATACTCCAGACACCATGATGCGTCACCCCTACATACTTGGCATGAGGATATTTTAAAAATTGACTCTGGTAGATGCAGGGCCATGTCTCCAGAAAAAATAATAACAATAATAATCTTGGACACAGAAAGAACATGTAGAAGGAATTAGATTTTTGGTATAGAGCTAAGGAGTTTAAATATATATATGCATATATATTTATACATATATGCATATATATATATACACATATATCCAAGTTTTTACATAGAGAGTGAATTCCGTGGAGTGGGTAATTGCAGCTCTATTTATTATTTTATTTTATTGTATTGTATTTTATTTTCTGAGACAAGCTCTCATTTTGTCACCCAGGCTGGAGTACAGTGGTGTAATCATAACTCATTGCAGCCTCAAACTCCTGGGCTCAAGTGACTCTCCTGCCTCAGCCTCCCAAGTACCAAGGACTATAGGTACACAACATTGCTCCCGGGTAATTTTCTTTTTCTAGAGACAGGGCCTGGTTATGTTGCCCAAGCTGGTTTGAGACATCAAGAGATCCTCCTGCCTCAGCCTCCCAAATTGCTAAAATTATAGATGTGAGCCACTGTGTCTGGGCAATAGTAATTACATTTAGATTGTCATTTATTTACTTACTCTCAATATAGAGTAGTGCTGCTGCTGTCAAAGTAGAAGAAAACGTTCCGGAGAACCTTTCAGCCACTCTCAGTAAGTTGGTCCAGTGTGTGTCTGTTTCAGTTGTCTTTTGCTGAGTAACAAACCAACCCAATGCTTGTGGCTTAAATAACAATGCACTATTGCTCACAGATCTGTGGGTTCCCTAGACAATTTTCCTGTACTCAGCAGGGCTTGCTCCTGTGGCTGTCTTCAACTGATGGCTGGGCTGGGCTGGGCTGGACAGCCCAGGATGGCCTTGCGCCCACATCTGGCTGGCTGCTGGCTGGGATATCTGTCTTCCCGCAGGCTGCACCAGACTTATACCTATCATGGAGGTCTCAGGCTCTAAGAGAGTAATAATGGGAGACCAGAACTAGAATGTCATTATTCCAGTCTGCCGATCAAAGCAATTCCCAGGGCTAATCCAAACTGGAGGGGTAGAAAAGCCCGCTTCACTTTTTGCTGGGAGGAGCAGCAACATCACGTCGCAGAGAGGTGCGGCCATAAGAGGCTTCGCCTGGGACCATTCCACTATAAGCATCGGTCACAGTGCCAGGCAAAGCACAAATGAACCTCAGGATGTGCAACACTTTGACCTCTGCTAAAGGTTGAAAGGAAGGCAGATATTCCCCAAGAGATCCTCTGATGCTCAAGGGGACAGGCTGCTACACATAGGAGGGATGCCTGGCCCCAGTGTCAAAGCTGCACATTTGCTGTGTCTCATTAAGGTGTTTCCTTCAAACTCCTGGGGGAATGACCATCAGCCTGTCTCTCTATGGCCTTCACTAGAAACACTTTTTTGCTCAGAAATACAATTGCAAACAAGCATGCACCCAGGGGGTACAACCCCAGCGGGCATGTGTCAATGCGGCAGCCGCCAGTTCAGTGAACAGGACTATGAGAAAACGTGTTTTTCTGGTCTCACGTCTGGCTGAAGGTCAATTTCATTCCTATTCAAAGACAGCATTGGGTCACCCAAGGTTCTTCCACACCCTGGCTGACCCAAACAAACATGCTGTTCTTGGCAGACCAAAAACTCCTGTCTCTGCAGGACTGCTCTCTGGAGTTCAGCATTTTTATGCTCCATCTCCAGACTGGGGCCACAAGGGAAATTGCTCAAGACACAGAGTTTTGATCAGCACAAAATATCCCCTCCTAAGAAGGTGAGTGTACCTGGAGAGCCATGTACACCAGGTGAGAAGCAGTTCCAGTCCCACCTCTGTGCCCTTTCCCATCAACCAGCCCTACCTGAGTAGGGACACTAGCCCCACTTTCTAAACAAGCACACTGAATTCAAGGCAAGTCATGAAGAGCAAGTGTCTCATTCATTTTGGTCCACCATCACCTGGCAAGACTTCAATGCGCTCTGGCTGCAGGACCCCCCGGATCCCCGCCACACTGATATCATTCCTGTGTATCCCCCGCACATCCACCCTCATTCATTTCCCCTGTCCTCACAGACAAACCCAGGCTATGTGGAACAGTCAGGGACCTTGTTTGCAAGCAACAGAGTCTGAAGCCGGCTAATGCAGGCCAAAAGGGAAATTTCAGTAGAAAGCTGTCTGAGAGCTCACAGAATCAATGCATAGTTTGACAGCCAGTCTTACATGCTCCTCTGGGTATATCATGCACCCCTAACGTGGCTGAGAGGTTCCAAGATGCCTCTGCTGTTTAATGACATCTACATTGAGACCTGAGAGATAAACGAGACCCACCAGTGTGAGAGAGCAGGAAGGTCCAGCAGAGCCGCTCCTGGCCAGCTCCCTCAGTTCCTGTCAGCTCGTTTGCACCAAACTTCAGTAGACTTTCAGACCCGAAACCACCTAGGGATGTCCTAGCCTGGTCTAGGGAAAAGAGCACTCCTTTGGGAGTCAGGAAACGGAAATTTTTTTCCTGCCCCAGGATCCAGGGAATGACACTTCTCAGCTATGGGCTTAGTTCCTTCCAGTTACGGAAGCACGTGGACTTCATGACTCTGAAGGCCCACTCAGTCTTATGTTCTATCGAGCAGCAGAGAATCCCAGCTTTTCTATGTTCTACCCCCAGCTTTCTATAATCATGGCGTGTTTTGCAGAGTAGTCACTGTGACCACTACTGCTTACTGAGCACCTGGTCAACCTCGGGCTGTGTCCTAATGAAAGTATCACTGAGGTTCCTAACTTCACAGCAACCCTGAGCCAGAAGTTCCCAGACTCCTGTTTTCCTGTCCCCCAAATGTCTCTGGGATTCTAAACTCTCATGGTACAAATTATCCCAAAGTGCCAATAAAATGGCTCCAATCCCTACTCTGCTCCCAAATGACAACCATATCTGGGTCCACAGGCCACTCAGCAGCCAGCGCCGAGTGTCCACCATGTTCCCTGTCCCCTTGGCAGCTGTTCCTTGTTAACTTTTGCTGTCCACAAACCGCCTGCCACTTATGCCTGTCTCAGGCACACCACGCTCCACATCCTGAGCTCTCCCAGCTATTTAAATGTCAAGCCAGGGCTGGGATCTGTGCAGGGTGCGGGGTTCTTCTATCATGTATGTGGTCCCTTGGGCCCAAGGCAGCTCGGCCTTCATCCAGATGTCCCAAGGGTTCTTTTCTCAAGACCCATTCTTCTACCTCTGCCTTGTCCAGACCTTGTCCACAGCACTGAGTTCAAATGTCAGGCCATCTTCTCTAAGAGCCACCATGCTCAGTCACATTGCTCCTTCCTCCTCTGATTAAAAAAAACAAAGTCTTAGCAGAACAAGTCACATAATCTGCAGGGCTCAGTGCAAAATGAAAATGCAGGCTCCCTTGTTCAAAGCTAACTAAAAATCTCAAGATGATGACCACGAAGCATTAACCTAGCATGGGGCCCTTCTGAGCCCAGTGTGACTGCACATACCATGTGCTGGGAAGTCAGCCCTGGAGCCAGGCACCTGGGTGGCCATGCACAGGTGGTGAGGAGGATCTCATGAGCATGTCAGAGGCCAAAAGGTCCTGTGACACACGTGCAAGGAAGCCAAGATGCTCTATGTTTGTGCAACTTTCCATGGCTTTCTTCCACTCCACCCCTCCAAAGTGCTCAGCAAACGAGTTTAACAACTGAATGAAGCCAGGAAGAAAGAAACCTATGAGCTGGCAGGAATTAGGACTGGTGCTTGGCTTTTCTGGCTCCTTCTTCATTCTTTCCATGCTTCGCAACTGCCAATCCTGTGCTGTAGGAGTTGTTTCCCTTAGGGAAAGGTATCGTTTTTATTTTATAACGAGGTCAGAGTAACCCAGAAACTTTTTCTACCCTTGCTAGGGAGCTCCTGCCCCACCCTCTTGACTGACCTTCTCAAAATATTTTGCAAATGTTCTCTCCCGTTTCCAGACTTGTCTGTGTCAACTCAAGATTGGCAAATTACCCAGGAAATACAGGACCCAAACTCAGACGTTCAGATTTGAGGTCCCTGCTTGAAAATGAAAACTCGAGCACCTTCAAAAGAGTCATAAAGCGGCCGGGCGCGGTGGCTCAAGCCTGTAATCCCAGCACTTTGGGAGGCTGAGGCGGGTGGATCACGAGGTCAAGAGATCGAGACCATCCTGGTCAACATGGTGAAACCCCGTCTCTACTAAAAATACAAAAAATTAGCTGGGCATGGTGGCGCGTGCCTGTAATCCCAGCTACTCGGGAGGCTGAGGCAGGAGAATTGCCTGAACCCAGGAGGCGGAGGTTGCGGTGAGCCGAGATCGCGCCATTGCACTCCAGCCTGGGTAACAAGAGCGAAACTCCGTCCCAACACTGTAGTGACACAGGCAAAAATATTATAGGGAACAGCCAGCTGTCCTTCCACCTCCATGGGGGAAGATATTTTTGGAAGGGCTTTGATGATTTCCCTACAATATTTTTGCCTGTGTCACTACAGGACTCTGTCCTAAGCCCAAGCAGAAGCCCTCATGAGAAGCTGCAAGAGCAAAACTACACTGGTATAGAGAAAGCCTCTCGCTGACAGGCTCATTTTGCAAACTACTTGTATTTGTTTTATTTATGAATTTATTCATTCATTTATTTATTTTTGAGATGAAGTCTCACTCTGTCGCCTGGCTGGAGTGCAATGGTGAGATCTCCAGTCACTGCAACCTTTGCCTTCTGGGTTCAAGCGATTCTCCAGCCTCAGCCTCCCAAGTAGCTGGGATTACAGGTGCCCACCACCACGCCCAGCTAATTTTCGTATTTTTAGTAGAGATGGGGTTTTATCATGTTGGCCAGGCTGGTCTTGAACTCCTGACCTCAGGTGATTGACCCTCCTCAGCCTCCTAAAGTGCTGGGATTAGAGGTGTGAGCCACTGCACTCAGTCCTTTTTTATTTTTTAATTTTTGTCTGCCCTATTCCTCTAAATAAACAATAATTAAGCTAACAGCAGTAAGAGGATAAAATCAACATAAATCTTTTCTGTGTTCTTGTTGCATCCCGACCTTGCAGGCACTGTCCACCCTGAATTATGCTTCTTCATCCACCCCTCACCCTTGCCAACTGAACACATGATATTCCAAGATGAGATGCAATGTTGTAAATGGGTCCTAGAGTGACGAGTGGCTGAGCTCTGCAAGAGAAGCCCACACAGAGAGCTGTGCAGGGGGTGGGGGCCAGTGCTGGGGTAATTCTGGTTTTCATTAAGTTTAGGCAAAGTTAACCACATGGACATGTTCTTTTCTGCTAATTTCAGACAATCTGTATTTTAAAGTGTGAACATCTTAGATGCATTACATATCTAGAAGCTGTTGGAATAAGGAAGAAGGGATGAAATAGTCTGTAGTAGAAATCCAGTAGTGGATTCCTCAAAGGGCATGTGGCAATGCAATTATGGCAAAGCATGGCAGCTGGAGGCTGAGCTCTTTAAAGCAGTCCCACTAATCTTGCAGTGCCAATATGAATCCTCACCTGCCTTCTTTCCTGCCCCAGCCCTGCCAGGTGTATTTTTGTAAATCTTGATTTTTCATGTGAAGAAAGACCCTGTTAATTAGAATAGAAGCAGCGATAATTTTCAAACAACATGTCTTTTGATTATTCATCTATCAGAAAGAAGAGAAGTTGATATCTGGGATTAACTGACAACAATTTAGGTTTGGGTTTTTCCCATAAAATGGAAGAATAGAGCTTCAGTTAAATAAACTATCATGGAATAGGAAAGGCCATGGTGGGTGCTATGTTCTGGCCCCCCAGACACCCCCTTATCCCCTGACAGACCATGATGGTAGCTGCCAAAGTCTCCCTGCTAAGCCCCTGCCTGGGAAATTCCCTTGGCCCAAAGACAGCCACATGGCCCAAGGCCCACCCCTCCACCTGAGTTCCATGTTGTCTTCCTTCCTACATGAATTTCTTTTATTCATTCTTAAAAGAGTTTCCACAGTACAGTAAGACTACAAAAGTCCAGGGACAAGGACCAGAGGTGGGGTGTAGAGGGGAGCAGAGGGGAGAGAGAAAGAAGTAAGAATGCAATAAACCAGTATGCCGCACACATGGGATGCTCAATAAATGTTTGTTGGGTTATTGATCTATTTATGGAAACACTTGTAAATAACTAAGGACTGATGATCCTGAAACAAAATACAGTCTTCCTCACACTTCTTCTGAACTTGAAGAGTCTCACAGAACTCTGTATCCATACCGGCAGTATATAACATGATTTCAATGCTGTTATTTCATGAGCTATGTTTAAACCAGACTCTCAGTCTTGACATGATTGACATTCAGGGCTGGGTAATTCTTTGTTGTGGAGCACTGTCCTGTGCATCAAAGTATTTTCTAAGTAATGCCCCTGACCTCTACCCACTCAATGCCAGTACCACCCCCAGTCCCAGTGTGACCACTTGTCTCCAGACACTGTCAAATGTCCTCTGGGAGCAAAATGTCCCCCCTTGAGAACCACTGATTTAGAGCAATGACCCAGAAGAACTAAATATTTATTCAAGGAAAGAACCCTGAATTATTTAATTATTTTGACTCTGCTCTGCAAGACCCTTTTTTCTTTCTTTTCTTTTCTTTCTTCCTCTTTTTTTTTTTTTGCGAGGGGGAACAGGGTCTCACTCTGTCACTCATACTAGAAAGCAGTGGCATGATCTTGGCTCACCACAACCTCCGCCTCCTAGGCTCAAGCGATTTTCCTGCCTAAGTCTCCTGAGTAGCTGAGATTACAGGCACATGCCACTGGCTAATTTTTATATTTTTAGTAGAGATGGGGTTTCTCCATGTTGGCCAGCCTGGTCTTGAACTCCTGACCTCAAATGATCTACTGGCCTCGCCTCCCAAAGTGCTGGGATTACAGGCCTAGGCCACCGCGCCCGGCCTACAATACCCTTTTTCAGTAACAATTGGCCAGCCAGAAACAAGACCCCAGACTCTGCAGTGATCCATTCCAGGCATCCTGGTTCTCCACTGTTGTTGTGACCTCCTCCCCCTAAAAAGCTAGAATTCCCTCCCAAACAACTTATTTGTTCCTGCATTCATTTAGCTGAACGCCTGTTGCACACCAGTCACTGCTCTGAGTAATGAGGATAAAGCTGCACACAAGCCGAGGCAAGCCCAGCCTCAAAGAACCTTCCCTCTAGTGGAGAGGAAGGGGACAGCACACAATGAAGTGAATATACAAGTATTCAGTTGTGTATTCACAAGTGAAATGGGAAGTGAAGTGGGAAGTTCATGTGAAATGGAAGTGTGCCCTGGCCCCCCTCACATGATGTGCAACATGGGTGTGGCTCATCTGTTTGGCCACCTCACCTGCTCAAACCCCATACAGGAAGGGGAGCATGCAGATGAGCAGGTGCAGGAGCCAGGGCGAGCACCAGCCACATGGTAGCTTCTAGGAGTGGATGCCTGCAACTCCCAAAGCCCAAGGAGGCATGTGTTACAGTGTGTTCTTTCAGCTTTGCTATCTGCATATGGCTTAAGTGTTAACCAGCTCAATGCCCTCTTGGTACCTAGGTCCTTGTCCGGCATCCAGGAAAAATTAGGTCACAACAGACTTGAGGATGGTGAATGCAGGGGTTTTATTGAGTTGAGTGGTGGAGGTAGCTCTCAGCAGGATGAATGGGGAGCTGGAAAGGGGATGGAATGGGAAGATGATCTTCCCCTGGAGCTTGGCGGTCCTGCCTTCGATCTCCTCACCAACCACCCCCAGCTGAATCTCTTGGCATTCAGATGCTCCTTCTTTTCTCTCTGCCATGCCATTCTGCTGTTCTTCTGTTCTACTGCTCATTCCCTTTTCTGCTTCCGGAGCCTAGGGTCTGGGGTTTATATGGGTACAGGATACAAGGGCATGGAAAGCCAAAAGGCAACTTTGGGGCTTGAAAACAGAAACGCCAGTTCCCATCTAAGGCCAGGTGTTTCCAGGCTTGAGGGTGGGGTCTTTGCTGGGGAACCACCCTCTTCTACCCAGTATTTCCCTGTCTCCTGTCCTTATCACATGTAGAGAAACAAGGCACCTGGCTAGAGAGGGATGGGGAAGGTGTGAGCTGTTTTAGGTAGGAGGGTCAGGGAAGGTCTCTCAGATGAGGTGACATTAGAGCAGAGACTAGGATGAAAAGAGAAAGCCTGCCTTGTCAGTGTCAGCTGCAAGAACAGCTAATCCCTAACCCTAAGCCCTGGGAAAGGAGCAAACACAGCTTGCTCTGAGAACAGTAAACAGGGCTCTGGAGCTGAATTGGGGTTAACAAGGGTACAAGGGGGAGAAGATGAGGTAGGGAGATGGAGGGGTGCATGCTATACAGTGACTTGGCTTTGATTGGATTTTGGCTTATAGTCAGGGTGAGAGAGAAGCCATAGGAGGGTTTGAGCAGAGGGGGACCGACAAGTTTCTAAAGAACCACTGTGGTTGCTATGTTGGAAATAAATAGTGAGGGGGGTGGGTAGGGGCAGGGGCAGGAAACTATATCAGAGGTGTGGCTAATTAGGATCAGCTGCATGGGGCCAAAATTCCCAAATAACTATGACTTCAGTAACACAGATGCTTCTCTCTCTAATGTAAACCAAGTACAGAGATAGACTGATTGAGGCTGGTAATGCAGACCTTAAATTTTCTTTTAGCCTGCTTCCCTGCCATCCAACATTGCTGCCTCACAGTCCCAGAGGGCGCTTCAGCTCCAGCCAGCATGCCTGTATCCCAGCCAGCTGCTGTAAGGAAAGGTCAAAGAAGAACCCACTCTGTCCTTTTAAGTGTGTTCCCTGGAAGCTGTATAGGACACTTCTGCTTATTTCCTATTGGCCAGAGCTCCAGAGGAGGCTAGCAAATGCAGGCCTGTATTCTGGGCTACCATATGCCCTCCCACTCAAAATAATCAGGAGTTCTGTTCCTAAGGAAAAAGGGAGGATGATTTGGGGGAACCCATTAGCCATCTTTACCTTGGAGGGGACTGTACCAGTCCAGGCAAGAGATGATGGAGGCTCTACTGGGACGGGGATAGTGGGGCTGGAAGTGAAAAAAGAAAAAACTCATCTGAGGAGTATGAGTCTTTTTAAGTGTCAAGCCCACAACAAGCATATTTTTTAAATGGTTAACATTACTAATTATCGGGCAAATTCAAATTAAAACTGCAATGAGATACCACCTTACCGCTGCAAGAATGGCATTGAAAAGTCAAAAAAACAATAGATGTTTGCGTGGATGTGAGTGAAAAGGGAATGCTTATACTCTGGGGGCGGGATGTAAATTGGTACAACCTCTATGGAAAACAGTATGGAGATTTCTTAAAGAACTAAAAGTAGATCTACCATTTGATCCAGCAATCTCACTCCTGTGCTATCTATCCAAAGCAAAATAAATCATTATATCAAAAAAGACACCAGCACATGTATGTTGATTGCAGCACAATTCACAATTGCAAAGATATGGAGCCAACCTAAGTGCCCATTGACCAACAAGTGGATAAGGAAAAGATGGGATGCATGTACCATGTAATATACTACTCAGCCATTAACATGAACAAAATAATATGGCTTTTGCAGCAACTTGGATTGAGATGGAGGCCATAATTCTAAGTAAAGTAACTCAGAAATGGAAAAACCAAATACTGCATGTTCTCACTTACAAGTGAGAGCTAAGTTGCAGGTACGCAGAGGCACACAGAATGGTGTAATGAACATTGGAGACTCAGAAGTGGGACCATGAGAGGGGGATGAGGGATAAGAAACTACATATTGGGTACAATGTACACTACTCAGGGGACAGGTGCACTGAAACCTCTGACTTCACCACTATACAATTCACACATGTAATCAAAAATCACTTGTACCCAAGAGCTACTGAAATTTTAAAAATATTTTTAAAAATAATAAGGGGAAGGGAGTATATGGATCTCACAGTACTTTCTGCTCAGTTTTGCTGTGAACCTAAAACTGCTCTATGTAAAAGAATAAAGTCTATATAAGAGAATTTTTAAAATGTAAATAAAAATAGTAAAAAATAGAAATAAATAAACATCAGGCCCAGAGAGATATTAAATGACATATTAAATCACATATGACTTCTGCCTCAAACTATGAATTCATCTCTTGAAACTGCTTGCTATTGCCACAGTAGCTATAATGTCTTATGTAGCTAATTAACATAATGCTTCACCAGACACTATCACCCACGCCCTATAGCTTAGCAACGTGTAGCCAGTCAATCACTAACCGATGTTATTGCTGTTAAACCAATGAGAATTCCTGACAAACAACTTTGTACTGGCCCACTCTTTGTCCCCTTTTTCTGCCTTTGAAAATCCCTTTGTAAGTGCTGCTAACTGGAGTACATGTATTCAGGGCAAATTGAATCCATGCTCCCAGTCTGCAATCCTCAAGCTTGGCCTGCATCAAGTCTCTGCTTACATTCATTGTGCCCCAGCTTCTTCTTTTTAGATTGACGGTGGATATTTAGAAGTGGTCAAGTTCTGGAAATATTCTAGAGGCAGAGCTGACCTGTTTTGCTGATGGCTTAGGTATGGATGTGAGTGACAGAGGAGAGCCAGGAACCCAAATTGTATTCTGTTTCTATGGCTGCACAACAAATTACCACAAACTAGTGGCTTGAACCAACACAGATTTAGTAAACAGCCCTCTAGAAGTCTGGTGCAGGTCTCACTGGGCTGAATTCTTTGGGCTCTGCAGGAGAATCCTTGGCTTGCCTCTTCCAGCTCTAGAGGCTGCCTGCATTCCTTGGTTCATGGCCACCTAACTCCAGCCTCTACTTCTGCAGTCACCTCCCCTTCTCTGACTCTGACCTTCCTGCCTTCCTCCTATCAGAACATCAGGCTCACCTGATGGGCAAGCCAGGATCATTGCCCCATCGCAAGATCCTCAACTGAACCACACAAGAGAGGTCCTGTTTGCCATGTAAGGTCACATAGTCACAGGTCCCTTGGATTAGGGCATGGTAATCATTGGGGGGGGGGGGTTGTTCTGCTGCTGCAGAGTTTTAGCAAAATAACCAGGAGACTGGACTTGTCATTTAGTAAGATGGAGAAGGTTTGTGGGGAGGGGTCAAGAGTCAAGCCCTGGTTTTGGCAGTCTTAATTTGGGACATCTTACTAGACGCCCAATGAAGAGAAGTGGAGCTGGTGGTGGGAGGTTAAACCTGAAATTCAGGGATCTGAGTGGGAAATGTAAGCTGCAGGGACAGCGACAATTAGATAGGATGTATGAACCCAGGACGGGCTCTGTTTATATTGTGCATGGAAAGAAAGAGGCATGGGAACTCTGAATGCCAGTGCTTAGAAGACTGGGCCATGAGGAAAAGCCAGCACAGGAGACTGAGAAGGAGCTTCTGATGGGGAGAGAGAGACCCAGAGAGTGTTTCTTGTTCCTTTTATGAGTTACATTGAGAACAGTAAGAAACAGGACTTCCTCTCTGGCTTTTGCCCAACACCCCTGCCACCACACCGCCTGCTCAGGAAGAAATGCAGTAGGTTGAGGCAGCAGAAACAGCACAGAGAGCAGCTGGAAGGTTGAATCCATCTTAGGAGCCAGCAAGGGTAGCAAGGTCCTTTCGGACTGACAGTTTCTGACTTTGAGGTGGGGGCAGCACCTTCCCTGGCACTAAGTCCCATCCTTCCCTGCAAAATAGCTCTTTCTGTTGGATGTTACCTTGCCTGCAACAGTGGATCTGTCTCAGCTGTGCAGCTTTGAAAAATGCTAATGCTTGGGAACCACTGAATGAATTTTGGATTTAATTAATCTAGGGTGAGGCCCAGACAGAACAAGCTTGAATGGCTCTCCTGCTGATTCCAGCGTGCAGCCTGCTCTCCAGCTACGGCAACCTCCATTCACTGCAGTCCCTGCAGGAGGCTGTTTTGCTAGCTGATACCTCAGATAAAGTCCTTTGTGTTTTAACTGTTCTTACGAAGTCCTGCTGAGGATGTGGAAGAACAAGAGCTCTCATGCTGTGTTGGTGAGATGCAGGATGGTACCAGTGCTTTGGAAAACTGGCTGTACACTTTGTCACAAGACAGCACTTCTACTACTAGATACTTACTCAGGAAATAAAGGTCGGGTGCGGTGGCTCACACGTGTAATCCCAGCACTTTCTGAGGCCAAGGCAGGTGGATCATTTGAGGTCAGGAATTCGAGACCAGCTTGGCCAATATGGCAAAATCCCACCTCTATTAAAAATATAAAAATTAGTTGGGCATGATGATGGGCACCTGTAATCCCAGCTACTGAGGAGGCTGAGACAGGAAAATTGCTTGAATACAGGAGGACAAGGTTACAGTGAGCCAAGATCACTCCACTGCATTCCAGCCTGGGTGACAGACGGAGACTCCGTCTCAAAGAAAAGAAAAGGGAAATAAAAAGATAATACCACAGAAGGCTTCTAGACAAATATCCCCTAAAGCTCTATTTGTCATAACCCCAAACTGGAAACAGCCCAGAGGTAAATCGATAAAGAGACAGTGGAACAGCCAAACATGGAGAGCTACTCAGTGATGAAAAGGGACACACCATCGATGCGTCATACATGGATGAGTCTTGAAGATATTGTATTGAATGAAAGAAACCAAGTGCAAAGGACCACATACAAGTGCAATTCCATTCCTGGGAAGCTCTAGAAGAGGCATACCCAATCCACAGTGACAGATGCAGGCTGTCTATCAAGGAAGAAAATGGTCCCTTAATATCCATTTCCTCCTTCTTCCCCAATACTCCTCTGAGCACATGGCCACTCAGCATAAAAGCCACATTCCTCAGCATCCTTTGCAGCTGTGGAGAGCCATGTGTCTAGCTTCCAGCCAGCAGGAAGAAGTGTACAACTTCTTGGTCTTGTCCTTAAAAAGAAGAGTTAACGATTTTGCTGTCTGAGTGATGGTGAGGACGTTTGCAGCCACCAAGATTGCTGCTGGCGAAAAAGAAGAGTTGTCTCCCCTTTCCTTCCCTCCTTGGTCAGAATATACAATCCTGATTGAGTCAAGAAGATACAGAATAGGGCAAAAAAGTACCAGACACCTTGGACCGTACATTTGCCTGGACTTCCTGTACCTGCACTATTACGTGGAGAGAATGCAAGTTATTTCTTCGTGAAACCTGTCTTATTTGGGGTCACTATCACAGCAGACAAATCGAGGTCATAACCAATTCAGGTTCAGGGGATGAAGGGGGTGGAAAGCACAGGTTCTCAGGAGGTTATCCAATGCAATTCCTTGTGTCAGAGGACATGAGGAACTGGCAAACAAGCTGTGGGGAAGGAACGGGGCCTCCCTGTCTCCAACCTCCCTGTCCACCAGGGCAGCCACTGGAAACCCAGTGCTTGGCATATCCCACAGGTATGAGAAACACAGTGTCCTCCCTCCCGAGCCAGGCCTCTCTTGCACTCTGATGAGGGCAGCAGTCGTGCTGCTCTCAGGACCAAGGAATCTGTCCCACGGCTGCTGGGAGGTACTCTCAGTATCAGCCAAAACTCTCAGCTGTCAGCTCTCCCCAGGAGCCACCTCAGCCCAGCTGAGTCCACAAGGAGCCTTGTCCCTCCTGGGAGCAGCTGCACCCAATACTGATCCACCTGCAGGGTGGAGGTCTTCCCCTGAGCTGACCTGCTCTGAAGAGCCAATGATAGCCTGACGGGTCCCCAGGGGCTGGCTGAGGCCTCTGTGGAGACGCCTGCAGCCTTGCTTCTCCCACTTGAACCTCCTGCTCTCCAGTCTCAACACAGCTGCTCCCCCTATGGAACCAGCCAGTGACAGGCAGACAGCTATGTGTAAGACACAAGAAGTGCTTGTAAACATTCTCTCCACACATGCCCACAAGACCCCACTGCTGCTGAGGTCAACAGGGAGTTCTACCACTTTTTAAAAATTAGATGAGGTCAGGTGCAGTGGCTCATGCCTGTAATCCCAGCACTTTGGTAAGCCAAGGTGGGCAGATTGCCTGAGGTCAGGATTTCAAGACCAGCCAGGCCAACATGACAAAACCCTGTCTCTACAAAAAATACAAAAATTAGCTCGGTGCGGTGGTGGGCGCCTGTAATGCCAGCTACTTGGGAGGCAGAGGGAGGAGAATCACTTGAACCTGGGAGGTGGAGGTAGCAGTGAGCTGAGAACATACCACTGCACTCCAGCCTAGGTGACAGAGCGAGACTCCGTCTCAAAAATAAAATAAAATAATAAATAATAAATTTTAAAATTAGATTAAAAATTTTAAAAATTAGAAGAAATGTGGAAGAGCCAGTGTCCTGGGTTGGATGTCATCCATATCCCAGATTAGGCACAAGGGGCACGTCACAAACTTACCCATCATCTTTGCCTAAGTCACAGGAGGGCTGTAAAGAGAGCCAGACAGAGCCCAAGGCACGCAAAGGAGGCTGCAGGCTGGGAAAGCTGGAGGGAAAACCCTCAACCAGGGCCACGGGGCAGGATCTGGGGGAGGGGCCCCCTCTGGTCGGGACGGCTTAGATGGCTACAACCTGCTGAATGACAAAAACACCCTTGTCTTCCCAGATGGCCTCAAGAAGATATCATTTCTCAACAGTGCTGTAGCAAGGAATTTTTTCCGGGAATTAAGCAGTGCAGGGCAAGGAAAGAGGCAGCCACAGGAGGCCATGGGATCCCATGGCCTAGGGATTCCAGCGTCACATGCATCTGGAAGGGCGAGGACCTCAAAGCTCTATACCACTCTGGTGCTGGCCACCATCCAAAGGTCTCACCAGCAGCTGGCGGGTGAACAGGGCTCACGGGAGGCTCAGTGTCTGCATAACACAGACTGCGGTGGGAACAGAGGGACACTACACTGGCAGCAGCTGCTGGGCCTCAGTGGGACCCTGGAGATTAGGCTTCTCCCTTTTGGCAAAAGAGCAAAGTGGCTGCCTCAAGCTGCAGGTCAAAGAGTTCTATGTCATTGCCCACTTCTTACATTTAAGGACTCAAGGGAAAAACAAATTCTGCTCTAATTTGCAGTCGGACCTTGAACTGCTTGATGTTCATAGTTCCCAGGCCTGAGCCACTGCTGGGCAGCAGGGGTGGTGGTCAGGACAGGTTGGACCTGAGCAAAGGAGGCCCATGCCACACCAAGACCTGCTGAACATCTCTGCACCTGTCCATCACCATATCCTACCTCGACGATGCTTGAGAGTGATAACGGCCACCTTACTGCAGCTTCCTGGATCCAGTTGGCAAGTTTCTCTCTGGCCAACTGTAACCTGGAGCCATGCAAGGAAGGGGTTCAGGTCACAGAGTTTGACCAGGTCAACAGGCATCATCCAGCCAGAGCCCTGAGGTGTAGCTGGCAGTTTCTTCAGGCATGTGCAGCCCCTCCCTGGAGCCCTGCCCCAACAAAGAGCATGACCTCCTCCTCACAGTGCCCCAACCTCACCTCTCAGCCTCGGTTTCCTCATCTGTACAATGGAGACAGTCATAAAACCCACCTGACAGGACTATTGTGAAGATCTTCTAAAAGCCATACCCATATGGGATCAGTCATTGCTATTTAAGATGAGAAAAGGAGCAATTAACTCAGAATCTTGAAGAACAATGTTCAGTTTGGAGCACGTTTGCTTTTCCCTCCCCCCAAAAAAACTCCACAATTTAGAAGTTGCTGCCAATCATGAATCCTGACAGTACATAATGATAATTTTGCTTGTTTTACACAAGTTATTTAAAATAAAATATCTGATCTAATTTCCAAATTACAGGGCTTGTTCCTAAGCAACAGCCCAGGCTTTAAGAAATACACACAAAAGGGCCGGGCGCGGTGGCTCAAGCCTGTAATCCCAGCACTTTGGGAGGCCGAGGCGGGTGGATCACGAGGTCAAGAGATCGAGACCATCCTGGTCAACACGGTGAAACCCCGTCTCTACTAAAAATACAAAAAATTAGCTGGGCATGGTGGCGCGTGCCTGTAATCCCAGCTACTCAGGAGGCTGAGGCAGGAGAATTGCCTGAACCCAGGAGGCGGAGGTTGCGGTGAGCCGAGATCGCGCCATTGCACTCTAGCCTGGGTAACAAGAGCGAAACTCCGTCCCAAAAAAAAAAGAAATACACACAAAAACAGAGAAATACAGGGCTGTGTTTTAGAAGCAGCTGTCCTGAGTGAGGGTAAGCCGTGGCCAAAGATGTTTGCCTTTCCCTCACCATTGCCCTCTTCATTGGGGATCTTAAGAATAAAGTGGCCTTCCTTTCTTCTTTGCGGAAGCAGTTGATGCCTGTCGAATTGGTGTGGTGGGCCGTTGGCTTCTACCTGAGCCCCTGGCTGCCCTGTTGCTCTCAGCCATTGGTCCTGCTTCAAACCCCCAAGGTTCGTGCATGACATTTTTATTCAGGGCTGGGAGTGCATCTCTGCAGGTCCCTGTACCTACCAAGTGCAGGTGGCTGACTTCTGGCTTGTTGGGGCCCCTGCTCTACACACCTGTGGGCTGAACTGCCCTCCTGAGACCTCTTGGTTTTCATGGGCCATGGTACCACCAAGGCATTTCTCAAGCCTTTAGAACCCCACCTCTTTCTCATGCCTGTAGTTGCCCAGCAGGCTCCCATTTAGTCCTTGCCCATCCCTTCTTTGTGGGCCGTGACCTATCTCTTCAGTCTTCTTCCTTCGTGGTACAGCTCATAACACATGGAGCCAACCAGAACCCCCGCTGGGGCTTGCCGTTGCTGTGGTTAACAGTGCATTCTATCAGTTTTTAAAAATGAGATAAAATGAGGAAGGCTCAGTGTCCCTGTTTTGGATGGATACCATCTCTTTTGTTGCCCTGCTACCTACACAGATGTCTTTATTTGCCATCTGCTAAAAAGATGAGGTCCTTCAGAGCTGAAATGACTACCCTAGCTGAAGAACTGTATCTGAAAGTTGAGATGCTCTTCTTGGCTCCATGGTGCATATTGCATTCATTCCTTGTTGCCACCACCCAGTGTTTGAGATGGGGAGAATTTCTCCATCAAACACAATTTGTGGGACTCAGTCTGCTTTTGCATGGCTGTACCCTGTTCTCAACAGTCCAGCACACAGAGATCAAGGTTATAATAAAACTTCACCAAGTGTGATGGCTGTTTTGTGTGTCAACTGGACTGGGTCATGGGGAGTTTCTGGTATATTTGTGAGGCTGTTTTGAGGAGAGACCAGCATTTGAATTGGTGGACTGAGAAAAGCAGATCGCTCTCCGCAGTGTGGATGGGCGTCATTCAATCTATTGAGCGCAGAGGAAGGGCAAACTCTTTCTCTTCTGGAACTGGACTATCCATCTACTCTCATCCTCAGACACCGAAGGTCTTAGGTCGCGGGTCTTCAGGCTCAGCCAGGTCTTAGAACATTGTCTCCTGAGTTCTTGGGTTGAAGCGCTGCCTAACCACGGGCTGGGACGTGGATCTTCTGCCTGTGTGCTTTTGGTCCTCAGGCTTTCAGACTGGACTGGAATTCATACCACTGGCTCTCCAGCTCTCAGGCCTTTGAACTACAGCACCAGCCTTTCTGAATCTCCAGCTTGCAGATGGCACATGGTAGGACTTCTCAGCCCCCATGATCATGTGAGACAATGCCTTAAAATAAATCTCCTTTTTCTAGATATTTATCTGGAAATATATTTATTCACATAATTCTTATATTCATAATTTATATTTATATATTATATTTTTAAATATATATTATATATAACACCACTAATTGAAGACATATATATTTATATCTCCACTATCCTATTGGTTCTGTTTCTTTGGAGAACCCTGACTACTGTATCAAGTGTAGTAGCATTCTGGGTAGCCCACAGTATCCCAGGGTGATCACCGACATACATGCTACCACTGCTCCTTTACTGGTCTTACTTTTTTCTCTCTTTTCTTCCTTTCTTCCTTATCAAATATTTATGACATGGGATTACTTGTACTCAGAGATAGGGCCAAGCTTATCTCCCACAAAGATGAAAGAGTCACACATATTCGCCTCAAAGATGCTCCCGAAAGGAAACCAAAACAGGTTCAGAACTTGAATAGGAAGCAGGAAAGAATCAGTGTTAAAGTATATTTCTCAAAATACAAATCACCTAGGGTGGGAGTGGGGGCTTGTGGAACTGCAGATTCCAAGGTCCTGCCCAGACGGACTGAATCAAAACATTAGAGATGGGTCTTGAGTTCAATTTAAGCAAACTTGCATTTTTTTTTTTTTTTTTGCTTCTGGTTGCACACAAGTTTGAGAACCAATGCCATAGATATGTAGGGACAAGGACACATGCAGTAGCTGAATTTTAGGATGCTCAGTCCAGCAGTTTATGTAAGATGCACTAAGGGGAAGGAGTGCTGGACACCTGGAGAAGATAAAAGAAGGGTGGAGGCACTTGCAATAATCAAGTGTGAGGGCAGAGCCTGGAGGCAGGTCTTGTCGAAGCAAAGCCTGAGACAGGGGTGTGGGTGCTCATGATTGGAGGGGGGACTCAGGAGGAAGAGAGGGAGGGAAGCAGAACAGGTCAGGGAAGGAGTGAGGTGGCCTCATACCTGCTGCAGTCACACCTCAGCCTGGCCCCACGGGGGGCTCCTGAGCAGGGGCTACGCTGTAGCATTGATCCACCTTGACTCACAGGCACGGTGTTGGTAAAATGGCTATTTCCAGCCAGCACACACAACAGCTAGGAGTGCAAGCACTCAGTAACATGAATTGGGCAGGGCACCTGCAGAGTTATAATACATCAGCCCTGGAACAACACATACCCCTTCAAACTTACTGACAGGCCAAGTTTCAAGCCAAAAATACAATCCCCAAGAGGGTGTCAGTGGCTGGTCAAGGGAGGTATTATGTGCATTAGAAGGAGAAAAGGAATCGGTCGCTAGAGAAGATGCTACTTCTTCAGGATGCGGTGATTTTGTTTGCAAGGATTTTTAATGGTGTTTTTTCTAAGCAAAGTTTACTGGAAAATACTACAAGAGACCCATGGCAGGGACTGTGGAAAGGAAGAAGGAAGAATTGACTAATGCTGATATTTTACACGTGACTGACTGGAAAGATAACAGTATCAGTAACGGAAATGGACCACATTCAAGTCTTCTTTTCTGTTTCTCAAATGTTCCCTAAAGCCATATCTAAGCAACCAACGTCCTTCATAAGGGACACAATCCTGAGATCATCAACTCGACTTTCTCTCCCAATAGCTTCATTAAAAATCACAATAGAATGCTGACAAATCCCCATTACTTCCCATTATAAATCTTAAAACTGAAATCAACCTCTTCACTTCTACATAAACTTCCAGACCTCAAATCTCACCTGTTTAGGGTAAGGGTGAGCTATTGACACTTGCATAAACCTTTGCCTGGCAGAAACATTTTAAGTAATTTCTAAAGAATCATTCAGATAAAATGCCAAACCCAGGAATAAAGAACCATTTCACTCACCAATAGCAGTAATGTCTCCCTCAACCATCTATCCACACATATCCAGGCATATCCCTTTTTGGTTTGGAACTGGTCAGGTGTGCAATGTGAAGGCATGAAAAATTGCTTCAGGAAAAGAAAGGTGTGCAGGCTGAGGTAGGCAGATGGGCTCTGATCTTTCTCTCCAGTGGATCCATCACAGAGCACAAGAACAGCATAGCTCTTTGAGTAACTGCTTTCCGTGTAAGCAATATATGATGTTTCACAGACATTAGGCTTCCGCTGGGAATTCTTCTTCTGCATTGCTCATTTACAAAACAAGATCCTCTTCAAGATTGGTTGGTGCTTCTTGGTCAATAAGAAGAGCATCAGCTCTATCATCATCTAACCCTCAGGAGTTTTCATTTAAATCACTCATTACTACCCACTATTATAAAACAGCCTTACTGTATCTTGAGTAAAATGCCACTTTTACAACCCTTGGTCTCTATATATTTATTATGAGCTTTTCAGATCCTCCGGATACAGATTTAACTTACAATCGTCAATGAAAACCAACCCAAACAACCAACGCACATGAATAAAGACAAAAACAATTTGGAACCCAGACGTCATTTGGCTTTGGCTCTGTCCAATGCCAGCCGAGTCCATTTTTCTTGTCCTAATTTCTTTGCTAAACAAGCCCCTGAAACTTGTTGCAGAGACATGAATAAAATGCATGATTCAGGCTTCCCATCTCATTTATCTCCTGCCTCATAGAACCAGAAACCCCTTTTGTCCTCCATCAATCCCTGGCTAAATAATATTCCCACCTGCAACACACTCTTTCTCCAGTCTCCTCCCAAGGCCAGCCCACTGCATGCCCAATCTTTGCTGAGGGGTTTGGGGGTCCCAGACGTGACCAGCTTCACCCTTTTATGCATGCTTGCTTTATTACTTAATGTTATGACTTAATGCTGCTTAATGGAAACTCTGGCTGGTGGGTCTGCAGAGCAATGCTGCAGAAAGGGGTCTAGATGGATAATCACCAAGTGCTACAGGACACTGGGGCTGGGGCTAAGGAGCCTCATCCAGCCAGGAAGTCCAGGTAGCCCTACCTACCCTGTTTCTCCTGAGTCTCTCCACTCAGGCCTGAGACTGAAGAGCTGCTGTAGCAAGTGTGTCACCATTGCATCCCATCTCTCCAGTGACATCAGGCCTCAGTTCTTTTTTTTTTTTTTTAATTGAGATTGGGTCTCACTATGTTGCCCAGGCTGGCCTCCAACTCCTGGGCTCAAATCATCCTCCCACCTCAGCCTTAGCCTCTCTAGTAGCTGGAACTACAGGAATGCATTACCATGTCTGGCTCAAGACCTCAGTTCTTGGAATGTGGGGAGTCTGGAAAGTGGAAAAGGTTCCAACCACTGCCCTTTCCTGGAACTGCAACTAAAGCCCACCCCTCCACCTTATTCTTCAAAATGTTCCCGTAATTCTTCCTGGTAATTTTTCACTATGCATCATCAATGTGTTTTGTGCTACTCCCAGGTACTTAAATCACTTGGTATCCCCAGTGTAAACTCTGATCCAAGCACTCCTCAATCCTCCTGAGCTCCAGTGAGCCCTAAAAATCACTCTATTTTCCACCCAATTTGCCATTTTCATTTGTCCCTCCTACTAGAAGTATAATAAATTCTAATATTCAACAGACACAGAAGAATCTATAAAGGAGCAATATGGAGTTAGCATATTGGCTATTGGCTGATATAAACCATACAAGGAACCCTCAGAAAAACATGAGGTATGATGTGATCATGATGGGTGCCACCTACAAAGAGCTTTCTCTAAGCCAGGTGCATAACACCTAGGGCTCCTTTGCTTCTCCTTATACTCATACACCCCTCCAAGGTCAGCTGGGCCAGTCATTCCTGAGGCTTTGTCTTCCATCTGCAATCAGATCCCCAGATGTATACCTTCACCCCCAATCTTACTCACTCTCCAACCCCAGCCCCAGCCCCAAACGGTCTTCTCTACCTGACATCCCATAACCAACCCCTGCGGCACAGCATTCCAGGTTCACACCCACCTCTCCCGCAGTCATCCCCTTCTGCATTCCCCAGTCCATCACTATGGATGGAATTATCCAAGGAAAAATTCTGGATTCCTTCTCATTCTTCCCTCTCCCCACCACATGCAATTAGTCTCCAAGTCTTGGGGACTCTTCTAATAATATTTAATCCGCAACTTCAGTGCTACTGCATTCGAGAGCCTGGTGCTTATCTTCAACTGGTCCTCCTATCTACAACCAGCAACCCCCAAGCCCCCTCCATAGCGCTAGGACTAGTGGGGCCATGTAGCTGGTGGCAAATGTAACTTCCAAGGACAGGCCCTCAATCTGCATCCCATCTGACATGCTCTTCATAGAGTGTGATGTCAACATTCCCCCCACCGAGATGGGGGTCTATGTAGAGCAGAACCTGATTACCATCCCAAATGGCATGCAGCAGAAGAGATGCTGTGTGATGACTGAGGCCTGGTCATGCTAGGGGACATACAGCACCCACTGGGCTCACTTGCAGGTTCTTCCCCTTTCACTCCATCTGTTTCTCTCTGTGTGGCCCCCGCATCACCTCTACAGCTCTTGAAACCAGCTTCACACTCTGAAGAATCCCAGGAAAGGACCCTGGAGATCCGCCAAGAGCCAGCATCAACCACCAGCAAGTGAGAGAAGCCTTTGGCTGCTGGGTCATT
The DNA here is from genome assembly GCF_009761245.1 of Sapajus apella. Lineage (NCBI taxonomy): Eukaryota > Metazoa > Chordata > Mammalia > Primates > Cebidae > Sapajus > Sapajus apella. The sequence continues at coordinate 9,989,728 of NW_022437005.1, forward strand.
CCTGCCTACTAGCTGAGGCCACACATGTCCTGGAGCTGAGACAAACCATCTCTGCCCTTTTCTGTCTAAATCTCTGAGCCAAAGAACTTGTGAGCATAATGAATGGTTATTTTTTGCTCTTGTTGTGGGACAATTTGTTCATAGCCCATAGTACCTGAAGCCTAATTCAGCTGCATTAAACCCTTCTCCAACCCCTGTCTTCCCAGGATGATGCTCCAGTTGGGCTGCCCAGGCCCTCTTCAGAGTGACCACTGCCCACCTGCCCTGCCCTAGCTCTAGCGGGAGCTCACCTCTGTCCCTGGCGTGTTCCTCCAATAAACCAGCTGCAGGTCTCCACACCACAGGCCTTCTGAGCCTCTGTTCCTGGCTCCTTCCCCTTCCCTCTGCCTTGCTACCAGGGGAGGAGACCCAGCCCAGGAGTCACCTCCTCCATGACTGTGCCCTCTCAGCCCCCCTATACATATGCCCACATGCCCATGCGCATGTGCACATACACACACATGTCCATATTCCCATGTGCACAAACACATACACATGTCCACTTGCTCATGCACACACACACACATTCACACATATGCCCATATGCCCTTGCACACACACGCTCATTTGCTCATATACACGAACACATGCTCATATGCCCAAGCACGCACACAAACATGCACACTCACACACAAGCCTATATGCCTGTGCACACACACTGACATACATGCCCATATGCCCATGCACACACACACATGTCCATTTGCTCATGCACATGTGTGTGTGTGTGCGCATGCATGGGCATATAGACTTGTGAGTATATGGGCATGTGCGCACACACACACACACACATGCCCATATACCCATGCATACTCATACATGCCCATAAGCCCATGAGCACACAGTCTCACACACATGCTCATATAACTAGGGGCATACACATATACCCACTCACACACATGCCCATAGTTACACACACACATACACACACATACACACACAGGCCCATGCTTACTCATCTGCACCACGTGGCTCTTGGAGGGTGGGAGTGGTGGCTGGTATGTCTGCACTGAGCAGGGCGCACATGGCAGGAGGTACATCCTGCAGGGTTTCAGGAATGGACGAATGCACACTAACTTCTATGTCTCACTCTGTGATTGCCTCTTGAGTTTTAAATCCACCCATTTCCTCTTGACATCCTCTACAGGGTGGGAGAGTTCATCTCATGAACTCTGGAGTCAGACCTACCATATCCTCCCTCCGGTTCACCTCTACAATCCCAAAACTGCCAACATCAGCTCCTGGAACTCTATATGGGGATGATTCTGGCCCTCAGTATCTGCCAGGTACATGGCAAGAGGTACTGGGAGAGGGGCCAAAACCTCAGGAGTGGCCCTCAGCTCATGACAGATGAGAAGTTGGCTAGTCAATGTCCAGTGTCCCCATCCCACAAGTGTCTGAGGGGCGTGCTACACCCTCTGCCAGAACCTCTCAGTGGGGTGAGCCTGAGCAGGGCACACAGGTTGCCTGCTCATTAGACACTCCCAGTTGCCTTCTTCTTTTTTTTTTTTTGTTTTTTGAGATAGTGTCTCACTGACACCAAGGCTGGAGTGCAGTGGTACGATCATGGTTCACTGAAACATCTGCCTCCAGGGTTCCAGCAATTCTTCTGTCTCCGCCTCCCAAGTAGCTGGAATTACAGGTGCGAACCACCACACCCTCTAATTTTTGTATTTTTAGTAGAGATGGGGTTTCACCATGTTGGCCAGGCTGGTCTCAAACTCCTGACCTCAGGTGATCCACCCACCTTGGCCTCCCAAAGTGCTGGAATTACAGGGGTGAGCCACCATTCCCGGCCGGCCTTCTTTCCCTTCCCTGTCTGCTTTCCCTCTCCCTACACTGCAAAATGAAGGTCAGGGAGTTTATTCCTAGGTCAGGGAATCCATTCTGAGGTCGAGTTTATTCTGAGGTCAGGGAGTTCATTCTTAGGTCAGGGAGTCCAATCTTAGGTAGGGGAAACCATTCTGAGTTCAGGGAGTTCATTCATAGGTCAGGGAGTTCATTCTGAGGTCAGGGAGTTCATTCTGAAGTCAAAGGTCCATTCTGAGGTCAGAAAGTTCATTCTTAAGTTCATTCTGAGGTCAGGCAATTCATTCTTAGGTTGGGGGTTCATTCTGAGGTCAGGGGGATCCATTCTGAGGTCAGAGAGTCTATTCTGGGGTCAGGAAATCCATTCTGAAATCAAAAAGTTCATTTTTAGGTCCAGGAATTCATTCTGAGATCAGAAAGTTTATTCTAAGGTTAGGGAGTCCATCCAGAGGTGGGAGGTCTTATTCTTAGGTCAGGGAGTCCATTCTGACATCAGGAAGGCCTAACCTAAAACAGTGTTTAACTGGAATCCCAGTGTGGCCACTTAATAGCTGAGTGGACTTGAGCAAGCCAGGACCTTCAAGTCCACATGATGATGCCATCAGGTAAGCTCATACCCTGGGCAAATCCCTCACTACTCAGCACCTGCTGTGCAGCAGAGATGCTGAGAGTGCCTGTGTGTGGTGGACGCTCAGTGCTCCATCCAGATCCTGCTCAAGGGCCAAGGTATTCCTTTCCCTACTGATGGATGAGCCCCTTCTGCAGCCTTGCCAAGGATTCTGTCCCCACTGGTCTAAAGGGCAGCCTATGGCAGGGACACGGGGAGCCCTTACCTCAACTCTGCATGTTTCCAAAACTCCAAGCTCGCCAGGGGCCAGTGGAGGCCTCTGTTGCAACAGCATCAAAGCCTCACTGCTCTCTTACCGTGCACACACACTCACATACCTACAAAGAGCCCCTCCGCCATGAACCCCTACATGCAAATCTCCATCTCAGGGTCTGTTTCTAGGGGACCCAACCTGATATGTGCTTCATAATGTTGCTGTGAAAATCTGAGACAGAATAATCATAAACAGCAGAGCTCTGAAAAACGTTAAAACATTAGTAGTGGTAGTAGTGGTATTTTGCTATCATTAATACTCTCATCATTAGGGTTTTATGGCCTGGACTCTGGCCTGTGGGTCTCAACTCTCCCATGGCCTCCTGCAACCCTGTCTCCCCTACCCCTCCATAGCACATAGCTTTATAAATTAAAAGATCCCTAACGGCCCCCAAACTGGCTGTGGCTCCCCTAGTGTTTGGGGGATTTCAGAGGGGCCAGGGAACAATTTGGCCTCTGCAGCCATTTTTGAATTTCACTTTTGGCTTATTCATACTGTGCTGATGCTTCAGGAGTTGACCCCCAAGTAGCCACCAGCCACCAAAGTGGCACAGGCTGGCCTAAGGGTCATGAGCCGACCCACTGGGCCATGAGTTACAGAGGTGAGCCAGATGCTTGGCTTCCCCTTGCATTTCAGAACTGCTAAGGTAGGCTGAGGTGTGGGCATGCTGAAAGAACACTCTTGTTTTCAATCTCTTTTAACTGGTGATGCCAAGAAGAAACTTAAAACAACAAAAATAAAACAAAACAAAACTGGCCAGGCACAGTGGCTCACCCCTGTAATCCAGCACTTTAGGAGGCTGAGGCAAGTGGATCACTTGAGGTCAGGAGTTCAAGACCATCCTGGTCAACATGGTGAAACCCCGTCTCTACTAAAAATACAAAAAATCAGCTGGGCATGGTGGCGCATGCCTGTAATCCCAGCTACTCAGGAGGCTGAGGCAGGAGAATTGCCTGAACCCAGGAGGCAGAGGTTGCGGTGAGCCAACATCGCGCCATTGTACTCCAGCCTGGGCAACAGGAGTGAAACTCCGTCTCAAAAAAAAAAATACAGAAATTAACCGGGCATGGTAGCAGGTGCCTGTACTCCCAGCTACTCAGGAGGCGGAGGCAGAAGAATCACTTAAACCTGGGAGGTGGAAGTTGCAGCGAGCTGAGATTGTGCCACTGCACTCCAGCCTGGGTGACAAAAGCGAGACTCTTTGTCAAAAATAAATAAATAAATAAATAAATAAATGAGTTGGGCCAATGTGTAGTTTGAGGCAGTATTTCTCTGAGTCCTTTGAACTCCAAGAATATAATCTCCTGATGAGCGGCCCCCACATAAAATCTCCTGATAAGCGGTCCCCATGAGTGGTCCAGATGAGGCAGAAGAATAGGGCCTGGAGGCAGGGAACCTACGGCTGTTTCACACTGACTTCCTAGAACTAAATTGAAAGGAAGACCCTAACTTTCCACACCTAAGTAACAAAAGGATCAGAAACGACTCTCTTTGCAAACCACCTTTTCTGTGCAGCAGGTGGAAAATTAAAAGTACCTCTGATGGGTTGCTTTTTGCAGCCACTATGCAGATGATGTTTGCATAGGAGGGTGACATTTGAAACTTCACTTCAGCCTCTGATTGGTTGCTTTCTGCAACCAATCAGACTGATTGCAGGCCGCCACTTCATTTACATAGGTGAACACTAAGTGGCCAATGGGAAACCTCTAAGGGGCATTTGGATTCTGTAGATTCTATACCCTGGCCCTTAAGCTCCTGCTCTGCCCATTCCCACACTGTGGAGTGTATTTTCGTTTTTAGTAAATCTGTTTTTGTTCTTTCGTTGCTTCATTCCTTCCTTGCTTTGCTGTGTGTTTTGTCCAATTTTTTGCTCAAAATGCCAAGAATCTGGACAACTTGCAGTCAAGACCAAGACCCTCCTCTGGTAACACAGTCAGATACTTCACAGCCTGCTACTGAGGGATGCCGTGGAGCTTCCCAGGGCCAGGGTCCCTGTTAGATCCACAACTTTCCAAGTGGCCCCCAGCACTCTGTGACCCTCCACGTGGCAGCCTCCTCCCAGGAGGGACTTGTAGACTGTATTAGCTTCATGCCAGCCCCCTGCATGTCTGCTCATCCAACATGATGGCTGTGTTCCTTATCCAAAGCCTCTGCTCCCCACAGGCACGAATGCGCTTGGAAGAGGAGCACCAGCGGGCCCCAGGTCAAACACAGGGCAGCGACCTCATTAATCTTATCCTCAAGGTCTTTGCTTTCTCCCGTTTGGGACTTCTTCCACCTAAATCTAGCCTCACTGCTAGATCCTGAGAAGACACCATTTTTGCACTCCACAGAGCGCTTTCCAGTACGTTATTCTTCCTCCAAACCCCTGGGGTAGCTTTGGTTTGGCCTGCTCACCCACACTCTATCCTTTTCCTGGGATCTGACTTAACTCCCCTAGTCACAGAGGTGGTTGCAAGAATGGGCCTCACCAATTAAATTACTTCATGCACTGTCACAGCTTAGTGCTTGCTGCAGCTCTGGCTGCATAATAAATATGCATTTGAAAATGGCACAGCGGAGCCAGCTGAAGGTTCATCCATTGCACATCTGACAACTGCTGTTTGCTGTCACTGGGGCCTCACTCAGCTCCTCCCCGAATAAGCCTGTCCATGTCCTCTTTCCAGCTGGCCTAGCCCAGGTTCCTCATGGCATGGTAGCTGCATTCAAGGGTGAGCAGAAAGAGAGACAGAGGTGTGGGGGGTTGGGGAAAGAGAGAGAGAGAGAGGAAAAAAAAAAAAAAGGAGAGGGGGTGAGCACAGCCGAGCGGGGTGGAAGCCACATCATTTTCTGTGACCCAGCCTGGGAACTCCTGTCTGCCCAGATTCAAGGGGAGGGACATAGACACCACCTCTCAGTGAGAGCAATGTCAGTCATGTTGTTAGAGCAGGAGGTCTGGGAGATCCAAAACTGTGCAGACACCTTTGGGAAATGGAATCTGCCACCAGTGACCTACACTTAGTGCCTACCTGAAGGTAGGTACCGTGGGTGCATCAGGTCATAGCAACCCTTTGATCTTGACAAAGCCTTGAGGCAGGGTAACTAACTTGCCCAAGATCATGCAGCTGGTAAGTGGCAGAGCCAGGATTTGAACCGAGGATGCTCAGCTCCGGAGGTTTCTATGGACTTGGGCCTAGAGTCCATAAATTTTGAGAGGTAATTGCATTCCTTACGTATAAAAGGCAATGAGCCAAAAAGGACAATAGAAGAACAGAATACTAGAAAAAAGGACCAGTGAGGAACATGAGAACATGAAAGTAACCTTAGAAAATAAAGATATAATTGGCAAGACAAGATAAATAATAAGTCAGTACAAAGGATACAAAATAAAGTTGTTTGTTTTTAATTCCCAGGGCACAGGCAAAATAAAAAGAAATGAGAGAGAGGGGCCAAAATTGCAAGAACAAAAGAAAGAGAAGAGAAAGTAAATGGGCGAAAGCCATCCAAAAAAAAATAAACTAACGTTTCCAGAGGGTGAAGGAAATTCAAACAGACTGGAAAGGAAGGATCATTAGGGAATGACTCCAGGGGTAAAGGGCCTTTCAAGCAATGAGGAGTGCTTTGGAAAGGCCGGCCCACCAGGGATGTGATTAAGGGACATTATTTTGTCAACAGCAAAAGCAACAAAGATAAAAACAATTAGGAACTCCAAGAAAAATTAGATCCTGTTCCACAAAGATATAGCCGAATAGGGAGTAAACTGAAATAAGCATGGCATAGGGACAGTGGAAAAGAGAAGGCTGTATACTGGACTTTGAATCTGGGAATGTCACCCTTTAGGGGGTACAGATATTGTGGGAGAGAACAGAGTGAATCCTACCTATGTGTGGTTCTGTAGTAATCAACAGTTAGGCCTAGTAGTGAAAATGCTGCTTATTTCTTTTCGATGTTTAGACTCAATCTAGACAAAGAATAAACCTAATCATTGCTGTAGAACAGAAGGTAAATGTAGTCATCCTTGATGCTGTAAATGTGAAGACGGTTCTTACTATATTAACTAGAATTCGTTTTGACGGCATCTAACTAATGAGCTCAAAATGATGTAAACAAAATAAACTCATAGTTCTGACTTGCCTAAAAGAGAACTTATAGTACCTCTATGAAATAAAGGAAGCCAAGTCCTTCCACCCTCCTCCCCACCATCCCTAGGATATGGCCCACATCTGCATGGTCCAAAACAGCAGCCAAAGCACCAGCCATCACATCTGCATTTCAGGCAGTTGAATGAAGACATGGGAGATGACCCAGCCTCCCTAGTTTTAGGAAGTCCCACATAACACTTGAAACTACATCTTATTAACCAGATGAGGAACAGCCAGGGGAAGAGAGACTAGGAAGCATGGTCTTCAGGCTGAGTGGCCACATGCAAGTCAGGGTTCTATTTCCACAGGTGGAAGACAGCATGGAGGTGACAGCGGCTCACATGTTAGTCACAGAGATGGGACTCAGGAAGAGATGGTTGAGAGAACTGTTATCCTCATCCCAGAGAGCAGAGTTAGACAACAGTCTCTGTCACTGGTGGAATAAGAAGCAGAGAAGAATTATGTATTTAAAGTAGGGAAGAATTATGCATTTGGTAACCTCTAGAACTAAATTTAATGAAATTAGCTAAGAGACTGTTTTGTAAGATTCCATTGTAGTAGAGTCACTGAAGATTGTCCAAAGTTGGTAAGTCAAGCAATTGAATTACAAGCACATTATTTAGAATTACAGGGGTAACTGCCAAAAGAACAAAAAATAGGAACGGTTCCAAGTGTTCACCCCACGAGCCAGAATGGGAGGGAAAGCACAGGGCAGGACAAGAGGCACCTGCTCTCCTTAGAAACCTTCCATGTTCTCGGGTCACTTTGGCTTAAAATTTTAAATTAAATTAATGCAGCCTCTGCTTCCACCCAAGGTTGGGGACAGAAGATTTGCCAGCAAGAGGAGAGAACCACTTGGCCAGTTGCTAACAGCTGCCCTCCCCAATCTCCATGAAGCCAGGGCCCCCAAGGAATGCAGAGGACAAGGCTGGGGAGGTTTGGGGAATGGTCAGCTCTCATGTCAGTGGGCCCCTTTCAAACCCAGCAGGGATGAGAATCCTCACCACCCTGAGTGCCCTCCAGGGGCCCACAGCTGGGAACAGGAATGGAAACTGGGGATGTTCCACCTGGGATGACCCTCTGATGTCACCGGAGAAGGGGAGGGCCAGTGGGGAGAGGCAAGATCTTCTCAATGATCCCAGCCCTCGCTGGTCCTAGGCACTGGCTGCCAAGAAAGGGCTGCCCGGGGCCCCATGACGGCACCCTAAGCTGATCCTCCACCCTCCAGCGGGCTCGTCCCATCATACACTGTGCATTCATCACCTCGGAACCATCCCGGGACAAGGTGCCAAAGCCAGCCATTAGTCCATAATGCTCACCAGGAAGCATTTTTGAGACAGCACCTCAGAAATTTGAAATAGCACCAAACTAAAAGCGGGCCGCTTTAGAGAGGCAGAGACTTCTACTTTCCTGAGCGGTTTCTAAAATCTCCGGGGGAAAAACAAAAAGGCTCTCTAAGCAACCACCTGTCAAGACAAAGGAGGTTTCCTTGGACTTTTTAACATACCAAATGTTTGATAGAGGGAAGAACGCTGGTTTCTTGATCAGAAAAGAGGCAGCAGAGCGGCTCTTGTCAAAGGCTAGGTCGCCCTCGTGTGGCTGCTTCTGTGAATGGCAATTCAGAATCGAAGAGTAAGATCAGACAACTTCAAAAACAGGAAAACTGGCTAGGTGTGGTGGCTCACGCCTGTAATCCCAGCATTTTGGAAGGCCGAAGCAGGCAGATCATCTGAGATCAGCGTTTGAGACCAGCCTCGCCAACACGGTGAAACCCCATCTTCACTAAAAATACAAAAATTAGCCGGGCATGGCAGCACATGCTGGTAGTCTCAGCTACTCAGAGGCTTAGGCATGAGAATTGCTTGAATCCAGGAAACGGTTGCAGTGAACCTGGATCTTGCCACTGCACTCCAGCCTGGGTGACAAAGCAAGACTCTGTGAAACAAAGAAAAAAAAAAAAAAGAAAAAAAGAAAACCAAACAACAACAACAAAAAAACTAAGCTCAATAGTCAAGCCTGAACTAATTACAGAAGAGTGTAAAATAATAATTGATTTCATTAAATAAGCTGCGGAGCACTTTTCAACCCAGGCTCCTTTATTCTATAGTTAAGAGCAGTTGTTTTCAAAGTGTAGTCCCCGGGTATCCTGGATGCCTGGAAATTGATTAGAAATGCAAATTCTGGCCTTGCCCGAGTCCTGCTGCAACTGAAACTTAGAAGCTAAGGCTCTGGCACCCTTGGGTTAGCAAGGATTCTGACGCTCCCTCACTTGAGAACTGTACTTAGCATTAGATTTGTTACTGTCTGGCAGCAAAAGAGAGCTGATAGCCAAAGCGTTGACCCTTCAAGGGACTAGGAAAACTCATCTGGACATTCTTCAGGAGTTTTAGTAGTGAGAGAAAGTCCTTTCTTTGCTCCCTGGCTTAGGCAGAGTCCCCAGCGGCAGCCCCTGAGACAATAATTGCACTGCAAGCCATTTATTTGAGATGTGATCCCAGAGGCACCTGTTGGGGTGCGGGGATGTGAGGCAGGCAGGGAGAAGAGAAGCCATCACGGAGCAGCACTGCAGGTGCCTGGGCTCAGTCTCTGGGGAGCTCCAAGATGGTGCAGGGTGTGCCTCAGAGATGTCCTGCCTGAGGAGTTGGAAACTGGGGTATTTATCCTCCAGTTCCCATCTGTCCTTATTGAGGGACACTCTTGGGTGTTAACTCTGGGCATTCCTGCCCTGACCTTGCCAAGACTGTGGCCAGAAAACCCTGGTCTGGAGAGGAGTGAAGAGGGCCCTTCAGTGCCTGCCCCACTCAGCTTTCCCAGGCTGCAGGGAGAGAAGGAAAGTGCTTGCCACCCACTTCTGAGTCCCAAGACTCTTTGATTTCTTGATCAAAGCCCACTCATCAATCAAGGCTGCTCTCAAGTCCCATCTTTGCCAAGCACCTCAGCATCTCCCAATTGGGAGTGGCCTCTCTTCGCACACAGAGCAGCCCTCAGATCCATGCATCACTCAAACGTCTCTGCTGATGCTGGACAAACCAGGGCCTGGCCCTGAGCCCACACGGCCTGGCCTGCCCCCACCTCAAGACGTTTCCACTAATGATGAACACTGGGGAGAAAGCGAGAAATGAATGCCACAAGAGGGGCACAGGAATGTTCAGAGACGAGGAACACCACAGATCTTTCCAGAAAGTGGGGATGGCTGTAAAGAGAAGATGGCATTTGAGCCAGTCCCTGAAAGATGGTGGGAATGTGTGCAGAAATGGGGCAAGGTCCTCAAGGCAGAGACAGCAGCCTGAGAGCTGAAGCAAGCGCCACGGATTCCGCGTGGCGGAAACATGGGACAGATGGAGAATGGTGGAAATGCAGCTCATGTCTCATTATGAAGGGCCTGGGACCTGGGACCCTAGTCTAGGACATGCTGCAGAGTGACAGTTGTGCCCAGGCAAGTCCCTTTGAGGAGCATGTGTGGATTCAGGATCAGAAAAGCCAGTACCCCGTTAAGAGAGGAAGAGAAGATGGGAGTGGAGTTGGGGTAATCGTGCCACAAGACAGGAGCTGCACCCACTACTCAGGCATTGCTCAGCTCTCCACATGCCAGCATTAGGAAGCGAGTGCCCTGATTTTACAGACTAGAAGGGTTATATCATCACAGGAGGTCAACGCAAGTCTATCTGGATCCAAGTTCACCTGATCTTTCTGCTCTATCCACCTGGATTGTTCAAATGGCCCCAGAGAAAGATAGCTGAGCCCAGACTCCAGACCCACAGTAGGAGCTGCAGGGGTACGAGCGACTCAGCAAGGCTGAAGTGAGCCTCAGAGCGTGAGAGGAAGGCTGGCCCCTGCCCTGTCCTGAGTCAGGAGGAAAGGACACAGACGCTGGCCCCAGCCGTCAGAATTCAGAGTCAGGAGAAAGGAACATAAAGCAGCTGGGAGACAAAGCAACTAGAAGCAGAGGAACCCAGCGGCCATGAGGTCACAAAAGTCACCTCCAGCCACTTGGACCACAGGACACGCCTTTGGGCAGTTGGCATGTCAACTAAGCCTCGAGGAAAGAGAACATTTTTTCTGTTTAATAATTTATCGAGGTGAAGTTCAACATAAAATGGACTATTTTAAAGCAAACAAAACAGTGGTATTTAGTAGTTTCACAATACTGTCCAACCTCTGTCAGTTCCAGAACATTTCCATGATTCAAAAGCGTGGTACTCATGAAGGTGCTTCTCCCCATTCCTCCTTGTCCACAGCCCCTGGCAAACACCAATTGGCATTCTCTCTCCGCAGATTCACCTACTCTAGATATTCCACAGAAATGGAATCTTACAACAGGCGACTTTTGTGTCTGGCTTCTTTCACTCAGTATGTTTTCAAGGTTCATCTAGGTTGCAATATGTATCAGTACTTCTTATTTACGTATTTATTTATTTGAGAAATGGGGTCTCTGTTGCCCAGGCTGCAGTGCAGTGGCATGATCATTGCTCACTTCAGCATTGAACCCCTGAGCTCTACAGATCCTCCTGCATTATCTTCCCAAATAGCTAGTACTACAGGTGTGACCCACCACACCTGGCAATTATTTTATTTCTTTATTTTTTTTTATTTTTTTCTTTAAGGATGTTGAATATTGGCCCCTACTCCCTTCTAGCTTGTAGGGTTTCTGCCAAGAGATATATATTTTTTTATTTTTGTGGAGCCTAGGTCTCATGATGTTGCCTAGGCTGGTGTGGAACTCCTGGCCTCCAGTGATCCTCCTGCCTCAGCCTCTCAAAGCACTGGGATTACAGGGATGAGCCACCACACCTGGCCAGTGCTTAATTTGTCATGGCTGAATAGTATTCCATTGTATGGATATACCACATTTTGTTTTTTCATTCATCCATTGGGCATTTGGATTGTTTCAATTGTTGGCTATAAAGAACAATCATGAATATTCCTCTGTATACCTATTTTCAATTCTTTTGGGTATTTACCTAGAAGTAGAATTGCTAGGTCATATGGCAGTTCTATGTTGAATTTTTTTTGGAATTATTTTTCACAGTGACTGCACCATTTTACATTCCCACCAGCAACACACAAGGGCTCCAATTTCCTCACATTCTCACCAAAATTTGTTATTTTCCATTTTTCAATTCTAGGCATCTTAAGATTGCAGAGTTGGCACCTTATTGGGGTTTTGATTTGCAAGTCCAGAGAAGCGCATTCCTGGTAAACAAAGCAGCACAGGCCATTTTACAAGGCCGTTGTTCCCTGAGGGTCTTGTGTTTTTAAGTGCCATGCCTTCAGCTCGAAGCTCAGCTCACTGAAAGCAGGGATCACACATCTTACCTTTTCTTTGTGTCATCAGCTCTGAGCACCTGTGGCTTAATGAGGTTCACAGCCCCTTTCCACTCAGATTTACAGTTGGCCTGCATGGTTGGGTCAATAGGAATAGCCACCTCCAAGGCTATGCCCAAGGTCACCATGGTGTTGCTTGTGAAGGACACTAAATGTGCCGGGTCCTCCAGAGGTTGCTTGTGCAGTCTCTTACAATGACTGCTGATTGACACTTCAGTGCCTGTCTGAGGCTTGGTACTTCCCTTCTCAGAGGGCTCCAGCTGATTTCCAAATGCCTAAGGGGTTTTTTCCAGGTCCTTGGAAGAAAAGATCCTCTGCCCCTCTTGCCAGACAAGAAAATGACATCCTCCCCAGCAGCCCTCAAGTCTCAAGAGTTGTGAGTAAATTCCCCAGTTCCCACCCCCTCCCTGCCCTCCACGGGGAAGAATTCTGAAGCATGTGTTCTATGCTGTTCTATGAGGAGCTGCAGAGCATGATTAGGATCTAGTCATCCACAGTGGTGGCAGCCTGGGAAATCTACTCCTTATCCATCCCAATTCCCCATACCCTTATGCCTAGCAAATCAATGACTTGCACCAAATACCTGCTCCGTATCTGCTTCTTGGGGAATACAAACTAAGACGTGTGCCATGTGCTAGGTACCTCCTACACAATTTATAAAACCTGCCTAGAAGCAGAGAAATAACACTGTCCCTGAGAGTTAAAAGTCAGTAAGACTTGGAACATACCTATGTAATGTAACCTTTAGAAGAAAAGAGGCTTCCAGCACACGAGGTGAATAAATTAAAATGTTCATCACCCGAATGTGGAAATGCCCCCAAAAAAGGGTGGGGTAATTTATAGGGGCAAATGTGGGCAGAGCTGGTGGAAGGGACTGTGGTCACCAGACTCATGTTGGGTATCTGGTCTCCCTGGTGACCACGTTCCTTCCTGGGAACATAGACCCTTCAGCCCCTGTCAGCTTATGCCCTTGGTCACTGGGATCATGCCATCGACTGTATTTCCTTGTTCTGACCCATGCTCTTATAGCCACCTGCACCAGTTCACACAGAGAATACATGGCGCTTAGTCCCTGGGAAGTTGGTTCTGGCTGTAGGGGAACTAACTGACACCCCCTCTGGAGTGCAGCCTTGTGAGCTTGTTCCTATGACTGTCCCTGGCCAATGGATCCATTTTCAGAGCTCAGGGCAAAGCCAGCCTCAGGACTGTGGTGAGTTCTTTAAGGTGGCCTCACTATATAAGGCCTTGAGGCACCCTATTTTCTTTCTCTTTTCCTTTTGTTTCTGAGACAGCGTCTTGCCTTGCTGACCGGGCTGGAGTGCAATGGCGTGATCTCAGCTCACTGCAACCTCTGCCTCCCAAGTTCAAGCAATTCTCCTGCCTCAGCCTCCTGAGTACCTGGGATTACAGGTGCCTGTCACCATGCCTGGCTAATTTTTGTATTTTTAGTAGACACGGGGTTTCATCATGTTGGCCAGGCTGGTCTCTAACTCCTGACCTCAGGATACACTCACTTCGGCCTCTCAAAATGCTGGGATTACAGGCATGAGCCATCACACCTGGCCAAGGGGCCCTATTTTCAAGTTTCCATTAGCAGCAAGTGGCAAACCCAGGTCACACATAAATTAAAAAGGAGTTATTGCCGGTACTAGGCTATTCCCTGGAGCCTTGGGGCAGGACCACAACGAGGACTTGGAGAAGGAAAGTAATGAGTAAGAACTCTGGCTGTCTTGCAGAATAGCAGAGCACTACAAAACTTAGTGGGTTAACATGACAACCGTTATTTTGCTGACAAATCTGCAATTTGGGTGTGGTAGGCAGGGTAGGCTCATTTCTCTCCAAGCCATGCCAGCTGGGTACCCAACTTGGGACCAAGGTGGCTCACACAAGTCACTCACACAACTGGTTACTGGGCACGCGTTGCTGCTGGGTGGCTGAACTGGAGCTGGGCTTTGCTTGCAGCACAGTGCTGGGCTCCAAGGACGTGCATAGCTAGTGAGCAGCACCGGCTGTATCTTTTATAGGCCAACCTTGACAGCCATGTAACACCATTTAGCCCGAGCTCACACAGTCACAAAGGCCTGCCTGATCAAGGGAGGGATTCAACACCACCTCCTGATGGGGGGCAGCAAAGTAAGGTTCTAGATGAGCACATGGGACCAGAAACTTTTCTGCGGCCATTTTCAGAAAATATAATCTGTCACAGTAAGGCATCAAGGCAATCATTCTCTATAGCTCATGTGTGTGCATGTGAGTGTCCATGTGTGCATCTGTGTGTGCATGCATGTCTTCCTCCAGCTCTGCCCTCTCTCTGGTCACATGGCCTTCACCTCTGCTTCATCCTGTCTGTGCTCATGGCCTCAGTTCTTCCTGCCTTCTCAGACTCCCCACTCCTTCCTTTGGGAACAGCTCCTCCACTTTACTTCTTTTGAGAAACTTCCTCCCTGGGTGGTTTTGGTGGGACTGTCCCTCAGGCCACTCATCCCTCCTGGGCAGCAGAGGGGTGGTACGTAACTGAAGTTGGGCCAATCCAAGTCTCTCCTGAGAATCTGACTTTAGCGGAGATTCCTGGGTGCTGGACACTGGTCACAGCTCTGTCAGTTCAACTCAGCCCCTGAAGTATCCACTGCCCAGCTCTTGTTCCCAGACCCAAGGAGCCACCTTACTAGTGCCTTCTGTAGATTCTGCAAGCATCCTGCAGTCTTCCATTAAACACTGATAAATATGCATATTTAGTTCCAATCCCACACAGAGGCTTTGCAGCCATCTTACCTTTCCCACAATTTCAGATGGCTGGTGGCTAAGCTGAGAAGAGGGCTGAGATCCAAACCAGAAATGATCCCTACAATCTTCTCAGACAAATGGCATGATTGCAGGCTGGGCAAATGCTCCAGATGGCGCCTCTTTGATGCACTGCCATTTAATGTCTATAGTGTTCATATCCCCATTTTACAGAGGTAGTAACTGAGGGCCAGAGAAGGCAGAGCTCAGATTTTGCAAAACATTATCTGACCTCATAGAGTTTGCTCCTTCAGTGATCCTCAGAATCTCTTCAAAAGTCAGGTCCCCAATTGGCCTCCCAGAAATGCAGCCCCAGCTCACTGTGAACTGGCAGTGGCTCAGATGATCCTGTTAAGGCTGAGAGACAGAGAAAAAAAAAAGTGTTTTTGGTGGCAGTGCATTAGAGTCACAACTGCTTTTCTGTCACTATAGATCAACTGGCTGTAAGTCACGCAGCCTTTCATGGCAAGCAAATGCTATTAAAATCCTGCTCCAGAGAACAACATTGACAATGAAGGAAAAGATCAATCCTGTTTACAGACTTAAAGATCCTTAAGTCAAGTTTGTCGTCACAGCTGCCAAGGACTCTGCATGTGTGACCAGATGTGCCCTTCCTCCCTGGATGGGCTCCACGCTGCACATGGGACCGCTGGCTCCATGGCTGCTTAAACCACTGGGCTCATCTTCAGAAGGTGCTCATGCGATTTGGTGACAAATGCCACCAATTTGTAAATACACTTCTTCCAAGTTTAAAAGCCAGTCATTGGAGGGATTGTTGGCAAATAAGGAAGCTGCAGTAGAGGCAAAATGTCAAAGCATGATTCTGCTTTCCTAACGCTTTCTGGATGCTACTTCTTGCTCAGCCCCATATGAAGCACTTAGCATGCACTGTTTCCTTTGCTCCTCACATCAGCCTGAGATGGGTATGACCACTGCCACCTTTTACAGAGGAGGCAGCTGAGCCCCAGAGAGGCTCGCTCACCACAGCCACCCTGCTAATGCTGACGCCACACTAGTCGAGTTGCAAATAACTTTATGTTTATGCCCCATTTTAAACAGTATAAATGATAAAAGGGATTTCCTGGCTCTTGAAACTGAGAAGTCCAAATTTGGGGGATGATTTGACTCCCAACATAGTCATCAAGAGCCTGATTTCTTCCCAGCTTTCCTGTCTGCCTCATTACCATCAAGAGTCTACCACTCAGGACAGCATGATGGCTGCAGCAGCGTTACCCACACACTAGGGGTCCAGAAGGGAAGGGAAAAAAATCTCCTTTCCCAGAATCCCTCAGCAAACACCTCCAGTGTCAGTGTTCATAACTGGGCCTCTCACGACCCTCAGCTGGGCTCAGCGCATACAGTGCCAGTCTTGTGCCCCTTGGAGCCAGGGATATCTCTGAACCCCAAACTCCAGGATCATAGGGGAAATAAAAGCCAGGGTTGCTTCCAAAGAGAGCAGGGAGTGAGTGTTGAGGATTGATCATCCCAACTATGCAGTTGAGAAGCAATGATTTGAACCCAGGCTTGTCTGTTCATTCAAACAGTATTTATTGAGCCCTTGCTATGGGTCAGGCACAATTTTATATGCTGGAGACACAAACCTAAGAGAACTCTCACATAAAAGCAGACCCCACAAACCTACAAGGCAGAACAGCTGCCTCTCAAGACTAAAGTCTCGGATTTTTAAAAGGTCTTGGAGCAGGATTAATGTTTTTCTTTTCTAGCTATGAATCGACACTGTGACACCAGGATGGTTCTTTCTCTCTCAGCTTCCTTATCTATAAAATCAGAAATAATGGTACCTCCCCCAGCAAGTTATGTGAAAGAAATGAAAGGAGCTTATTACACAGGAAACTTAAAAGCAGCACATCCAAACTACTGAGCGTGCAGTAAATCAACTCTTTCCCACTTCCATTCCATCCATGCTGATTTAGATCAAGTATAACTGCCCTGGAGTTTGTAAAGCCCTTTTAGTTCATAAAGCCGGGAAGATGCTCCTTCACCCTCTCTTCTCAGCCTCAAACGTGTCTTTTTAATAATCCAAACTTTCGACCTACTTAACTGAAGTATGTGTGTGTTGGGGGGGTGGCGGGCGGCTATACTAAACAGCCCAACTGTTTTCAACTTGTCTGAGACCAACGTTCTCCTAGCAATGCAAGCAAAGGAAGCCGACAGGACACAGGGAAGCACAGCATATTTCACTTCATCTAGCTACATCCAGCCCTCTCCCGGCTCTGCAATTAACTATTCAGCCTCAGACCAGCAGATGGAGCTAAGAATTTCGCGTCTGAAGAAACGAGGTTTTTCTTTTACTTTACAGGCTAAGTTTCAAGAGCCTCCACATTGGTTACATCTTGTTGAGCCTATTTGTATAATTCTGTAAAAATCCAGTCCCCATTCCAGAACGTAGCTAAGGACCCGGAAGAACGGAATCTCAACCTCAGCCGGACCCGGGTTTCTCGGGGCTCCTCATGGCTCAGGGCAGTGGGGCGCCGCCGTCACCCCCCGCCTCACTCACGTCCTCCCCTTGCCCCAGTCCCCTC
This sequence comes from Sapajus apella, assembly GCF_009761245.1. NCBI lineage: Eukaryota > Metazoa > Chordata > Mammalia > Primates > Cebidae > Sapajus > Sapajus apella. The sequence continues at coordinate 10,007,227 of NW_022437005.1, forward strand.
CCACCTTTAGCCACGTTCCCCATCTGACTAAAACTGGCTTCCTCCGTGTCCACCAAGTCGTCGCCTCTAAGTGGCCTAAACTCCCAAGGAGCGCGATCGGCTCAGGCACTCGGACAGGCGGATTCCACCGGGCGCGACCGGCGTTGCCCTCGCCATGGCCTCAAGCATCGCGGCGCCTCACATGCTACCGGACGGAAGGCCTCGGAGGGGTCAGGCGGCTGCTGCTGGCCGTGACTGCATTAAGCGGCGACTTTTCACGAACCTTTTAACCGAAATCACTCCAATAAAGGCGCATTCGGGACGAGGGGAAAGCGCCTCATCACACCCCACCCACGTTCCCCTCCCTCTCCCGCCAAGCGTCCACCGCGCAGCAGAAGAAAAGCGAACGCCCCTCCCAGGTCGGAGGGAGAGACCTGAGAGGTTTGGCCCAATCAGGGATTCCACCTAACAGACGGGCCGGAGTCTGTGACCCGGTTGGACCAATGAAAACTCGAGGGCGGATTCGCCAGGTTCTTCTGGGAAAGTGATGCCCCCGGAAACTACCGCCTTCTTTACGCCACACCTGGGCGGAGTTAGCCTTCCAGCCCGCAGTCCCACTGGCTGACTTCGCTGCCAGTCACGGGAAGGCGGGAGAGGGCGGGCCGGGACGCTCGCGTCTGCGCGGAGCCGGGCTGGCCGCGCGCGGGAAGCCGCGGAACTGCGCCGGAAAGTCCCTCGGTTCTGGGGCCCGGGTGACCCCGACTAAGCCTCCAATAAAGAAGAGGAGGAGAGAAAGGCAGCTCTTCCCGTGCCCCTGCCCGAGGCCTCGGCGGGCCCACCCTGTGACCTCCGCGGCCGGCCCCTCCGTGGAGCTGCGGCCCTCGCGGGGGGCGTCCCGACCGTGGGCGCCGCTGCCGGCGCTGACCCGGGACGTCGCGGCGCAGGTAGGTTGCCGTCCGCTGGCGGTCTGACCCCCAAGACAGCCTGTCGTGCATACCCCACGCTCTTCCCCATTGCCAAGAATGAGACACGGCTGTGCCTTTGTCCACGTGGTAGAGTTGCCGCCGGCCTGAGGCTCGCCTGTGCAAAACGCGTGGCAGCGAATTCGCTTTGCAATGAGGAAAGGCGCGTCCCCGCGCGGAGCAGCTCTCGGGTGTAAGGAGGGCGGGGCAGGGCGTGCGTCCGTCTAGGTTTGAATTAAAGGCGACTCGAGGGAAGTAAGGCCGTGCCACTGTGGCAGCTTCTCCCGTCCAGCTCCGAACACTCGACGGTGCGGGCCGTGGGAGGAGGCGGCGGTCTTCAGTTTGTTACTCCAGTCCTCACGGTCTGGTTCTTTTTCTGATTAGGCAAGCAGCGGGGCTGACGGCCCCATAGGTAACTGAGAACCAAAAAGTGGAGATGATCCTTCTATGGGGTGTGGGGGCGTGGCCGATCGTTAGATTGTGTTTGGAAAGACAGCCAGGGGCAGAGCTGGAGAAGAGTGGCGTCTCTCAGATGATGGGGGTACTGTACTGGTGCCATGGAGGGAGGGGGAGTGAGGTGGAGGTCGGGAATTCCAGCCAGAGAGAAATAGGGTCCCTGGGAGAAAATTTCCACGCCAGCAGTTCTAGAGTTATGCTCATGGAGACTTGTTTACGTAAGTAAAAGGATAGCATCGTCTTGACAAAATGTCAGCCCTCCGTCTGGTCTTGAGAGTGTACTTGCCGTCATTTCCTTGATAGATCCTAGTTTTCCCTTTTCTCATTTGTAAAACTGTTATAGTAATACCTTTCTCGTCCTTTTGCGGTGACATTTAAATGAGGTAATGTATGTGAAGCCCTTTGCAAACACAGCGCTTCTTATTCGTGGGTTGCGCGTGGGGTGGATTCAGCTAACCTCAAATCAAAAATATTCTTCCGAAAAAGAAAAATGCGTTTGTACTGAACATGTGGAGACTTTTTTTCTTGTGATTATTTTCTAAACGATACAGTATAACAACTATGTACATCGCATCTACATTGTATTAGGTATTACAGGTTACCTAGAGATGATTAAGGTATGTAGGAGGACGCTCGTAGGTTATATGCAAACAGTACAACATTTTATCAGGGACTTAAGCATCTGCACGTGTTGGTATCCTCGGGGTTCCTGAATCCAGTTCCTCACAGATACCGTGGGACCGATGTTCTCAGTTCAGGTACAGCTGAGGCTTAACTTTGAGGTCTGTGGAGGGAGTGGAAAGACCCACGACTGAAATTGGCTCTTTTTTAGAACAGCTTCCCTCCCAGCCAGGGCTTTACCAAAGGCAGTGCACCACCACCTTTGTCAGCCGTTACAAGTACCTGGCTCTTTCCAGCTCTATGTGGAATGTGTTATCTATTTCATAAACTAATCATTAAAAAAAAAAAAGTTAAGGTCTTTGAAATAAAAAATTATTCATTATTTAAGTTTGTAAATATGAACTATTTTGGTAATGTCCTGTGTTTTAGTAATCCATTATTTTAGTAATATTCTCTGTTTGTTTTTTTAAGTGAAATATTTCAGTTATGGAGAAAAGAACATAACAGTTGTGCCTGTACCCCAAAAACAGTAAATGTGATTTTTTTTTTGGTTTGGGACTTTTTTATTGGAGGGGGCAATTCGACATTTCAGCTACAGTTCAAATTCTGTGCCCCCACCCCAGGAACTTTGAATTCTAACATGTCTTTCTGTTGAGGCACTGCGGCTCCACCAGACTTATCTGATGGATATTAGTATCCGTGTAAGCTGAGTGTCCTCCCTTCTAATCCCCACTCCCCCATGAGGTTTGCTTCTTCCAGCTTATCGTGGGGATTATGGCAGCCATTTTGGTTCTGTCCTCATGTCACATGTGTTTCTACCCTCTTAAGAAACCTGCCCTCTCTGCCCTCCCAGTTCCTCTTGGGTGAGCCCATGATGGGCTTTCCCAGACTCAGCATCTGAGGAGCATTTCATTGGTTTGGTTGGCCTTTATGTGGCCAGTGACCACTCTTGCCTTCAACATGGTCCACTATCTTTGCCCAGGGGCAGTCATGTCTGTTGCAAGCATTCAGGAAAGAGTAGCCTTCCATAGTCAACCCCATTTTATAAAATGGGATTTTAAAAACTCCTGGTCTAGTCATCCCTTCTTATTCTCTGGGAATTGATTCCAGCAACCCCCCTACCTCTGCAACAGACCAAATCTGCTGATGCTCCAAGTCCTTGATATAAAATGGCATTAAGGCCAGGGGTGGCTCGTGCCTATCATCTTCAGCACTTTGGGAGGCCGAGGTGGGCAGATCACCTGAGAGTAGGAGTTCAATTTCAAGACCAGACTGGCCAACATGATGAAACCCTGTCTCTACTGAAAATACGAAAATCAGCCAGGTATGGTGGCAGGTGCCTGTAGTCCCGGCTACTTGGGAGGCTGAAGCAAGAGAGTCATTTGAACCTGGAATGGGGGTTGCAGTGAACAGAGATTGCACCACTGCAGTCCAGCCTGGGTAAGAGTGAGACTCCATGTCTAAAACAAAATGGTGTAGCACAGTCATCCCAACATATTTGCAGTTTTTGGCCTGAGGTTGGCTAAATTATGGATGGAAAACCCTCAGATATGGAATGTTGACTGTAACTAAACGTTTTTAACTAAACGCTTAATGTATATTACTCATTTAATTCTCATATTACAGTTATACCACGGTGGTAATCCCATTTTAACAATGGGCAAATGGAAGTTTAGTAAGATTAGGCATTTAGGTGTTGTATACTATTTGAGCCTCCAGTCATTGTTCTGCAGTTTATAACTATTTTGCAGGTAGTAGGAAAGGAGGACTGTTGCATTGTTAGAGCAGAATGAACTTTGGCATTCACGTGGGTTCTCTTCAACCTTACTTCCCTGCAGCCCTTGGTTCCCCAAAGCCGAGGAAACACCCTGGTGGAGCCCTCCTTCCATAGAACCAGAGATGGCATCTGTGGATTTCAAGACCTACGTGGATCAGGCCTGCAGAGCTGCTGAGGAGTTTGTCAACGTCTACTACACCACCATGGATAAGCGGCGGCGTTTGCTTTCCCGCCTGTACATGGGCACAGCCACCCTGGTCTGGAATGGCAATGCTGTTTCAGGACAAGAATCCTTGAGTGAGTTTTTTGAAATGTTGCCTTCCAGCGAGTTCCAAATCAACGTGGTAGACTGCCAGCCTGTTCATGATGAAGCCACACCGAGCCAGACCACAGTCCTTGTTGTGATCTGTGGATCAGTGAAATTTGAGGGCAACAAACAACGGGACTTCAACCAGAACTTCATCCTGACTGCCCAGGCCTCACCCAGCAACACAGTGTGGAAGATCGCAAGTGATTGCTTCCGCTTCCAGGACTGGGCCAGCTAGTGCGGGCGGTAGAAGCCCTGCTTCATTCAGCCCTAGCTCTGTAGAGAAATGCAAATCTCAACACTCAAGGATGTGAGGAACACAAGTTCATTTCTGTTGTTGCGGAGGCTCTGCAGACGCCACTGTGCTGAGGCTGAACTCTTTGTTACCCAAGTTCTAGGAGCCCCTTTCCTGAATATATATTTGTTTGTCATAGTTTCCTTTTCAAAGTAGTAAACTTTTCTATTTTTCTACTTGCTTAGTAGAGACTCTGATTCTGGAAATTCTGACAAATAATTTAATAATACACATGTTGCTTCTTTCCCCCTGCCTGATGTGTTTGACCAGGTTTTGAGGGAGGAGGAGGGCTAAAGGTGGAAAGCATAATAGGAAGCACCCACACAGGGGTGACGATCAGGGCTGATTACCTACCCCAGGCACCAGTATGCACACAGGTGACCCACCTGAAGCTGTGATTCACAGCCCGCTGCATACTAGAATCCCTTGGAACACTGAAAATTACCTATGCCAAGGCCATACTCCAGACCCAAAGATGCCTGAGTCTGTGTATGTGTGTGGTGGTGGTTTCGTTTTGTTTTTTTTGTTTTTGTTTTTGTTGTCCGCTCACTGCAACCTTCGCCTCCCAGGTTCAAACAGTTCTTATGCCTCAGCCTCCCGAGTAGCTGGGATTGCAGGCACACACCACCATGCCTGGCTAATTGTATGTCTGAATCTTTGAGGGTAGAGCTGGGCATGGGCAGTTTTTAAAAGCACCTAGGCCCTACCTTAGCACTTTAGCTGAGAACTAATTGATGAGAACAGATGAAATTAGACTAGAGTTAGCTAATAACTGCTTACAAATGAAGCCACCATATTAAACTCATTCATAAAGAGAAAGTGAATCAGCACTGATTCTGAGACAAAGGGGCACTGAAACAAATGGAGGACATCAGAACTAGAAGCTGCTTTTACTGATCCTAAACGCCAACCCCAATTGCATTTCTCCAAATTTCTTCTCCAAAGAAAGAATAGCAAACCCCGTAGAAGTTGGACCAATAGATGATGTGCCATGCTGCGGCTTCCCCAGTTAAGTTGTCTTTGTTGAGAGTGTGCTAGGTTTGGGATAGGGTAGTCAGGATATTGGAATGGGAAATTTTGAGAAGGGTAAGAGTCCTGATGAGCACAACGGCATTGGTGGCCATTTCTTGATACCCTTCCCTTCCCTATTATCTGAAGCCCAGTGTTTTGAGGCACAAAGGACCCACCTGAAAGATGACTTTCTCATTCAATTTGTAGCTAGGCCTGATGTGATTAAGTTCTGGCCAATGAAGTAGGAGGACTTAACTTGTGGGGATTTTGCTTCAACGTACCCTTCTTCCTCCCTCCCTCTATCCTGCCACCTGGAAAGGTTATGATGGCCTGACCACCAGCTCTGGCTCTGTTTTGGCCAAGAGAACAGTTCAGCTATACCCTAGAGGTAGGACTGTGCTGAGCTAAAAGGAACCTGGGTCCCTGGTGACTGTGGAAACACCAAAGTAGCCCCAGCTCAGTCACCCTAAGACTTCTTTTTAAATGAGAAATAAATCCCATCTTAAGCCATTACCAATTTGGGGTGTGTGATGCTGACACAGCAATAATCCTAAGTAAGGAAAAGGATTTGAATGGGGCAGCCTGTTAACTATAGGACGCACGGATGGCCCCGCCTACCGCCCCTCAGGTCGAGGCCAGACACCCACGTGGGCTGGGCGGATAGGGTACAGGGCGCTGCATCCCCACCCACACTAGCCTGGTTGCAGGTGGCATCCCGGGAAGCTCCGCCCTCACCACGCCCCCGCCACCAGGAAGGCAAGACAAGTGTGCCTGGCTCCCTCCTAGGGTCTGGGACACATCACCCAGCGGCGGTGCAGCAGGTACGCCCAGATTCGTTCCTGTGGGTGGGGTTTCCCACCGAAGGAAAGCTCAAGGCCCTCCCATTCTGTTCTGCACGCTGCCCAACGCCTTAATTATAAGGCAGATGAAGGTGAAGAGTTTACTGTCTTTTCTTATTTTCACAACTTCTGTAAATTTTAAATTATGAAAAGTTGTTTAGGAAATTAATCGTGGAGTGTAATCAGCACGCAGTGCGAGTTCTTTCTTATAGTGACCACGTCCACAAACCACGTGGTGTGGAAGAACAGAAGGTATTCTGCTTTCTGTGTTTCACCGTCTCTCCACTTCATCTTCCAGGGCCTGGAGTAGTGGTGACAGCAAGGTCTGTTGGTTTCTTTAGTTTGGGTTTGATGAAAGGCCACTCCAGTGGGGTAGGGGGTGGGAAGGGAAAACGGGGGCTGGGGTGGGAGAGGCAGGAGCTGGGGCCTGGGGGGGGGGGGGGCTTGGAGAATTCTGGAAGAAGAGACATTGGAAGGCCGGGGAAGGTGAAATGGACATTGAGCGAAGCTGAGGGGTCCTAGTGAACCACGTTCCCTCTGATCCAGATATTCCCAGAACACCAGGAAATCAAGAAGCTTCCGAATGTGGTCTGTTGCAAGCTTGGAAGGTGCACACCTGTTGCTGCTAATTTGAACAATTTAGAGGAAGAGCCGAGATTTAGATGCTGCTTTCGTTGACCTTAAACACCTCTGCCTCCCCTACCACCTTGCAAAATTAGGGCCCAGTCTCTGCTTTGTAAAGAGCAAAGAGAAAACTGCAGAAAGTTGTTTTGTCCTATAGACAAAGGGCTGGGACTAGGTAAAAGGAGGGACCCAGGATGCAAAACTTAAGATCAGCATGGCCAACAGGGCGAAACACCGTCTCTGGGAGTGGTGGCAGGCACCTGTAATCCCAGCTACTTGGGAGGCTGAGGCGGGAGAATAGCTTGAACCTAGGAGGAGGAGGTTCCAGTAAGCCGAGATCGCGCCACTCGGCATTCCAGCCTGGGCGACAGACCGAGACTCCCCAGCACAAAAAAAAAAAAAACCAAAAAAAAAAAAAAAAAAAAACATCACCAACGAGCCTTGTGAGAAATGGTTTATCTTAACGTTGTGACAACTTGCCTAATTTTAAGGCAGGTAAAGGCGTGTATTAAAACTCAACTCTTGAACCCCAGCTGCCCTTTTGGTCATGCTTAATTTGATGTGGATTGTAACCTATTTTGCAGCATTGTAGAGCCCCCACGAGGCAGTGGCGTTCTTTCTGAATCGGAGCCCACATCCCTCCTGGGGCGCCCGCTCCTAACCTGGGATACCGTTGGCGCGGCCGCCGCCCTCTGCGGGCTGCTCTTCCCTCGCTTGGGAGCCGAGGCCCCGCGATACGAACGCCAAGCCCAGAGCAGTTCTCGGACCCCGGAGCGCCCGTGGGCAGTTCTCGCCAGGACCGACTGACCGAGGGCGGGCCGCCCAGCCGAGGGCGGCTGCTGGGGAATGGACAGCAGCGCCGCAAAGGAGCTGGGGAAACCACAGCTCAGATCCCGCTGGCCGCCGGCTGGAGACCCAGACGCAGGGGTCGCGCCAGTTTCGCCCTCAACCGCAGGTTCCAGCGTCGCGGACACGACCGGCACCACCACCCTGCGACCGCTCAGGACCCTGCGGAGGACCCTGCGGAAGACCCTTTGTCAGCTGGAAATCGCCGCAGCGCGCTCCACGTGACTCCGCGCCCCAGCACCGCCGTCCGTCACCAAAGAGCCCGGGAACGAGCGATCCCAGCGGCTGCAGAGGGCGGGGGGAGGCGGGGCCGGACTCTGAGATAGCCAATGGGCGGGGAGTGCCGCCCAGCCTGCGCCAAGGCCGCGCCCTCACGAGCCTGTGGGCGGGCGCACAGTGGGCGGGGCGCTGGAGTGGTGCCTGCTTCTGCGTTCTTAGTGGAGTTTAGAATTTGATCATTTCTTTCCAGTCTATTTCTAAAGATTTTTTTTCAAATCAGATCCGACCCTGTGTAAAATAGTGTAGCCGTCTTTACTCATTATAACATGGTGAGCATTTCCCCAGGCTGTTACACATATTTTTTAACGTTGTTTTAATGACCTCATAATAATGTAGTGCTTGCATATATCATCAATTATTCAGCCATCTCCTTATAGGTGAATAGATTGTTTCCAAAGTTTCACTAAGTGCACTGCAGTGAATGCCCTTCCATAAAAATTGTTCACTTCCGTGTACTTTTCTCATGCAGAGTTCTGCAGCATGAAACACTATATTTAACTTTGTCAGTTTGACGTTTATCAGTGGTTTACCGTTGTTTTTATAGTATTCCATTGTCAGTGAAGTATGCCATTCACACTCTCATGTGAATTGTCTATTGGTATTATTGACTAAAAAAAAAAAATCACAAACTTATAAACTTAGAAAGGCGAGCCTTATTTCTTTAAAGGGTGATAATCTGCAAGGTGGCCCTTCTGACATGCTGGGAAGCATAGCCTCTTTCAGAAGCTCCGCAGACACCTGGAAGGAAGGAGGCCCAAAACAGGAATTTAAGCTGAAAGGCTTGGCCAAGTATACATATGCAATAGGCCATAGGAAGAGCTATGAATATTCATGAAAGGGGTCCTGACCTATGCTTACTGGACAAACATGCATGTTACAGGTGACTCATGTTCATTTTGGGGTGGACTCTTAGCATTTGCATCTATTACACTTAGACTCTATATGTGGATAGGTCTTTTCAAGACACTAATGCACTCCTGTGCAGCCCCTGTTCAGTTGTTTCCCATCAAGGGAAAGTTACTGTATTCAGCCTCTGGTCCATTCAAAGCAGTAGTTATTTGTGGACCGGGGGTCAGTTAGTCAGCATGTGGAGGTGGATGCGATGCACGTTGTTTTAACATTGCTTATCTAGAAGCCAGTGTTTGTTTGGCTGCTAGAGAAAAATTAAAACCTTGTGGCAGTTAGGGCATAGTTTGTTCTTTAAGAGTACAAGTGCATGACTTAACCCTTGCTGGGCATGGCCCCTGATTCTGTTTATAATTTAATATCTTATTGCCACAAAGAGTCTGTGAGTCTTATCACCTCTATTTTAACCTTAATGCTAGGATGGGTGGTGCGTGGAAATGAGGCCAATCCAACCTCTTGTTCCAAGGGAACTGTTTTTAAGGTTTCTCTGGGGTAAAAAACTGTTTTTAATGTGTATTTTCTCTCTCTCAGCCAAGACGGAGTCTGTTCAGTCAGTTGGGAAACTTAGAATTCTATTTTAATGTGCAATATACTTTGCTACTTTTGTATTGGCTGGTGTTTTTTTACCTTACTGATTTCCAGGAGTTCTTTAAATAAGCTTGTTGTAATTTCTACCTTGGAACTTGATCTAGTTTATAAATTCCTGTAGCATTTCTAAAAGTAATTTAATATAAAATATGACTATCATATGCTGTTTCTTTCTTTGGTTAGGCATGAAAGCTATTAAGACACCCAACTAAAGCAATCCTTTCAGCACTGAATGCTAGCTAACATAATCAGAGATGGCGTCTTGTTCTGTTGCCCAGGCTGGAGTGCAGTGATGTGATCTAGGGTCACTGCAACCTCCATCTTCTGGGTTCCAGTGATTCTCCTGCCTCAACCTGAGCCTCTGGGATTATAAGTGCCCAGCTAATTTTGTTTTGTTTTGTTTTGTTTTGTTTTTGAGACAGAATGTCACTCTGTTGCCCAGGCTAGAGTGCAGTGGCATGATATCCACTCACTGCAACCTCTGCTTCCTGGGTTCAAGTGATTTTCCTGCCTCAGCCTCCTGAATAGCTGGGATTACTGGCATGTGCCACTATGCCTGGCTAATTTTTGTATTTTTAGTAGAGAAGGGATACCACCATGTTGGCCGGGCTGGTCTCGAACTCCTGACCTTAAGTGATGTGCACACCTTGGCCTCCCAAAGTGCTGGGATTACATGAGCCACCGTGCCCAGCCACCTTTTTCTACGCAAAACAAAATCATAAAACACTATTCTGGGCCTGCTGGAGCCACGGGTGAAAACTGCATTCCTTTCCTCAAATCATGGAATGCAAATATAAAGAATTCTGTTATTCATTCTTCAAATATTTATTGAGCACCTACTATGTGGGGGAAGCTGGCTCCTGTTCAGGAAATATAATTAAAAGTACAATCTCCCAACCCTCTTCAGAAAGGTTGTGGAGAAAGAAAACACTTTTTAAATGAATGAGCATTAAACTAGAAGGTGATACCCAACACAGGCAATCCACTAAGAGACTGCAACGACAGAAATCTCACTCTTATGTGCCGCCAAGCAATCTTATTACATACATGTTTTCAAGATAATAACTAGTTCTCAAGGGAACCTGGCACTTTTCATCACACAGTTTATTTAATCTGATATTTGGCGTGATTCTCTGTGTTAGCCAATTGGCTTTATCTAGAGGAAAAAGAAACTTGTATCTTTATGATAGGAGATAATTTTGTAAGTTGGGGCAAAGGGCCCACTGATTTATAGGCTCCTACTCTCCCATTAAAGCTGGAAGATACAGGCAGTATCTCCCTTGATATTTAAAGAGATGGCTCCTAGGTCCTAGAGAAAGATATTTCTAGATTATAAAGCAGACAAAAAGGCCTAACTAGTCTTCAAAAGGATTTATAGATTTCAAGAGTGGAAAAAGTAATTACACTAATTACCAATTTTTAAAAGTAATTGTGGCCGGGCGCGGTGGCTCACGCCTGTAATCCCAGCACTTTGGGAGGCCGAGGCGGGTGGATCACGAGGTCAAGAGATCGAGACCATCCTGGTCAACATGGTGAAACCCCGTCTCTACTAAAAATACAAAAAAAAAAAAAAAACATTAGCTGGGCATGGTGGCACGTGCCTGTAATCCCAGCTACTCAGGAGGCTGAGGCAGGAGAATTGCCTGAACCCAGGAGGCGGAGGTTGCGGTGAGCCGAGATCGCGCCATTGCACTCCAGCCTGGGTAACAAGAGTGAAACTCCGTCTCAAAAAAAAAAAAAAAAGTAATTGTTCAAAGAAAAAGGGAGGGCAACCTCTTATTTTCAACAGAAAGTAGTAAACCTCTTATATTAAGTTTGTATTTGTCCTCACATTTCCCAAACAGTACAAACTCAACCTATTGATAAGACAAGGCTGAGTTAACTGCTGGCCTCAGTAAGGAACAGCATCAACCTGGCAAAGCTTTAGCAATGGCTGGGAGCGAAGAGCAAGGTCAATTTATGGCGAGCTGGAAGTCTGACTTAAGGCAGGTGTTTCTAAGCGGGCTTTAGTACTGAGCAAGGACTGGGGGAAACAGCAAGATTTCGAGGAGTCAGAGAATCTGAAGGTACCAATTGTGCTTTCCTCAGAAGAGTAGATAGATCTCTGGGAAGTTCCGTAGTGAACAAAGTCTTCGCCGGGATGGGAACTCCTGGAAAAATAAAGCCCTGCGATAATGACTGCAGCTGCAGCGTGCAGTGCCGGTTCCTGGCGCGCCGGGTCTCCCGGCAGGGGCGGGGCACCGCGGAAGAAGCGTCCCCGCGGTGCGTGCCTGCTTCGAGCCTGCCCTTCGGCGAGGTTCCTCGCGCGGCCACTGTGCCCCACGGGTGCGCTCGGCCTCGCGGACCTCAGCAGCTCTTAGTAGGAAACCAACCACAGGCCACGCCCTGCCTGGAGCCCGGTAGTGCCCAGGTCTCGAGGCCAGATGCCCGGAATGGACCCAAAAGTGACCACGCGGCTCGGACGCTCACGTGACCTTTCGCGACCGGCTCCGCCCCGCTGTGGCGTGCCGCAGCGCAGGCGTCCATGTCGCCTGCGCAGGCGTAGGCCTTGGCTCGCGGCGGATGACGCAATCCGACGTCGCCAGTCAGTCGCGCGGCCCCGGCGTACGTCAGATCAGGTAACTGCGCGAACCGCTCCGCGGCCCGACGTGTACGCGCAGCTCCTTCCTCAGCCCCGCCAGGGGCGGGGCCAGCCGAGGGAGGGGAGGGACCTGCAGCGACCAATCGGAGGCGCCCGCGCCGGGTACAGCGCCCCGCCTAGCTGGGCCGGCAGTTCCTACCGGCCTGGTCCAGCGGCCAGCGGACCGCGGTGGCGGGGCGTCCGCTGGGAGGTGAGTACGCGGCCCGCAGGCCCGGCCCCGGCTCCTCGCCTCTGGACGCCTCCCCGCTGTCGTCCGGGCGCCGGGGCTGCTCTGAGGAGCGGCGGGCCTCGGGGATGCGGGAGCAGGGGACAGGGGGCGGCCCGAGGGCCTGATCCACGCGGCCGGCGTCGAGAGGCGGCGCGTCCGGCCGAGGAGGGGCTTCTCTGCGGCTGCAGTAGTTTGTTCACCGGGTCGTCTTTGGAGGGCCACGGAAGGTCCGGGCGCTGTGGCGGCGAAGTGGCGCCGGCTGGGTGGGAGGTGCCGTGAGGACGGCGGCGGCTTTAAGCCCCCTTGGAAACTCCGGCCCCTGTGGCCCTGGACGCGGCTGCGGGGAGCAGCGTCTCCTGGGAAGGGCTCTGGCCCTGTGGACCCCGGGGACTCAGGGGCCGCCAACGCGGGTGCAGATGCCGGGCGCACTGGGAGGCGGCCAGAATGCCAATGAGCTTCAGCGGACACGCAGCTGTCACCGGCCGCAGAAGGCCCTGTCGCCACCTCCAGTGCCTGCACTCCAGTGGCCACACAACATAGGAAATCGTGCTTAGAACCCACTCTGTTGATTGAGAAATCAGGTCCCCTCGAGGGCCCTGTTGGCAGAGGTCTGGAGAAGTCAGGGCTGGCCGTGCGTATGGATGTCAGGCTAATCCTCGGCATCCTTGTTTCCGCAGGCTGGGGCTGGGACCGCTGAAACCCCGCCCCAATTCTATAGATCCTTTGCTTAGGCTTTGTCAGTGTTCTCACAGTTTACTGTGGAGTCCCCTTCAGGTGACATTGCTCAAGCCTCCTAGGTACTTGTTTACAGCAGAACTCCCAGAGGGTAGTCTTTTCCATGTACCGGGACTGGTGGTTTTGGGGAGCAGTATCATTGATGAGACTGGAGAAGGGGTGAGGGATGGGACTGGTTTTTCAGGAAAGATGATGACAACTTTTTTCCTAGACATGTTGAATCCGAGGTGACATCCGTATTCTGGCGAAAGGAGGCTAGAAGGAAGGTACGTGCTTTGGATGGGTGGAGGCAGGAATCAAAGAGGAAGGTAGATTCCAGAGCTGAAGGGCAGGGCCGAACCTCCTGGAGAAAACACATGTTCAGGGAGTTTGCGGCAAAGCAGCAGGAATGATGATGGGGTGAAGGTATCTGGAGGCCTTAGGTGGGTTTGGTGAAATTTGCATGTTCACTGCAGTGGGAAGATTTCGGGGCTAAAGGTAGCCCTTTGCCCTTGGCGAGGCTGAGGGGAATAGTGTGTTGAGTAGTTTGAGTCCCATCTACTCAGCTGGTCCCAACCAGCCATTGACTGATACCTTGTTAGGTCCTCATCTATGAAATGGGGATCACTATATCACCTTGGCCTGTGTGTGGGAAACCAATAACAACTAGCCAGCAACTTTCAGGTTCATGGAACAGCCGGTCAGCCTTCTTCGGAGGAGGAAATGGGTTCAGAGAAGTTGCTTGTTCAAAGTAACACAGGTTGTAAAAGCTGTGGAACTTTCATTGTTTCAGTAGAGTAAGAATAATTCAAGTTATGAGGTATTTAGCATGTTGGGAATGGGCAATGAATTGTGAACTACTTTTCCAGGAAGTTTTCCTCGTGGAAAGTAGTTACTTACTTGGTTCTTTTCAAAGGCAGAAATGATTGCCTAAGGTTTTCGATTTGCTCCCAGATGGTGGTGGCTAGATGTTTTATCTTAATTATCTGGTTTCCTGATCAAAGAACTTGACGTTATTGCTGCCATGAATTCTTTTACAGTTTGCAGTCTATGTTTGTAAGCAAATTAGGCAGTGACCTTGGTGAGCAAATTAGTGCATTAATGTATTTTCACAATCACAACTTCCATCATTTGTTTATCACAGGAAGAAATCTTAGAATACACTTTTTTTTTTTCATGCCGATTTATTACCTCAGGAAAATGCATGAGGAAGTTCACTTTAGAAAACTGTGCTAAGAAGTAAAGTGTCATTCACATCTTTACCTGAGTAAAGCTAGGTTGTTAATGAGTCAGTATCCTCCCAAGAACTGAAGTAATCCTCATAAATTTTAGTCCTTTTGCCTCAGTGATTGCTCATGCATAATTCTTGTTTCTTTTTCAAAGCTGTTTTTGGAAGGAAGAAAGATGGAAAGCGGTGCGGTTCTGCTGGAATCCAAATCCTCACCATTTAACCTACTGCATGAAATGCATGAGCTTCGTCTCCTGGGCCACCTGTGTGACGTGACAGTCAGCGTGGAGTATCAGGGCGTCCGCAAAGACTTCATGGCCCACAAGGCAGTGCTGGCTGCCACCAGCAAGTTTTTTAAGGAAGTGTTCCTTAATGAGAAGAGCGTGGATGGTACTAGGACTAATGTCTACTTAAATGAAGTGCAGGTTGCTGACTTTGCTTCATTTCTTGAGTTTGTCTACACTGCAAAGGTACAGGTGGAAGAAGATCGGGTGCAGCGAATGTTGGAAACGGCTGAAAAGCTGAAATGTTTGGACCTATCAGAAACTTGTTTTCAGTTAAAGAAACAGATGTTAGAGTCAGTACTTTTGGAGTTGCAAAATTTCTCAGAGTCTCAGGAGGTCGAGGCGAGCAGTGGCTCCCAAATTAGTGCTGCTCCTGTCCCCAGGGCAAGTGTGGCCACGGATGGCCCTCACCCCAATGGCCTCACTGATTCCTTGGGCGGCCCAGGAGAGAGAGCCAGCAATGGCATGTCTCCAGATTTGCCGAGGAAGTCCAAGGACAAAGTAGACAAGAAGAAAGAGATAGTTAAGCCTCCCTACCCTAAAATCAGGAGAGCTAGTGGAAGGCTGGCTGGAAGGAAGGTCTTTGTGGAGATCCCTAAAAAGAAATACACGAGAAGACTCCGAGAGCAGCAGAAAAGTGCTGAGAGTGATGTGGGGGACTACAGGTATCCCCAGGACCAAAGCCCAGACAGGGTGGGTGCAGAGATGGAGCTGGTTATCAAAAATGAGGGTTGCCAGGGAGGTGCTAAGTTGGAGGAAGTATCAAAGAAAGCAGGGGCAGAGGAGGAAGAAGAGGAGGAGGAGGAAGAGGAAGAGGGGGAGAAGAAAAAGAGCAACTTTAAATGCAGTATCTGCGAGAAGGCGTTTCTATACGAGAAGAGCTTCCTGAAGCACAGCAAGCACCGCCACGGCGTGGCCACTGAGGTGGTGTACCGCTGCGACACCTGCAGCCAGACCTTCGCCAACCGCTGCAACCTGAAGAGCCACCAGCGCCACGTGCACAGCAGCGAGCGCCACTTCCCATGCGAGCTGTGCGGGAAGAAGTTCAAGCGCAAGAAGGACGTGAAGCGGCACGTGCTGCAGGTGCACGAGGGCGGGGGCGAGCGGCACCGCTGCGGCCAGTGCGGCAAGGGCCTGAGCTCCAAGACAGCCCTGCGGTTGCACGAGCGCACACACACGGGCGACCGGCCCTACGGCTGCACCGAGTGTGGCGCCAGGTTCTCACAGCCGTCTGCACTCAAGACGCACATGAGGTACGCGGGAAGCCGCCCAGAGGGGTCTCTGTGCACTGGAGGGGCGTGTCAAGCACTGAGATCGTCCTGGGATTTGGACCCGGTGATGTCTTACTGCCTAATTTGCCCACTCCAAACCTGGGGGCCTCTTTCGAGACAGCACTGAGTTCGCTGTCAAGGTAGACGGGCTGCAAGCGATGGCTCCGCTCCCTTGTTCTGAGACCCCGGAGTGCTCCTGTGGGCTGGGATGTCCCCCTGGTGGGGCCTGCCACAGTGGCCGCAGGCTCGCCCTGCCGTGCTGGAGGAAGAGTTGGGCCTCGTTACCTTTGTTTCTCCTTTCCTGACTCTTCATTTACATCTCGGGTTCTGTGACTCCCTGCCTGGGTCCCACAGTCTCAGTAGAGACCTCAGTGAGATGCCGCTTCTGGCTTTAGAGCTTGTCTCTTGTCTTTGGTTCTCAGGCTTAGGAGTGCCTCTGTGCAGTCTACACTCCAGAATCAGGACAGAGAATGCTTTCTGTTTCTTAATACGTTTCTGAACTGTAGGTGTGTGGTGATGTTTTTAAATAAGTTTCCTTATGGTTGTTAGTATATTTATTCTTGAAATCCCAACAAGCAGTTGTTTTCTGTTCTATTCTAGATCCGCCCTCAAGCCTACATCAGTCTTGGGTTAGTAACTTAGTGGTCATCATCTTTTACTCTGTGTAATCAGTTAAAAATACTTGGTTTAGGAAGTGCTCGGTAAATTATGGTTGATTGCTACTTCATACTAGTTGTGACATTAAAATGCTTATGCATTTTAAAAATGCCACCTTCAGCATTTTGAGAACAGTTCTCCTTTCTCAACTGGTTACATCATATTAGGAAATTAGAGTAAAATTTTTGATCATGTGACACTTAGTCAGCAGTAGTTCCTAAAGCGTTTGCGGCTGATTATTCCGTGTGAGACAGCTTTACAAATAGTAGACGGTGGTCTTTAGTGTTTTCAAAAACCGCACATGCCTTATGGCATCAGCAGTAGGGCTTGTGAGCAGGTGTAGATGAACATTCTAGTCAGTGATTTATGGAAAATGTGTGGATCCATTGACCTTGTGCAGAAACTCAGTTTATTTTGGGATGGAGATTATGGGCTGTTGACCTGTCACTGCAGTCATTCTCATTAGGTCTCTTGGAATAAATGATTTTTGCAGGATAGAGTGGAAATTGTACTGCAAAGTGAGCTTTGAAATACATCCTAAGTTATCATATGAATGTTGTACTTTCAGAATTCATACAGGGGAAAAACCTTTTGTCTGTGATGAATGTGGTGCAAGATTCACTCAGAACCACATGCTGATTTATCATAAAAGGTGTCACACAGGTAAATACCCATGCTGTTGTGATTGAATGTCTTTCCTAGCTGTAGAAGGAAATGCAATTGATTAATTTTGAAGTTGGCATCTACCAAGGTGGTGCAGGTTAAAGCCATGATATAGCTTTTCCATCTAGTAAGTGAGCAAAATGAATAAACATACACTCATTGCCTTCGTTGCTCGTGTGCACGTGGCCATGGCTTTTATACCACCAGGCCATAGGATCTGGCATGCAGGTCTTAAGTATCAAGAGATATAAAATAGTTCTTACTGTTATAACGAAAAATTCCTTTTCTAAGACTCTGTCCTAAAGAAATTGTCCAACATGTGGGAAGAGTTATATGCTGTTATCCCCCTTCTTGCTGTTTTTATTAACTAAGAATGGGAAACAACTTGATTGTCCAACCACAGGGAAGTGCTCCAGCAAACTCTGGTAAATCTATACCCTGGCTTATCACCCTGGCTATTCAGAGTAAGGGCTCTGAATGACATGAAAAGGTCTGTGCTTGGATGTTCAACTTTAAAATGCACAGTTAAGCATACAGTTAACCTCAACTGTATTGAAAACCTGCACATAAAAGACAAGAATAAGTTGTTATATATTAAGGTAATAGGATTATCTCATTATGTTTTCTAAAGTCTTTATGAATTATGTGAGAATTTAAGTTGGCTTTATTCTGCTTCAGCACAGTAACCCTGAGGTTCAGAATCTTGTGTAAGATACAGAAGCATACAGCGTTGAAGTGTTCTAATTCTTCTAACCCAGCTCCTTCTTTGCTTGCATTTTTTACTCTTACTTGTAAACACTGGCTTATAAGCCTCAAGTTCAAATGCAGGTGAGACAGATGACATGTCTGTCTCATGAGATACCATGTCTGTTTGATTAGACACCAGTTCTGCGCACTCTGTAGTCATCATTCATGTCACTCAATGCAAATCTCAATGTCATGAAATTAGCATTTAATGACATGAGTTATGACTACAGAATGAGTAGAATTGGTATCTAAAGAAAGCTTGGGATTGGGGACAATGTCAGGTTATAGTGAAGAATTAAGTTAGAATTGGTCCTTTGATAAGAATATGAACATGGTAAGATTTTATTATTAAAGTCAATATTTTTATTTTGATGTCTGTGAAATCAGGGGCACACCTAATAATTTGATAAGTTTGATTTGTGGTATTAAACTACAAAAGTAAGTGGGCAGGTATTTATAACTTTTGACCTGCAATTCAGTCAAGTTGATTGGAGTTCCTACAATGGAAGAGTGATATATATCTGTTGTAAACTTAACTCTCCTTTGAAGAGGGACCTTTATTCTGATAAAGATTCATAGAAGTGCTCCTTTGAAAATAATCCAGCAATTTCTCCATACAGAAGTTGTGAAATTATTTTCTTGTTTGGAGTGACTACATTTCTAAAATGTGAGCCAGCTGAACAAACCAATACCTCTGATTCTAGTCAAATGGAATTTTTCTTGTGATTTTCAAGGATATTTTATACCAACTTTCAGTAAGTAGCAAGCATCTTGCATGAATAAATATTTTACGATAGTTTTTACTATAAAATGTAACATGCTGCCTACCTACCAAGGCACTTTTGAGGAGTTCACATGGGTTTTCGGAGTATAGACCGACTCTTCCATATGTTTTTAATGCTGTATTGTTTATGACTTTATTTCATTTTTTCATGTAGGTGAAAGGCCTTTTATGTGTGAAACATGTGGCAAGAGTTTTGCTTCTAAGGAGTACTTAAAACACCACAACAGAATCCATACTGGATCCAAACCTTTTAAATGTGAAGTATGTTTCAGGACTTTTGCCCAGCGGAATTCACTCTACCAGCATATTAAAGTCCACACAGGTATGGTTGGAATGTCCCAGGGAAGGGAGTTTAGTTTGGCAAAAAAAAAAAAAAAAAATCCCAAAGCTTGTAGATTCACCAGTAAATTACTTGTAATTAAGTTTTTGAAGAAAACTGGACAAACTTTATACGTCATAATAGCATTTTTTTTTTTTTTTTTGAGACGGAGTTTCACTCATGTTACCCAGGCTGGAGTGCAATGGCGCGATCTCGGCTCACCGCAACCTCCGCCTCCTGGGTTCAGGCAATTCTCCTGCCTCAGCCTCCTGAGAAGCTGGGATTACAGGCACGCGCCACCATGCCTAGCTAATTTTTTGTATTTTTAGTAGAGACGGAGTTTCACCGTGTTGACCAGGATGGTCTCGATCTCTTGACCTCGTGATCCACCCGCCTCGGCCTCCCAAAGTGCTGGGATTACAGGCTTGAGCCACCGCGCCCGGCCCATAATAGCATTTTTTTAGAGATTCTTGTTTCTAACTCTGAGAAACTGAAAAGTGGGAGCACTTATGTGTGTAAATGAGAAGACGAAGTCCCTTTGCTACCTGGAGCTTTTACTGAAATGGACAGACAGCTTAGTCATGGTGTGAATGTTGGGAGCAGATGTGGATGTGTAGACACAGGGATAATGATCTCTACATGTTAGTACATGCACACACATACATGCATATTTAGTTGTTAGGGGACTTGTAATTTTATACTCCATTACTGTGGAAAACAAGTGTCATTTCTGAGGCTGTGGCCCCTTTTTGGTGTAACATAAACTCTTGGTATTATAGAGATGGTAGATTTGTAGCCCTTAAGTTGTTCCCAACATAACCTTTATGTTGGATGCTGAGGCTTCCCAGTGGTTTGCAACAATTCATTCAAGTGTGTATTCAGAATTAAGCACAGTAGGCCAAAAGGACCCACCACCAGTCTCCTCTCTCCCTGCCTCAGGGGAGCGTCCCTACTGCTGTGACCAGTGCGGCAAGCAGTTCACCCAGCTCAACGCCCTCCAGCGCCACCGTCGCATCCACACGGGGGAGAGGCCATTCATGTGCAACGCATGTGGACGAACATTCACCGACAAGTCCACGCTTCGGCGGCACACCTCAGTAAGCAGTGGGATGGCTTGTTTGAGAAGCAAGCTGCTGCCCTTAGATACATGGAACCTAAAGAGAAATACCTACCACCATTCTCCAAGGTGCTTAGGGGTCGAGACAACAGGTACTTTCTCCTTGGGTTGTCTCTGCAGTGGAACATTCACTGAGTCAATGAAGTGGAGCACCAAGCCCCGAGGCCCAGGGAAAGCACAGTCCACGACGACTACTCTGTAACAGTGAGGGTGGTGGCAGGGGGTACTTGTCAGTGAAAGTCGAAAATTGAAGTTGTAGAGGGACTTGTTTTAAAAGATGCACTTGTTCAGACACATTCAGTGACTCTTGTTTTGTGTTTGACTTGTAGATACACGATAAGAATACTCCATGGAAGTCTTTCCTTGTCATTGTAGATGGCTCGCCCAAGAACGATGACAGGCACAAGACTGAACAGCCTGACGAAGAGTATGTGTCGTCCAAACTTTCAGATAAATTGCTGTCTTTTGCAGAAAATGGCCATTTCCACAACCTGGCTACAGTCCAAGGGACTGTACCTACCATGCAGGACAGTTCTGCAGACACAGCCTGCAAGTCAGATGCCACCGTGGTGCCCCAGGACGCCCTGCTGGCTGCCACCATCAGTGAGCTTAGTGAGCTGACCCCACAGACAGACTCAGTGCCCACACAGCTTCACTCTTTGAGCAACATGGAATAAGAGCTTCAAGTTAAGTGCCAAGCAGTTCCCATCCTGTTAGTCTGCCCATGTGGTAGCTGAACTCAAGATGATGTGGGGCTAAGAAAAATAATTGTCCGTGTGCAAGGATGTGGGAAGAATGGCCTCTGCAGATTTTCCTGAACTTCTGCTAACTTGCACGGCTTTATCACAGCATTTTTAAAGCTTTCCCTCAAAAATCCTGATCTGCATGATCTCAGCTACATTTTACAAACAAGGCAGTGAACATAACCTCACTTAATTCTGGTGTAGGGTGTGTTAGTCGTTCTAAAGCTTCTCTTGTTTAGACAACTGCTTGTCTTAATTGCAGAGTACAGAGCACTGAACCAGCTCCTGATATTGTCGTTAACAAGTCTTCCTGGCTTCTCACCCTGCCTTATATTTCCATGTGGGTTTACTTCTCTCCTAACTACTTTTAAGGTATTTTTCTTCCAAGCTGAAATAAAACTGGGGCCACATATTTTCAGCCATTTTTCCCTGTTGAATGGAAGCAAATCGGATTTTCTGTGGGGACCCTTAGATACAACTGAAGAAATGGATTGTTGCATTCATTCCTCCCCACCCCCCATTTGTAGGCAGAAAAGAAGGTGTGACAGATTGAACACCTGCACAACTGCTTAGTGTAATCTCAGCACATACACAGCTAGGGAGTTTGTCATAAAATCAACTTAGAAATGAGATGAGACCGTTCAGTTTCAGTCTTAAAAAAAAAAATCAAGATTAGGTAAAAGCTGTCCTACCAAAGAATCTAGCAAAACAGTATAGTATTTTTCTGTAGAGACATGAAAAATTAAGACGTTTTAGAGCACTTGAAAGTTGTGTAGTCATTTTATTTGAAAAATGAGGTGACTGTGGCAAATTGTAGAACAGAGTATCAATATTTTTGCCAGGTTTTTATGACTTGATTTCTGTTATTTCCAGACTTCCTCATTTCCACACCTAGAGGTGGAAGCAGGCAAGTAACTGACACGTCCGTTTCCTTGGGAGCATGTGAGAACGTAGAAGGGACCAAAAGTCTCAGCACACTTACCTCCGATTATGCCTTAAAGAGTTGATTGTGACGA
Source organism: Sapajus apella (assembly GCF_009761245.1). Taxonomy (NCBI): domain Eukaryota; kingdom Metazoa; phylum Chordata; class Mammalia; order Primates; family Cebidae; genus Sapajus; species Sapajus apella. The sequence continues at coordinate 10,029,109 of NW_022437005.1, forward strand.
ACCAGTAACTTTGTCTCAAATACTCCTTTGGCTGTTTTATGCAGGACTTAATTATCGCTTTAAAAAATTCACAATGAGGCCGGGAATGGTGACTCATGCCTTTAATCCCAACACTTTGGGAGGCCGAGGCAGGCGGATCAACTGAGGTTGGGAGTTCAAGACCATCCTGGCCAACACGGCAAAATCCCATCTCTACTAAAAATATAAAAATTAGCTGGGCGCGGTGGCACATGCCTGTAATTCTAGCTACTTGGGAGGCTGAGGCAGGAGAATCGCTTGAGCCTGGGAGGCGGATGTTGCACTGAGCCGAGATTGCACCATTGCACTCCAGCCTGGGTAAGAGCAAGACTCCATCTCAGGGGGAAAAAAAAAAGTCACAATGAAAAGATTCTGCTGTATTTGCTAAATGTTGACATTTGGTTCTAGGGCCTGGAGTATGTGCTATGTGCTTGTGAAATGCTGATTCACATGTAACATTTAAACATTAATTTAAAAAGAGGACCTTGAAGAATTCTGTTGTTCAGTAGTTCCTTTTTCCCTACATTTTTAATTTATTAAACTTGCTGTGAAAACACTTGGATTTTCTAAGTGGAAGGTACACTTTGTCCATAATTTCCAGGATGAAGATGTAGCTGCACTATGCCAGAAATTAATGAAGGAAGACTTTCTTCCTAAGTGCTTCTCTTGTTTTAACTTTAGTGAAACCACTACAAGGTGTTTCAGGCTCTGATCACGTTTCACACCTGCCCTTGGAGGTCACAGTACTAATTTACTTAAAATTTAGTTATGACAGTGTTACTGTATCCTAGTTATGTTTACAGAAGAAACAGTGACTGTCACACATCCAGAGGAGACTGAACCTGCCCAGCTGATGTACTCTTTTATGAAATAAAGTCACTTGATCAGAAGGAATTGAAACAGTATTTTGTTACCTACTGGAGGGATTTTTGTCTTGAATTTGTTTCTTTAGAAATTTTACCAAAAAAATGGTGTTAATAAATGTCTGCTTTGTAAAAGTAGTTTTGCAATTAAAAAAAATTTCTGTTATAATTTAGGCTCTGCAGAAACAGGATTCTTAATTGAAACACATAATTTGCTTAATTACACGAATAATGAAATGTAAAATCAGGGTCCATAAGCGTTTAATTTCATACAGTCCTAGGATGAAGCTGTTTAACTGCTCGGATCCCAGTTGGTCTCTGGCAGTGGGATCCTGGAAAGGAGAAATCCTAACCTCTGCTCAGGCACAGGCCGCAACCAGGCTAGGGTGTGAGTAAGTGCTGTGGAGCTCTCTGCCACTTTCTTCAATGTAATGTTAAAGTAAGCATCAAAGATATGACTTCTACTATAAATATTTCTCTGTCCCTAAGAACAGAGAAACCTAACTCTGTAGGAGACTGGTTACAGAGGACCTCCTGGGCGATGCCCCATTCCTCCAAATCCAAGCACAGCCATGCTGAGTGGAAGTGAGGCCACCCTCTGGTTGGTTGGTCCCAAGTGTGTACTGAGGAAAGTGCCCAGGTACGGGTACACTGCCTCTCCCAGAGCCTCAAGAAAGGCCACTTAGGAGCTTACTTCAACCATTTTCTGTGAAATACTGTTAGCCCACACTCTAAAGGGATGTACAGACATTGGTTTTACCAAATTCTTCACTGTCATTTGGAAAAATGGGCCTTTATTTAAGGTGATTTTTACAGAAATGTGATTTTGCTGTAGGTGATTATCCAAACAAGTAAATTTGAGTTTATATTATAATTTAATTTTTAAACTCTTAAACCTTGTCACTCACTCCAAGGAGTTCATTTATGGGAAAGAAGATGGATACTTGTGTATTTAACGAAACATCATGACATTCATGTACTCAGGAGTAACAATATTTCATTTGGGAGGAGGGCACTTTTGCGAAGGGCCTTTGTTCACATGGAGCTGCACAGGAGCAGATGTAACTGAGAAAGCCACACAAGTCAGAGGGTCATCTAGCACAGCAGTCCCCAACCTTTTTGGCACTAGGGACCAGTTTCATGGAAGACAGTTTTTTTCCCAGGTGGGGGGACAGAATGGTTTTGGGATGATTCAAGTGCACTACATTTATTGTGCACTTTATTTCTATTATTATTGCATTGTAATATACAATAAAATAATTATAGAACATCCTATAATGTACAATCAGTGGGAGCCCTGGGCGTGTTTTCCTGCAACTTGACAGTCCCATCTGTGGGTGATGGGAGACAGTGACAGATCATTACAACCTAGATCCCATGCGTGTGCAGTTCAGTAGGGTTTGCACTCCTGAGACTCTAATGTCGCTGCTTATCTGAAAGACGCAAAGCTCAGGCAGTAACACAAAACATGGGAGTCGCTGCAAATACAGATGAAGCTTCACTCACTGGCCGCAGCTCACCTGCTGAGAGGCCCAGTTTCTTAACGCGTTGGGGACCTGTGATCTATCACATCACCCTAAATGAGACTTGGAAATGATCTGCATACCTTTGGCAATCTGTGTGTGGACTCAAGATGACAAAACTAGGCTTTTAAACTGCACGGCGGTATCTTCATTAGGAAAATGATTCTGAGAAGAGCAACTTGATTTATGCTGTGAATGATCAACAACTCAGAATGCCTAGATGGGTCAGCTTGTTCTACCATTTAAGACATTTTGCCAGAAGTGTTGGAATACACTTTAGGACATGCAATCAAGGCTCGATGATAGGATAATAGGATGACCTAGCCTGCACAACCCCCACATGGGTCCTCTTCCTCACCAGAACTTCAGGCCCAGTGGTCAGTGGGGCTGACCCTTCTCCAGGGGCATCTCCTCTCCCTGTACAGATACTTGCAAAATTAAGATAAATGTCTACACTGACCAGATAGCTGAGTAGTACTTTCTTGGGATAGGAGAGTGCCAGGCCTAGGGCTGCCTCACCTCTCTACCTGTCTTCCAGCAACCATGCTTTCCTCAGCTTTATAAGTAACTGTAGACCCTAAAGGATTCAAGGAACGGATGAGAATGTGGGGTCTGCAGAGTTATGTAATTTAGTGGACTGCATCAACAGAAGTAACCAGAGTTTCCTTCTAAACCCTCAGTCTGCAAAACCACTACAGTGCCCTGGAATTCCCATCAAATGACCAGTGCCTAGAGAATATTAACATCTGTTGCCTTAATCCTTTTTTCTTTTTTTTTTTTTGAGATACAGTCTTGTGCTCTGTCGCCCAGACTGGAGTGCAATGGCACAATCTCGGCTCACTGCAACCTCCGCCTCCTGGATTCAAGTGATTCCCCTGCTTCAGCCTTCAGAGTAGCTGCGATTACAGGTGCGCGCCACCACGCCCAGCTAAATTGTTTTTGTATTTTTAGTAGAGACGGGGTTTCACCATGTTGGGCAGGCTGGTCTTCAACTCCTGACCTCAGGTGATCCGCCTGCCTCGGCCTCCCAAATGTTGCCTTAATCTTAATGAGAACAACTTGAAGCAATGGAAGCTACTTTTGACCCATGCCAATTTAGCAAGAAAAGACTTGTCAAAGTATTACTGATAATTTCTACTTTACTGTACAGGTTAAAATAAAACAAACATATTCTTTCTGCTAAGGTAGATTTATTGTTACACATGGTTAGTTTTCATTTGTAATTCCCTACCCCAGAGCAACTCAGGGCTCCATGGGGCAGAAGCCTGCTCTTAGTCATTGCTCACAACACAGCAGGCAGGTCACGGGGGCATGCTTTGCTGCCAGATCCTCCAAAGGAAGTCACAAAGGTTTGCATTTGGACATTCAAATGCACAAAATCAGGAGAAACAAATGCACAAGGGCTGGTGCATATACTTTGGTTACAGTGACGCCACCACACATGGTCATGACTGTGCAAAAATACTGCTTTCAAATCATTAAATAAAAGAACTCACACAAGCTATAAAAATGTTGTCACAAAGCAAACCTTTCCTGTTAGAAATATTAACTGACTTTGACTATGAACTAACTCCAGATTTGCTAAAGTACAAGAATTGTACCATAATTATATTTTGTTCATAAGTAACATTCTATACGTCTTGAAGACCTAGTTCACAGGCATCTTAAAACATGGCACTGTCCTACATCCATGGGACATTTAAAGAAACGAAGTTTGCACACCACTGTCTGGGCTTTTCTCATTCTTTTTTTCATCTTCTGGCAAGTCTATTCCAGCCATTACAATTACTTTCTTTTCATGTGAAATATTAAAAACAAAAATTATTAACCCAGGAGCTGGTCCCAGTGTTTACTGCAATACAAACAAGTGACCCTCTAATTGACACAACAAAATGTTACAAACAGTATTGTTAAAAAAAAATACCCCTCAGACAGGGGTCTGTTGGGGTATCATGATAAAAGTTAAACAGAAACACCCTACAATAAATCATTTGATTTTCACTTTAAGTTGTCAGACCAGAAGATTCTTTAAACAAGAAACAAACTACTTAAGCACTCAGAACCACTCCTCACACCCCATTTTCACACAAGTGCATTTGGCTGGTTGTGGGATATATTATTAGGTAAGAAAACAAAACCCCATTTTTCTCTCTGACCATTTTTTCATAAGAGATTCTAAAAGGGAGTGAAAATATCAACTGGACTCCATTCCAGATCTTACCTCCACAGACAGCCAGCTCTCATTTAAGAATTTCAGAACTTGGAAGGAAGGAGGGGATCCACATTAGATTCTAGGGCCCATGGACACAGCATCCTCATTGCCAACCCCAGTAGACGCTCTGACATCACAGAGCTTCCTGCTCTACCAAGCAGCCCACCTCATGCACATCACCACCATAACTATGGCCAGCAAGTCCTCATGACCACCGGATACAGATCCTCTACGATCTGGCCTTGGCTGGCCCTTCCTACTTCATTTCCTGCTACTTTCTCTTTCTTCCTAGACTGACCTACTCACCATTCCTCAGACACCCTGCACTCAACCCTTGGCCTGGAAATACTCACTCTACTTCAGCGCAATAAAATCCTACCAATTCTAGTTGAGAGCCACCAAATGTGAAAATGTCATTCCAACACTACTTACTACTACCTGACATAACATAGGAAGTTTCGTTATCTGTCATCAATGAAGATCCGTGATATCAAAGTGTCTGCTGGGTTAAGTCTTGCAACAAACACATTTCAAATATAAATCATTTAACTATAAAATATGCAAAAGACATTCAGGGGACGAGTCTATGTCTAAAGCACAATATCACCATATAAAATAACAGAATCAAGTTCATGAATTAAGATAGCACACATGTATTATATAAACCAATTAAACATGACAGAGTTCAAATAAGCCAAAATATTCCATCAGCTAAGAGAACAATCAAGTTCCCTGAGAAACAAGCTGGGGTTCTTGCCCACTTGAGCATAAAGTCTACTCCTGTACCACATTCACCCCACCTAACCCATAATGTGCAATAAATGTGAAAATTACATACATTCATTCTTGAGCTTGACTTAATCTATCCAGCCCTGACCAAGACTTCTCTAGCCATAGCACAGAACACATCACCTCAACGTAGTATATAAACATGAAAATAATGAGCAGGCTGTGCCAACTGAAACACTCTAATGCAGACATAAAGGGATTTTCACTCCAACTACAAGTGAAAACTATCTCCAGAAAAAGAGAAAATTCCATTTCTAATAGATCTTGGGTGTGTGTATGTGTAAGTACAAATCAAATTCCCTTTGACACTCATCCATACAAGAAGCAAGTGCTTCCAGAAAGCTCCTTTCCTCACAGTGTAATGCCTACAGACCCTGGCTATTCTATATTTTTGCCATGCACATGTTAGCATACAGAACAACACAAAAAGCAAAGAAACTAGTCACTAGCACCATCAAAATAATCACAGGATAACAAAAATACAAATGATTTCTAATAAAGTTATAAACTTATTCCTAGTAACTGTCCTGAACTGAACACACATTTAAAGAACGTATCCAGATGCCAAAGCACAGAGATAATGCAAAGCATCTACGAGAACAACTGGGCTGAGTACTCAAGTCCAACAGGAAGGACATAAAAACACGTGGCAACATTAAACACAGGCTCCACAAACACCAATAAAATATGAGGAATAAGATTCTGAAGTACTTCTCAGAAAACGCTGGGGGACCTGATAAGCATGAAACAACCTATCATCACCACAAGATGAACAGGAGCCTCTCCTTCATTGATTTCACAGCAACACAGACTCCACGAGCTTAAACAATACACCGGCCATCTGGCTCATATGCAACAAAATTAAGCCATTAAATGGGCATCCCATAAAGATCACTTGACCCTAAGACAAAACTAAAGAGGAGTTAGCTGCATGCCACGAAGACAAAAACATTTCATTTGAGATCTCCATCTCCTTCTCCGTCCCCTTGGATGGACTTTTTGATGCGAAGCAACATAGTGGTCAGCCACTGATCCAAGCGAGATATTGAGTCAAATTCCTTCACCTAGTATAAAAAAAGAGGAACAGGAATTACCCATATAAATACATTAAAAACACAAAATAATCGTATCCCAAGCTGTTTATACATTTATAGCCATAATCTACTTTCCTCATCATTTGAAATTAATCATTTCAGTTTACAACTTGCTTCATTAAAAAACTGTTTATTTTTTTCATTATCCTGTTACTATTTTGATGGTACTAGTGACAAGTTTCTGGGCTTGACATTTCTGTTTTCAAACGTGTATGATAAAATTCATTAACAGTCATAATTAATGTGACAAAAGAAACAATGTATACAAATTTTAAAGGAATATGAAAAATTAATACTTCACTGAACATGGGAAAACATTAACTGCAGAGTTAGAATGTATGGAAGCGGAATTCCTTTAACACATTTCAATGCATTATCAAAGATTAAAATTACAATAGGATGAAAATGATATGGTAGGCAAAAGTTAGGAAAACATTCCTTTCCACTATTACTCCTGAGCTGTGATGAACATGTTACAGGAGGCTACTGAGAAATTTGCTTGAGACTGGGTATAGTGGCTCATGCCTGTAGTCCTTGCCCGATGGGAGGCCAAGGCAGGTGGATAGCTTAAGCCCAGGAGTTAAGAGACATGGTGAAAACTTGTCTCTACAAAAAATATGAAAAAAATTAAAATTGCTGGGTGTGGTGGTGTGCACCTGTCCTCCCAGCTACTCAGGAGTCTGAGGTGGGAAGCTCTCACCTGAGCCCAGGAGATTGAGGCTACAGCGAGCTGTGATCACACCACAGCACTAAAGTCTGAGTGACAGAGTGAGGCTGTTTCTAAACATATCAAAAAAATTTTTTTTGCTTGATTCTAAACATGAGATGGCAAAAGATGGAAAAACAAACAAATATAAAGAAAAAACCTTCATTTTAAAAAAGATTTTTATTTTTTATTTCTATATTTATTTTTGAGATGGAGTTTTTGCTCTTGTCCAGGCTGGAGTGCAATGATGCAATCTTGGCTCACGGCAACCTCCACCTCCTGGGTTCATGCAATTCTCCTGCCTCAGACTCCCAAGTAGCTGGGATGATGGGCACACTTCACCATACCTGGCTAATTTTTGTATTTTTAGTACAGACGAGGTTTCGCCATGTTGGCCAGACTGGTCTCAAACTCCTGACCTCATGATGCACTCGCCTCGGCCTCCCAAAGTGCTGGAATTACAAGCATGAGTCACCGTGCCTGGCCACCTTCCATTTATTTTATGCCATAAATACAGCAAATTCTCACTACTTAGTTTTTATATTTTAAATTATATTTAACTAATTTTTTTTTTTTTTTTGAAACATAGTCTCACTCTATCACCAGGATGGAATGCAGTGACGCCATCTTTGCTCACTACAACCTCTGCCTCCCAGGTTCAAGTGATTCTCCTGTCTCAGTCACTTGAGTAGCTGGGATTACAGGCACACGCCACTACGCCCAACTAATTTTTATATTTTGAGTAGAGACGGGTTTCACCATGTTGGCCAGGATGGTTTAGATCTCTTGACCTCTTCATCCAGCCACCTTGGCCTTCCAAAGTGCTGAGATTACAAGCGTGAGCCACCACGTCCAGCCTTAACTAATTTTACTTTATACTTATGGGTCAGATTATTTTCAAAAGAAAAAATTAAAACAGCAAATTATAAGAATATATATGGAATATTTGCTCCTGGTTTCACAGCTAAATTAGTTTTGAGTATAAGTCAGGAAACAGCACTGAATACAACTGGAATCTCAGCATGGCTAATGGAACTGTTTAATTTGTGCAATATATAAAAGGTGACCTTTGGAAAATACGACTTAGGTATGCTGGAGTCATGTTCAAACAAATGTTTAGAACTTACATAATGAAAAGAAGTTTCTCTAACTTAAATCTTCAAATAATGTACCACGTCCCAAAAGCATAACTTACTGCTTCAGTGTAAGCTTCACTGTTCTGTTCTTCATGAGCTTCTAGGAGTTTCTGATAGCATAAAAATATTTTAAAAAACACTTCCATAAGATGAAGTCCCATTTCTAAATAAATACTTTAAGTATAACACAGATGTTGCCAAATATTGCATGCAATTGAGGAAATACTCAAATACAAGTCAGGATCCAAGTTAGGGATCTAGCTTTTGTACTAACATTTCTGAGTTGCCTATTGCAGAACAGAACTACATATTCCTGACCTTAGTTGCATTTGAATTACCTATAATGCTAAAGCAGGAAAGTAACAGGGCCCTTCAGTTAGCAGACTTTACAGATTAAAACTTCACCTCATACCCAATCCCACTTAAGTGTTGTCACCTGACAGAGTAAAGGCATTTTTCTTCAAAGTTCTAATATTACTTACTTTCAATAATTTACATTCTCTTGAATCAGTAAATGCTGGAAACATTTCCTCATATTTCTCAAGAGCAAGCTGAAAGAGAAAAACCACTCATCAATATCATACTTACTAAACAAAGCTTTTGACATTCTATCACCTTCAAAGAGGATCTACCTATATCCTATTAAGTGCTGAAGAAGTATATGGTTAAACTCAACAGCAGAATCAACAAGAAAATCTATTCTGAATTTTCCATTTCAATTAATAATTTCTAAACCATTTTTTTTTCTGAGTCAGGCAACTGCAGAAAAGACAGTATAAATGAAAACGAATTCTTGTGGTTTTTGTTTTTTTTTTTTTTTTTTTTTTTTTTTTGGGACGGAGTTTCACTCTTGTTACCCAGGCTGGAGTGCAATGGTGCGATCTCGGCTCACCGCAACCTCCGCCTCCTGGGTTCAGGCAATTCTCCTGCCTCAGCCTCCCTAGTAGCTGGGATTACAGGCACGCATCACCATGCCCAGCTAATTTTTTTTGTATTTTTAGTAGAGACGGGGTTTCACCGTGTTGACCAGGATGGTCTCGATCTCTTGACCTCGTGATCCACCTGCCTCGGCCTCCCAAAGTGCTGGGATTACAGGCTTGAGCCACCGCGCCCGGCGAAAACGAATTCTTAAACATTCACAGAGCAGGTATCTGTGTCCATTTATTAAATGGAGAAGCTCTTAATATAGTCCAGATTCCAAATAAATTACATTTAGCTTCCTTCTTGAGGCTGGCAGAAAGAACACTTTCTCTAAGCAGCTTTAATTCTGCTCTTCCAACCCCAGACACTGGCCACGCCAAGGCTGCCTGTCTTTGCCTCTTGTGCTTTCCAACTTCTTCCCAGTCCTCACTCCAACACCGTTTCTGAGCTTGTTTTTTTGTTTTTAAAAAAGACATTATCCTACTTTTCTCGTTTCCCCTTAGTTCCTTAATTTTTTTTTTCTTTTGTCAGACAGAGTCTAGCTCTGTCACTCAGGCTGGAACGCAGTGGCGCAATCTCTGCTCACTGCAACCTCTGCCTCCCGGGTTCAAGTGATTCTCCTGGCTCAGCCTCCCGAGTAGCTGGACCTACAGCCACCCACCACCACACCCAGCTTACTTTTTTTATTTTTGTATTTTTATTAGAAATGGGGTTTCACCATATTGGTCTGGCTGGTCTTGAACTCCTGACCTCAGGTGATCCACCCACCTTGGCTCCCAAAGTGCTGAGATTACAGATGTGAGCCACCACACCTGGCCCCTTAATTTCTTTAAAGCAAAACTACTAAAGAAAAAATGTGGTTACCAGTGAACATATACATATATTTAAGCCAAAAGCACTAAGTATTCCCCTGCAGTCTCCCATTCAAGTACCAGGCTCTACACTGTTTAGCTTCTGAGATCAGACAAGACTGGGCATGTTCAGGGTGGTATGACTGTTAACTATCAGGTAAGTTTAGAGAACAGCTTTGACAGCTGTTAAAAGATTACAACTGGAACACATACCACAGAATAATACTTATTTTTAGTGTACCCAGTTTATTCTTGTTACTAACATCCAAATGAAATGAAAACAAGAACAAGAGACAATGTGTACATGTTCTTAGGCATGAAACCAGACAATCAGTGCTGAAGGACTCCTTACCTTGGCATTCAACTCATCTACTATGAAGTGGCAGAGGGCAGCTTTGAAGAAGTAATCCTTTGCACTGTACTTCAACAAAGGATTATCCATTGTGTTTGCCCCAACCTAGGCACAGAAGAGAGGTTAAATTTAAAAGGTTTACCCTCATATCAGGCAAAGTAATTCTCATCTGTTGTCCTTTAGAAAATAATTACATATGTTAGTTTAGCTATGAAATATATTCTTTTAAATCAATACACAGAGTAGAAATTTTACTAGACAAGACCGTTAAATACATGAACTCTTAACCAGTTAAAAATGGCTCAGAAGAATTCTGCTTCCAAGAAGATGGAGTAAACATCCTTTTCCCTATTCCTCCCACTAAGCGCTACTAAAAGCCCAGGACATTTTCTAAAAAACAAACATCTGTGAAAGGTGGTTAGAGAATGGCAGACCAGTTAGGAACGAAAACATGGTGAATTCCCTGGGGTTTCTTGTCCCTTCCTATATCCACGGCAAGAAACTGAGGAATCAGCAACCCAGAAATGCCAGTATGCACAGACCAAAATAACAGACAAAAGCTGCTCTCTCTGGCCAAAGGACTAAAAAGGGGCACATCAGCAAGAGAGAAAACACTTAAGACAATAACTGCTCCACTCCAGCCAAACACCACAGAAAAAACTGAGGCTCTAACCCCACTGGCACCATCAAAGGCTGAAGAAGGAGTCCTGACATCTATTCTTGAAAGACTGTAAGAAGGACCCTAATACCTCTGCTGAGGAGCTTCAGATAAGGCCAAATAGGGAGCTGAGGCTTCATAGCCACCCAACACCCTGCCACTAAGGCAGTGCAGACCACACTGGGAGCCTGCATCCTGTCTCTACCCAGAAGGAGTGAGGTACTCCTTTCCCCAGCTGATGTGCTGTCAGAAGAGGTCTAGTGAAAGGTGAAGACTTTCACCATCACCAAGAACAAACCAGCACTGTGCTGGCAGAAATGGATAAGAAGAGGGGATGCCACTTCTGCCCAGGGCTGACTAGGCCCCTCAGGTGTCAGCAGAGACCTGGTGGGGAGCTGACACTTCTACCTCCACCTGGCAGTAATGAGGCAACATCCTCAGCTCACCCAGCCAGAGGAGTGTCAAAGAACACCTGATGAAAGAGAAGTTTTAAATAAGACCCAGTCTCATAACCTAATGTGCAAATGCCCTGTTTTCAATCAGAAATGACTCATAATACCAAACACACAGGAAGATCTCAGGCTAAATGAAAAAAGACCATTAACAGATGATAGTTCCAGATGATGGAAATGTACAAAATATCCAAGAAAGATTTTAAAGCAGCCCTCATAAAAATGCTTCAACAAGCATTACAATAACACATGAAACTAATGGAAAATAGAAATCATCCACAAAGAAAAAGCCACAGGAAAACAAACAAAAAAAAAACAAGACATAAAGTAAAAACAAATGAAAACTTCAGAACTGAAAAAAATAGTACCATACATAAAAAATAGGTGGGCTCAATAGCAGGATAAAAGGGACAGAGGAAAGCAGCAGTGAATGGAAGACAACAACGGGAACAACAAAGAGAAGACAGACTGACAAAAAAAACCGGAACATCAAGGACCGTTTCTCATCAAGGGTGAGAAAACAGTGTCTTACTTCTGTGGCATCTGTGTTCTAGATGGGGAGAAGAAAGAGAAAGGGACTGTCTGAGTGCCATGGTTCACGCCTGTAATCCCAGCACTTTGGGAGGCCAAGGCAGGTGAACTACTTCAGGTCAAAAGTTTTAGCCCAGCATGGCAAAACCCTGTCTCTACTAAAAATCCAAAAATTAGCCAGGCATGGTGGCGAGCACCTGTAGTCCCAGCTACCTGGGAGTCTGAGGCAGGAGAATTGCTTGAACTTGGGAAGCAAAGGTTACAGTCAGCCAAGATTGCGCCATTGCACTGACGTGCCTAAGCAACAGAGCAAGACTCAGTCTCAGAAAAAAGGGGGAGATGCTGAAAAGTACTTGAAGAAATAACTGCTAAACAATTCTCAAATTTGACAAGAAACATAAACCTACAGATTCTGTAAGTTTAAACTCAAATAGCCTAAAACCAAATATATCTATTCAAACCATATTATAATTAAACTTCTGAAAACTAAAGACAAAGAAAAAAATTATGAAAGTATCCAGAGAATAACACCTTTTTTATAGGGAAAAAACAAGCTGAATGACAGCTGATTTCTCATCAAAAACCACGGAAGCTGGCTGGGCATGGTGGCTCATGACTGTAATCCCAGCACTTTGGGAGGCTGAGGTGGGTGGATCACTTGATGTTAAAAGTTGGTAAAACCAAGGAAGCCATAAAGTACACTTTTTTCAAACCAAAGGAAAAGGACAATCAACTTAGGCTTGTACTCCCAGAGAAACTACGTTTCAGAAATGAAGGCAAAATCAAAACATTTTGAAATAGAGGAAAATTAAGAAAATCTGTCAGCAAATCTACCCTAAAATGACAAAAGAAGGTTCTCTAAGTAGAAAGGAAACAGTAATTTTGGAACATCCAGAAGGAAGAAGGAACATCATAAGCAAAAATATGGGTAAATATAACAAGCTTTCCTTCTTGAGTTTTCTAAATTATGTTTGTTGGCTGAAACAAAAATTCTAACATTGACTCCTGTGGTTCTAAATGTATGTAAAGGAAACATTAAGACAACTATATATTGAATAGGGAGAGTAAAAGAACAGAAAGAGAGGAAAGATTTCTATATTTCACCAGAACTGACAAAATGATGACACCATTAATCTGTGACAAAGTTATGTAAATATAATGTAATATCTAGAGCATTTAACCACAAAAGCTACACAGAGACATACCATTGATTCTCCAACAAGGGTTTGAACTGTGTGAATCCACTTATACATGGACTTTTTCAAACAAACGTGGATTGAAAATACAGTATTCTTAGGAATTCAACACCCACATAAATGGAAGGCTGACTTTTTGTATATGTGAGCTCCACAGGGCTGACTGTGAAACTTGACTATGCACAGATTTTGGTATATGAGAGAGGTCCTGGAATTAATACCCTGCAGACAATGAGGAATAACTGTACTTAGAAACACCAGAAAATCAAGTAGACTGGGCATGGTGGCTCACGCTTGTAATCCTAGCACTTTGGGAGGCCATGGTAGGCAGATCACTTGAGCTCAAGGTGTTCAAGACCAGCCTGGGCAACATAGCAAAACCCCATTTCTACAAAAAATAGCCAGGTATGGTGGTGCATGCCTGTACTCCCTGCTATTCTGGAGGCTAAAGTGGGAGAATTGCTTAAGCCTAGGAGGTGGAGGCCACAGTGGGCCAAGACTGCACCATTCCCTGCAGCCTGGGTGCAGAGTGAGGCCCAGTCTCAAAAAAAAAAAAAAAAAAGCAACTCACAAAAAGGTTGGAAAAAGAAAACAGAGAAACAAAAAGCAAAGAACAAATAGAAAGCAGAAAATAAAATGGCAGAAGGCAGAATTAAGCCCTAACATACAAATAACTTCATTGGCACGGTGGATTAAAAAACAGGATCCAGAACAGGTGCAGCGGCTCACACATGTAATCCCAACACTTTGGGAGGCCGAGGCGGGCAGATTACTGAGCTCAGTTCGAGACCAGCCTGGCCAACATGGTAAAACCCCATCTCTACTAAAAATACAAAAACTAGCCAGGCGTGACAGCACATGCTTATAATCTATTCGGGAGGCTAAGGCACAAGAATCATTTGAACCTGGGAGGTGGATAGTTGCAGTGAGCTGAGATCAAGTCACTGCACTCCAGCCTAGGTGACAGAGCAAGACTCTGTGAAAGGAAAGGGAAAAGGGAAAGGGAGAAGAAAAGAAATAAGATCAGCAAGTTTATAAAAGAACTTAACAATGCCATCATCCAAAAGCAGCTAATCAACGTTTATAAACATTACCCAGTAACAGCATAATTGTTACAGAATATCCAGGAGACGGGAGAGACCAATGGGTGAAACAGGGGGATTTTATTAAGGTGGCCACTGGCTCAAAGGATTAGCATCCCAAGTCTGAGCCCGGAAGAAAGAAAATCGGGTACTTTTATACATCCAGGATGATGTAGCAGCTAACAGGTTTACAGGAGTCAGAATCAAGAACAGTTAATTAATTTGTAACATGTCTTATGATGTACATTACATTTGAAAAATGGCATTTTGAGAAACGCATTGTACATTCTTTGGGTATTATCTTGCACTGTGCTCTTGCAGCTGGTTAGCAAGAAAAACAGGAGTCTTGACATGCCTGGGAACTTTGCTGAGAATGTGGGGAGAATAGATAAAGTAGGTTTTACAGGGAGTTAGTTACTTTTAAGCAGAGCTAGGGGTTAGGTTTTATATTAAACAGCACACAACACAGCAAAATTTATTATATAGCAACTACAAATTATAAGGTTTGGTTTTTACTATTATTGCCATTATTTCTCTTTTTCATAATCATAAAACATATGCCAAGACACACCACTTTCTAGGCCATAAAACAAATCTCAACAAATGTGTAAGAATTAAAATCACACAAAATATGTTCTCTAACCACAATGGAATCAAACAAGAAGTCAATAACCAAAAGATTACAGAAAAATCTCCACTAAACACTTGGAAATTAAATAAAACACTACTAAATAATCCATGGGTTACTGAAGTTTCAAGGGAAATCAATAAATACAACTAACTGAATAAAAATAAAAGTATGATGACATAATAAAATTAGGAAGTAAGCCAAACCTGTGAAAGGGTAACACATGCATACATAATAAAGATGAAAATCAGCAAGCTATACTTCCACGTCAAGTAGCCACAAAAAGAGCAAAACAAATCCAAAGGAAACAAAATGGAGGAAATAACAATGAAAACAAAAATCTGAGGCCAGAATTACCTTGATTCCAAAACCAGATAAAGAGATCACAAGAAAAGAAAACTAACAATCAATATCCTTTATGAATATAGATATCAAATCCTCAACAAAATGTTAGCAAACGAATTCTGGCACTTATAAAAAGTGAAGTCAGCCACAAAGGTAGTCAACATCTATGTCACTGGTTCCCAATAAAAGCTCAGGACGTTGGTTTAGGGGAGCTTCCCTGGCTGGCAGTAGTCTCTGCTTATTTTCACCCAGCACTGTTGGGGAAGTAAGCACTATTTATGTAACTCCACTGAGACAGAACAAGTGAAAGCTCTTCCTGGAAGTCTTCTGGACTCTGCCCTATGAGTCTCTCCTTTCAATGATTTTAATCTGTGCCCTTTTGCTGTGATAAACCATAATTGTGAGTATAACAGCTTTCAGTGGGTTCTGTGAGTTTGTCTAACGAATTATTAAACTTGAGGGTGTTCTTGGGAAACCCCTTAAAGTTTGCAATGACCAAGTCGAATTTATTCCAGAAATGTAAGGTTGGTTCAACACATGAAAATCAGTCAATGTAATATACAATGTTACACTGATCAGGACATATGCTAACTCAATAGATGCAGAAAAAACTTCGACAAAGGACAAAAACCATATGCTTATCTCAACAGACACAGAAAAAAGTCTGACAAATAAAGGACAAAAACTATGTTTATCTCAATAGACACAGAGAAAATGTCACAAAATCCAATACCCTTTGATAATAAAAACACTCAACAAACTAGGAAGAGGGGGAAACTTCCTCAAACTGATAAAGGCATTTACGAAAACCACACAGCTAATATCCATATCATACTTAATGTGAAAGACTAAACGTTTTCCTTACAAGATCAGGAACAAGACAAGGATGTCTGCTCTTGTCACTTCTATTCAACACTGCCCTGGAGATTCTAGCCAGGGCAACTGAGAAAATGAAGTAAAATACATTCAGACTGCAGAGGAAGAGGTAAAACTATTGTTATTTTCAGGTAACACGATTTTGGATATAGAAAACCTAAGGAATCCACATTAAAAAAAACCTATTAGAGCTAATAAACAAGCTCGGCATGGTTGCAGGACAAAAAATTGATATAAAAATTCAACTGTATTTCTATACACTAGCAATTAACACTCTTAAAAGGAAATTAAGAAAATTCAATTTGTAGTAGCATAAAAAAAATAAAATACTTTGGAGTACAATTCACCCATAAAGTACAAAGCTTGCACACTGAAAAGTACAAAACATTGTTGAGCAAAATTAAATGCTGATCTAAATAAATTTAAAAAGCACTGTGTATTCATAGACTGTCAGAGTTAGTATTGTTAAGATGGCAATGCTCTTTGTGATAACTGATTTTATGTGTCAACTTGAGTGGCCTACAGGGTGCCCAGATATTTGGTGTTATTCTGATTTGTCGGTGGGGTGTTTCTGAATGAGATTAACATTTGAATCAGTAAGATGAGTAAGCAGATTGCCCTCCCCAATGTGGGTGGGCCTCATCCAATCTAATGAAAAGCTGAATAAAACAAACGGTAGGGAGAATTCATTCTCAATGCCTGTCTTAGAAGCAGGACATATAGTCTCCTTCTTCAGACTTGGACTCAGACTAGAACTTACACCATCAACTCTCCTGGTTCTGAGGCCTTTGGATTTGGGCTGGAGCTATGCCATTGGCTCTCCTGGTTCTTCAGACTGGAGATCTTAGGCCTTCTCAGCCTATACAATCAAGTGAGTCAATTCCTTACAGTAATTTCTCTCTCTAAACACACACACACACACACACACACACACACACACACACACACACCCCTACACCTCTTACTGATTCTGTTTCTCTGGAAAACCCTAAAACATTCTCCAAATTTATCTACACATTCCATATAATCCCTATCAAAATCTAAGCTGGATACTTTGCAGAGATTGACAAGCTGATCCTAATATTCGGATGAAAATGCAAGGGATCAGGAATAGCCTAAACAATTCCAAAAAAGAACAAAAAGTTGGAGGACTCACATTTCCTGACTTCAAAACTTACTGTAAAATTACAGTAATCGAAACAGTGTAATACTGGCATAAAGACAGATAAATAGACCAATGGAATAGAGGGCCCATAAATAAACCCTCATACAGTGAAATAATTTTCCACAAGGGTCTTAATGCCATTGAATAGTTAAAAGGTAGCCTACTCAACAAATGATGCTAGAAAAACTGGATATCCATATATAAAAGAATACAGTTGGACCCTTACCTCATACTATATATAAAAATTAACTCAAAATGAATAAAAGACCTAAACCTAAGAGCCAAAACTATATAATTCTTAGAAAAAAACAGAAGGGAAAAGCCTCATGATATCAGATTTAGTGATTATTTCTTGTGCATAACAACAAAAGCCAAAGAAAAAAAGACAAATTGGACTTCAAAAATATTAAAGACTTCTGTGAATCCAAGGACATTAATAACATAGTAAAGAGACAACGTACAGAATGAGAGTAAATACTGCAATGCAAATCACCTGTCTGATAAGGAATTAATATCCAGAATATATATTATTTTAGAATACTTAAAACTCACCATCAAAAAACAAAAAACTTAATTAAAATCCGGAGAAAGTACTGGAATAGACATTTCTCCAAAGATACATAAATGGCCAATAAGCAAATAAAAAGATGCTCAACATCACTAGTCATTCGAGAAATAACAAGAAAAAACAGAATGAGACAACATTTCACACTCATTAGAGTGATTATTATTAACAACAAAAAAAAAACAAGCATTGGTGACGATGTGGAGAAATTGAAACCCTGTGCATTGTTGGTGGGAAGGTGTAATGATGTAGCCATTGTGAAAAAGTCTGGCATTTCCTCAAAAAGTTAAACATGGACTTACCACATGGCCCAGCAATTGCAATTCTATTCCCAGGTATATAACTAAGAGAACTGAAAACACCCCCACAAAAACTTTAACACAAATGTTCACAGCAGCATTATTGATAATAACCCCAAAGTGGAAAAACCCCAAACATCCATAAATTAATAAATAAACAAGGAGGTATTACTCAGCCATGAAAAACAATGACATACTGACATTTACGATGACACAGATGAACCCTGAAAGCAATACACTAAGTGAAAGAGGGCAGTCACAAAAGGCCACCTTGTATTTGATTTCATATATATTCAAGGTTCAGAACAGACAAATCCATATAGTCAGAAAGTAGGTTGTGTCTTCCAGGGACTGGAAGGAGAGAATGGACTGCTAGGCTTGTTCTGGGGATGCTGAAACTGTTCTGGAATTAGGTGGTAACGACAGTTACACAACTTTGTGAATAGACTAAAAACCACTGAACTATACTCATTACATGATGTGTGGATTATATCTCAATAAAAAGAAAAATAAAAAGCTTAAAAAAATGACTCAGAAAATTTCTCTCCGAGAAAACAACGATATCCTCACCTGCTCATAGATCTCGATGGCCTTCTGGTACTGCTCAAGCTGGGCAGCATATGCTGCCACCTTCAGCAGACACTTGTTTGCTGAGCTGAAATCAAGAACAAAAGCAGAGTGAATAACCAGCCAATGGAAAAATAAAAGATGTGTGTTGGGCCTTAGTACATCTTCATTTGGTATAGTCAAATACACTCACAGAGAATGAAGAAGTATCTTTCATCACACATAATAAAGCCTATTAAATTATATTAAGAAAAGTAATACTTGCCTGTTGGACTCTTCTCCTTTGTAATAATCAGCAGATTGTTCATAATGTGCAATAGCCTGAAAATATACATATTTTATTCACACACAATTTATTTGGAGAGGTGCATTTTAAAACTAAATTTGCATAGATATTTTTCTGTAAATAAATCTACTCCACCAGTAAACTTTTCACAACTCAGCCTACTTTCTTTAGGAAATACAAGAAAGCATGTAAGCAGAATGCTTGCTGGCCATCAAACTCTGTTCCTCCCTCCCCATGTGGTATATGCCCAGCTACCCCATTTCCTCTGCTTCCTCTATAGTAAGGGGCAGCCCGTGACTAGTTCTTTCCAGCGGAATGTAAACAGACATGCAAGGGGCCATATATCTCACTTTGCATCCTTCTCCAGGCCTTTTCCACTTCCCATGAGATAGGATGGCAATGACCAAGTCCAGAGTGACACTGGAAGCTAAACATCGAAATAGCAGAACTGTCAGGCGGGTTCCTAAATAACTACAGAGGACGCCACGTACTTCCCATCCCAGTGTCCCTACCACTGTCAAACTCTCAGCAGCCACACTGGATTGTCATTTTAGAGACATATGAAGCCCTAATTACACTTTAGGTCTATGACTTGCAGCAAAGACTACTACTAATACCTTAAGTGTCACCTAGAATAAGGGTGTTGCCTTCAATCTAAAATACATGGCATTAAGTGGAGAGGAAACAGAGGTTACAGGCCAGAAAGCTAGAAGTCCCTGTCATGCTGTGATGGAAGGCAGTGAAATCAAGCATGTGACAACTCAGAAAAAAGAATACGTGCCTACCAAAACTAAGCAAAATGGCCAAGAAGAGGCAGATGATAGCATGTACCACGATTTTTAGCACAGTTTTGTGAGTGCTGAACTCTGGAAAGAATCAGCTGGTTTGTAGACAGTTGCAAAAGGGAGTAGACAATGTCTAGAAATAAGGCTCTCCTAAGATTGAAAAAAGCTTCTATGCTCCAAATAACAAGAGGTAAGTATGAACAGTTCTTGAAACCAGGGCTCTAGCAAAGTTTTCCTCTAATAGGTCAAACAATAAATAGTTTAGATTTTGTGAGCTATACAATCTTTGTTGCTATTCAGCTCTCTTGTAGCATAAAAGCAGCTATAGACAATACATAAATTAGTGTGGTTGTGTTCCAATAAAATTATATGAACAATGAAACTTCTGATTTCATATAATTTTTACGTGTTACAAAATACTTTTTTGTCTCAAGGATCAAAAACTGTAAAAACCATTTTTAGTGTGCAAGCATATAGAAGCAGGTAGTGGTTTTGCAGACTGCTTGAATTACAAAGGTTTCCCAGCAAATGCAAATGAGGGAGCTAGCAGTCTTCGAAAATCAGATTAAAGGTGCTGTCTTCCTGCCCAAGCCCATTAGTTCAGTGGCTTCAAGACAGTTCCTAGGAGTTAGAAGACAGCCACAGGGACAAGAAAACAAATAAAACAAAACAGGCCATGGAACTGTGTTAGAAAATCACTTAGACCCATCAAACCCCAGGCCCCCACCACCCTGCAGACGGTGGTGGTGATAACCAAGAGCAGAAGCAGAGCTACCAGAAGGCCACAAACTGGAAGTGACAGAGCCAACATCAGCCTCTCTGGACTGCAGAAGACCCCTCCTAGAACATTCACACTGAACAGTTCTGTGAAAAACAGGCACTTATACTGTGTTTATATGACTATATTTTGGATCCATGATTTCAGTCATTTAGCATAACCTAACTAATATGCTTCCCAAACACACATATTTTTAAGCATTATTTATAAGAGGACAAAAAGTAGAAAAAATTTAAGTGGTTAAATATAATGGGATACTGTGCTATGATTAGAGGTAATTGATGGAAAGTATTAATATAAAAAGTTTTTCTTTCTTTTGAGACAGGGTCTCATTCTGTTGCCCTGGCTGGAGTGGCATGAACAAAGCTCACTGTAGCCTTGACCCCCTGGGCTCAAGCAATTCTCCCACCTGAGCCTTCCAAGTAGCTGAGACTATAGGCATATGTCACCACGCCCAGCCAATTTTTAAATTTTTCATACAAATGAGGTATTTTCATGTTGCCCAGGCTGTTCTCAAACTCCTGGGTTCAAGCCATCCTTCCATCTTGGCCTCCCAAATGCTGCAATTACAGGCATGAACCATCATATGCCTGGCCTTCATGGAATATGAATTTTTAAATGCAGCTATAAAAGAATAGGGACGCTCTGGTCCTCTTTTCTGCAAATACTTAGTAACATACAGAAATAGTCTGGAAGCAAACATTTCTTTGGAACACCAGTCGGAGCTGTCACGTACACACGCGTGGGATTACCTGATGAAGGTATATCTCCTCCCACTAAAATGTGAGCTCTGTGAGGGCTGGGCCCATGGCTGTTTGGCTCATCATCACAGCCCCGAGCCTAGCATGATGCCTATTACAAAAGAGGGTACTTAGTAACAGATGCTAAGTGAATGAAGGCAAAGTGCATCACAATGAAGGCTGCCTACTAAACTATTGCCAATATCATGATTATGTGGAATGCTCAGGAAATGAAAGTTTTTCAGTGAATTTATGATTAATCAATAACCTCCTTTCAACTAGCCTCATTCTCTAAAGTGCTTAGCACCCTTTCCTATCATAATAAACTAGGTAAGTCATGATAATCCTGACCAAATCTTTCTGTGAAGAGTACTGGATTACATAACCTCTTTTCAGGGTAGAGTACAGCTACTTATCTTCCTAATTCTTATAGCACCAGAACTCAATGAATAAATAGGGCTGGGTTAAACCATATGTAACTGCTGCTTTGTAGATAAAAAAGAAAAGGCTAGATGTTGACAATTTGGTGTAACTTAACACTTTACCAAGAATGGTACAGGCTCTTTAGAATTTTAGAGATGTAAACTACAGCTACATTTATCATAGTGAAAGAAAAAATTTCAAGTTTGTTTTTTAATAATGCTAATTAAAACCAATCATTAAATTCCATAGTTTTCCCAAGTTGTGACAGATTGTTCTTGAAAAAAAAGCACAATTCGCTGGTTTAACAGAGAAGTTTCAGGGAAGAGACTAGCCACGCATTACCTCTAAATGTTCACATCTCGTTTGGAATTTTAACATGTAGTAAAATTTACCAGCTACAAGCAAATCCTTACACACCAGAAATCAGCCCACCTATATATCTGACAATCCCAAGGACTATAATAAATGTCAAAAGCACAGCCACCAGTAACAACAGCACACGTAACAATAAATCCAGAAACTAAGACCAGCTAGTTATCCTGTTATTTAAGTAGAGGGCCAAAGAGGTCACGACATTTCCACTTGGGGCACCTAGATGAGTGTTACAACACACGGAATTCTGGAATAAGACACAAGGCCCTTATGATTGTATCAATGATGCCATAAAGCAAATGCAATTTCCAGGCTTAAGAGTCCACTATGTATGTGAAATAGTCTTAAGTAGCTTTAAAATGGCATCAGTTCTTTAGAACAAATGCACCTAGATGAGACCTAACATAAGTCTGCCATTTACACCTATTCTATGCTATAACAAACAGTATTAAATAAGGATCTCCAGAGGATGAAAACAGAATTGAATTATATTTCCTCTAGATCATTTAAAAAATCATCTAAAGAGGACCCATTTATTATGTGGTTTAATGGTTTAAAGTAAAAGAAGTAATGTGGGAAGGTGAAAAATCTCTACAATGAGAATTACAAAACACTGCTCAAAGAAATCAAAGAAAACACAAACAAATGGTAAAACATCCCATGCTCATGGATAGAAAGAATCGGTATCATTAAAATGGCCATACTGCTCAAAGAAATTTAGATTAAATGCTATCCCTGTTAAACTACCAATGATCTTCACAGAACTAGAAAACACTATTTTAAAGTTCATGTGAAATCAAAAAATAGCCTGAATGGCCAAAGCAACCCTTAGCAAAAAGAACAAAGCTAGAGGCATCATGTTACCTCACTTCAAATTATACTACAGGGCTACAGTAACCAAAACAATATGGTGCAACAGACACATAGATTAATGGACCAGCAAAGAGAGCCCAGAAATAAGGCCACACACCTATAGCTATGAGGTCTTTAACAAGGCTGACAAAAACAAGAAATAGCAAAGACTTCCTATTCAATAAATGGTGCTGGAATAACTGGCTTGCTATATGCAGAAGATTAAAGCTGGACCCCTTCCTTACACCATATATAAAAATAGACTCAAGATTGATTAAAAACTTAAATGTAAAACCTAAAATGATAAAAATCTTAGAAGACAACCTAGGCAGTACCATTAGGGATATTGGAACAGGCAGATTTCATGACAAAGACACCAAAAACAATCGCAACAAAAACAAATGTTGATACGTGGAACTTAAGGGCTTCTGCATAGCAAAAGAAACTATCAACAAAGTAAACGGACAACCTACAGGATGGAAGGAAATACTTGCAAACTATGTATCTGACAAAGGTCTAATATCCAGCATCTACAAGGAACTTAAAAATTTGCAAGAGAAAAACAACTTCATTAAAAAGTGGGCAAGGCCGGGCGCGGTGGCTCAAGCCTGTAATCCCCGCACTTTGGGAGGCCGAGGCGGGTGGATCACGAGGTCAAGAGATCGAGACCATCCTGGTCAACATGGTGAAACCCTGTCTCTACTAAAAATACAAAAAATTAGCTGGGCATGGTGGCGTGTGCCTGTAATCCCAGCTACTCAGGAGGCTGAGGCAGGAGAATTGCCTGAACCCAGGAGGCGGAGGTTGCGGTGAGCCGAGATCGCGCCATTGCACTCCAGCCTGGGTAACAAGAGCGAAACTCCGTCTCAAAAAAAAAAAAAAAAAAAGTGGGCAAAGGACATGAACAGACACTTTTCAAAAGAAGACATATATGCAGACAACAAGACATATATGCATCTTGTTAAAGATCAGTATCATTAGAGGAATGCAAATCAAAACTATAATGAGACAGCATCTCACACCAGTCAGAATGCCTATTATTTAAAAGTCAAGGGCTGGGCACGGTGGCTCATGCCTGTAATCCCAGCACTTTGGGAGGCTGGGGCGGGCAGATCACCTGAGGTAGGAAATTCGAGATCAGCCTGCCAACAAGGAGAAACCCTGTCTCTACTAAAAATACAAAATTAGCCGGGTGTGGTGGTGCATGCCTGTAATCCCAGCTACTCGGGAGGCTGAGGCAGGAGAATCGCTTGAGCCTGGGAAGCAGAGGTTACAGTGATCCAGGATCACGCATTGCACCCCAGACTGAGCGACAAGAGTGAAACTCCACCTAAAAAAAAAAAAAAAAAAAAAAAGTCAAAAAACAACAAATGCTGGTGGGGTTGTGGAGAACACTTACATACATAAATTAGTTCAACCATTGTGGAAAGCATATGGCAATTGCTCAGAGAGCTGAAAGCAGAACTAACATTCAACCCAGCAATCCCATTACTAGGTATATAGCCACAGTAATATAAATCATTCCACCATAAAGACACATGAATGTTCACTGCAGCAGTATTCGCAATAGCAAAGACAAGGGATCAACCTAAATGTCCATCAATGGTAAACTGGAAAAAGAAAATGTGGTACATATACACCACAGAATACTATGTAGCCATAAAAAAAGAACAAGATCATGTCTTACGCAGGAACATGAATGGGGCTGGAAGTTATTATCCTTAGCAAATTAATGTAGGAACAGAAAACCAAATACTGCATGTTCTCACTTATAAGTGGGAGCTAAGTGATGATAACACCTGAACACAAAGACGTGACAACAGACACTTGGGTCTATTTGAAAGTGGAAGGTGGCAGGAGGGAAAGTAGCAGAAAAGCAAAATGCCTGGGTGATGAAGTAATCTGTACAACAAACCCCTATGACACAAGTTTACCTGTATAATAAATCTTCACCGGTAGCCCCGAACCTAAACATTAAAAAATTTTAGAAACTCCCAAAACATGTTACATATATTTTTAAGGTTTCACAAGATTTTTATTTGTATTGAGTATGTTACATCTGTTTGATTTATCAACTACTAAAATACTCTCTCAAAAAAAAGAAGTAATGTGAAGTTATGAAACTACACACTTTATTGACCACTAGCTAAAATCTGTGAATGAGCTAAAATCAAAAAAGAGACACTGGGTAGTAGAGCTGAAGGAGAAGAAAGTCATCTGTAACAAGCCAGATATAAGCTGTCTTGGGTGTAACTGATTGTTCAAACATTAATTTCACAATCCCCCAACCACAATTGTGAGTCTAACCAGGGAAGGGAAGGTAATAATGTCTCCTTTTATTTAATTTTTTTTTTTAAGAGGGTGTCTCACTATGTTGTTCAACTCCTAGGCTCAATCAATCCTCCCACTTCAGCCTCCCCAAATACTGGGATTACAGGCGTGAGCTACCACGCTTGGCCAGGTGATGATGTTTCTAAACAACATAAGAGCTGAAACATTAGGGACCATAACAACCTAACCCTGTGCCTGCATGTGTGCATGCATATGTGTGCGCAAGTGTATGTGTGTTCAGTAATGCTCGTAAATTGGTTTTGCTTTTTTTTTTTTTTTTTTTGAGATGGAGTCTCGCTCTGTCATCCAGGCTGAAGTGCAAGGGTACCATCTTGGCTCATTGCAACCTCCACCTCCTGGGCTTAAGAGATCCTCCAACCTCAGCCTCCCGAGTAGCTGGGTCTACAGGCATGTGCCACCACTCCTGGCTAGTTGCTTTGTATTTTTAGTAGACATAGAGATTTGTCATGTTGCCCAGGCTGGTCTTGAACTCCTAGGCTCAAGCAATCCTCCAGCCTTGGCCTCCCAAAGCGGTGGGATTATCAGCATCAGCCACTGTACCTGGCCGTTTTTTTTTTTTTGAGAGAAAAAAAAGAGTACATTACATTTCATTTTATCTGCTCCCAAGTTTATGGTCACCTCTTAGGCTTTCTTCACTGGGCCTTAGAGTACTAATACAGCTGAAGGTTCTTTTGGCAATGCTAATGGTCTGACATGAATCAAAGAGTGGAAACAATGGGTGATCTCTGTAAATCTTAACCAGCTCTCATGTCTTAAATGCCCCCTCCAGGAAAACAGCCCATCTACTTAGCCAGCTGGACCCTGAAAGTCTCCACGTGAGGCCATCTATAATCACTCTGCATCTACGATCACTCAAACTGAGAGGAGAGAATTCTTTGAGTCAATGTATCTATCTGTTTGCTTCACATCTGAGGAAGTGTGCCCATGGCTTACCTTCTCAATGTCAACAAGTTCAGTCTCATAGATCTCTGCAATAGTAATGTGGTGCTTGGCTGCAATTGTAAACCTTCCCTAGGGGAAAAAACAAGCAAGGGTCACACACCCATTTTACCTATCTGAATGCCACTTGAGGAACATAAAAAAGAAAGATACAACTCTAAGCCATCTCGACTCCACCCCACAGCCGCTCAAGCAATGGAATGTCTTACCATGTCTGTGTAAATGTCGATGGCTGCATTTAAGCAGTTGATAGCCTCTGAAGCGTAGGCATTTAAGAAAAACAATGAAAAATCCATTCAGTCAAAGAGGGTTCAGGTGAGGCTGTCTTCTTGGCTGTTATTAGAAGGTTAATTAGGTATAATTTTGGAGTGGAGGGTGGGCAGGTTAGTTAGTGAGAAGCAAACAAAAATCATGCACAAGTTCAGATTCATCAGCATGGCTTTGTTCCCAGCAGCTACATTATAATTTAGGGAACTGCAGCTTGAGTAATATTGACTTAGTTACTCTGAACCTTAAAGTGAGGACTCCATCCAGGAGAAAGACTGTATTTATAAAAGAAAACAAAACCATGGAGGCTGTCACCAACACTGATAAATTTTATCTGCTAAAATGCAAATGCAAACATATTCTTCATTAATACCATGCACATATATTAATTTTGGAACACGGCACCACATCACAAGAACAATCACCTCAACAGACTGTACTCTCCATGCAGCGAAAAGCAAAAATCACTCTGAAATGCCTATTCAAGCAACTCTTAAGCAAAGTCAACATTCTGTATCATGTTCAAAGATGCTAAATTTTAGTATACTAACAAAAGAAACAAATCTAATAAAGAATAATGCTAATAAATTATACTAATTTTGTAAAAAAGTGAAACAAAAAATTTCACCTATCATAAAATGACGATGTTTATAATGCTCACATATAGTGACAGCTC
The DNA here is from genome assembly GCF_009761245.1 of Sapajus apella. Taxonomy (NCBI): domain Eukaryota; kingdom Metazoa; phylum Chordata; class Mammalia; order Primates; family Cebidae; genus Sapajus; species Sapajus apella. The sequence goes on from NW_022437005.1 coordinate 10,056,408, forward strand.
CAAGTTTACTGCTTTTGGTTTAAAAGAGTCAGCAATGTAGAAAGGCCTGACTACAGAATTAGAAAGGTAAGCAGATGAACAAAAATTGAAACAATTTCCCTCTAAACTACATAAAAAATGTGGATCCGTTATACCTTTAAAAATATAGAATATAAAGAGAAAAATAACCTATCTATAATCCCACTCAAATCCACTGCTAGTACTCAGAAGTACTTTTCCTTTGTGTTTATTAGATACATTTTTATGTGCGCAAACTTTTTTCTGAAAATGAGATTATACAACATTCAGTCTCATGTGCTTCTTTAATTGCCACGTAAATATTTAACAGGTCACTGAAGATTCTCTGAAACCAGAGATTTTAATGCCTGCACCATATTCAAAAGTACTGATACATCATAATTTTACCATTCTAACAGCTCATTTAACCTGTGTCCAGTTTTTCACTTTGGGAAATAAACTGTGATTAATCTTTATACAAAAGGTCTTGAAGATACCCTATTTCTTTATGACATATTTATTCTCAAAATTTGGGATTTTTGTGTTAAACAAAATGGACTGCTAAAAGAAAACTGGAAAAATTCAAAAGTTCCCTCTGTGCACATGTATAAAAGAGAAGAAATTAACTTTTAATTAACACCTTTAATTACACTCTTCTAACTAAAAAGAAATAACCTTTGCAAAATTTTATCACATTAAATATCCAACTGCATTCTTTCCTCAAAACAAATACTTTGAAAAACATATTTTAAAAAACCAAAGGGATACCATATGAATAAGACGTTTTTAAAGACTGGATATTGTAATCTCCCATTAACTGGATCTTGAAATTCATTAGGTATTTAGGAGTTAGGGAATATAAGAGTTTTCTTTTATGATCAATATACATTTTCACAAAATTAAGATGTAAGAAGTCTTAGATAAAAGTAAAGGTAGTTTCCAGAAATTATCTAAAATGCAGTATAAATGGAGTTTAATTAAATGATGCTATGAACTAAACAACCAGTATAAATTTAACACATTTTTTCCTTATAAAAGCTCCCAAATGATTAAAAGAAATCCCAAAGGTTATCAAAATTTCTCTATTATTCCAAAATACAAAAATTCCTTTTTATCAGGACTCGAATGGACACCAACACTGACCTTAAAGTTGAGGGAAGCACTGACTGGTTAGTTAGACACAGAGACAGACATGCTATGCACTTGGCTGGCTTACCTTGGGGATCCGCCTTTTTGTAAGCATTTCCAGCGTCCACAAAGCTGGTTGCGGAGTCATGTTTGCTCTGAAGCTGCATGTGGAGCTTGGCTGCCTGACAGAATGCATTTCCTGCAGCTGAAGAAGACAAAACAATTAAACACAGAGGAATAAATCCCCCCACAGAGAAGCCCATGCTCTAAGTACTGGGCCTCCCTAGAAAAGTTATATTCCACTGAAGAAGCATTCCAATCAGAAGCAAAAATCCCTGTGGTCCAGTGCATCTTGGGCAAATATCAAAATAACCAGAATCAAGTCATACAGCGACAAAGCTTCTCCACCTCCGCCCCAGCAGACTTTCCAAGTGTTCCCGGGCACTAAGCCACCATTCCCTGGTCTGGCCATTCAATACCAATGGCCAAGTCTTAGGCTCTTCACTTTGATTCCACAAACATAATAAACACCAACCAAGGGCTTCAAGCCGCAGATGATTAAAGAAAGGTAAAACGATGAGCTCACGGATTATTTGTTCCATTTTCTCAGTGTCTACTGGACTTAGCTGCCAGTGTGGAAGAAACTACTAATAATGGCTTTATGGATAAAGTAAGTTTCCTAAAGAGCCAAAATCAGGCCCACAATTTTGAAATCCAAAAGTCTAAAAATTCAAAATTTTTTCTTCACTTTATAGTAAAATCTGACTGATTTTAAGAGGTTTAATCTATTTTACCCCATTTAATATGAGAATTTATACATTTCCCTGCAGAATCACCGATGGATCTGGTTGTGGGATACTGGCCAGGTCTCCAACTGGGGACATGGCACAATGTATAAGGTACATTAACTAATCTTTTTCTGAAAAGATTTTGGATCAGAGACCATTGATTCTGGAGTGCTGAAAAAGAAAGGAGAAGGAATCGCTAGCAGAGGAATCACATGAACACGGAAGAAATTCTTGAAGGTAAGAAAGGGATGAAAGTGGAGGCCACTGACAAGCCTGTCCTGACTGGAGGAGGGCAGCGGAAATCAAGGCTGAAGCTGCATCAGGCCGCCTCCAAGAGGGTTTAAACATCAACATGTATAAATTCCTGAGCTCAGAGAAAGCAACATGGAGGAGTGCCTCCGACAAATGAGTCACACTGGGGAAGTCAGTACAGTAGAAATGAAGAAAGAATCTGCTCCACCAGGAAAAGCATAGTTAAGAGTATCACAAAGCCTTTAGATTTCAAAAAAAATTAATCATAAAGCAGTACTCACTGCTGATATTAAACCTTTGCTACAAATTTCTTTGTGAGGAAAAAAAGTCCAATTCTTTGCTTTTTTGAGACAGGGTCTCACTGTCACCCAGGCTGCAGTACAGTGGCAGGATCACAGCTCACTGCAACCTCCACTTCCTAGGATCAAGAGATCCTCCTGCCTCAGCCTCCCAAGTAGCTGGGACCACAAGCATGTGCCACCACACCTGGCTATTTTTTTTTATTTTTTTATTTTTGTAGCGATGGGCTCTCACTATGATGTCCAGGCTGGTCTTGAACTTCTGGGCTCAAGCAATCCTCCAGCCTCGGCCTCCCAAAGTGCTGGGACTACAGGTGTGAGCCACCACACCTGCCCATAAACATCCAATTCTGCTAAAGCTTCAGTTGCATCTCTTGTCCCAACTCCCTCTCCCCAGAGAACATGCTTAATTCTCACATGGGTCCTGAACCTGAGGGCAAAGGGACAGTATAAACTCGAGCTGACCTGCCCAGGTTCAATTTTGCTCTGTACCTCAGTTTCTGATCAAAAGAATACCCAGGCAATTTTGAAAAATATGTAACCACCAGTATGACGTGGGTACTGCTATGATCTGCATGGTGGTATCCCGCCAAAATTTGTATTACTGGAGCCTGATATCCCATTAGACAGTATGAGGAGGTGGGGTCTTTGGGGAAGTGATGAAGTCATGAGAGCTCCACCCTCATAAATGGGATGAGTGCCCTTATGAAGGAGGTTGAAGAGAGCTGCCTTGTCCCGTCTACCACATGAGGACACAGCAAGAAGGCTCCTTCATGGAAGCTGAGAGCAGTTCTCACCAAACACGGAATCTGCTGGCACTTTGATCTTAAACTACCCAGCCTCCAGAACTCTTAACAATACATTTATTTTCTTTATAAATTACCCTGTCTAAGGTATTTTGTTATAGCAGCAGGAAGAAACCAAGGCGCTGAACAATCAGAGTAGATGTCAGCCACAGGGCTAGAGCTGGAACTAAAGAAGCTCTGCTGGCCCCTGGTGAATCATGAAAGGCTGGGGGGCATCCAGAAGGGGCAACGGCCACTGCCAGGGCAGCGGGCAGGCACCTGCGGTACTAGGGGCAGCACTTAACCATGAAGTGGCAGCTCAGGAACATACTTGCTAAGTGGGAGCTTTGATGGGCTCTGCCTCAGAAGAATGTAGTAATAGCTTGGACTCTGCATGTAAAGTGCTAATAGAGGGGCCTGACTCACATTCTACAGTGGCCACTTTCATTATTATATGCAAATCTAGCCTTAGATCATATCTGTGGTTTGGCATATTTAAATGCCATCTTTTTTTTTTTTTTATAACCTACATCCTTATTCTCCTGCTGGCATTTCATTTTTGAGAACTTATCTATGTTTCCTGACCCAGAATCAGTCATGGTCCATCCTTTTCTTGCTCAATAATACCACAACACCCAGGCTCTTCTGGGCTCCTTCTATTTCTTCAGATAATAGTAAGGGGTTTAATTTTACATTTTCACATTCCCACATTCCAAAAAAAGTTGCTGGCTTACTTTCACTCTGAGTACTCATTCCAATCACTGATAGCAAATGCTAGCTTGGTGTATCTAAACTTGAAGTGTCTTTAAAGGAGCATAAATTAAATTAAATGGCCTCTGGGAAACCACACAATTTAGGCTAAATTTGCTCACCTGCAAAACTGGTATAATACCTGTCATGATGATCTCTCAAAAGCTGAGTATCAAACAAATTAGCTTAATCATTATAAAAGAACTTTAAAACTATAAAGAGATGCAATGCTTTTACAATCATCACCAATGCAATATGGATAGAACTTCAAAGAGTCTAATGTTCACTCAACAAATAATATACTGAGTGCCTATGACTTTGCAGGTAATAATTTAGGTCCTGGAGATACAGCAGAGGTAAAACAAACATCCTAGCCTTCCAAAGTTTACATTTTAATGAAAATCATCATATAATAAAAAACATGTAAATATAAATGAATAAAACATTATGTAATTTATTTTTGCTAGATGGTGATAAGAGCGTTGGAGGAAAAAAAAGTGTTTCCAGGAAGGAGAAGGTCGTTATTTTTTAAAAGGGTGGCCAGAAAGGCCTCACCAAGATGATGACATGGGAAGAGGGAACTGAAGGAGGCAGAGACCCAGCAACATTCTGTTTGAGGGAAGAGTAGGGAGACAGAGGGAACAGTGCACGCAAAGGCTCTGAGGTGGGAGCTGGGTGTACAAGGAAGGTGGTAGTCTTTGAGGGCCACTATAGGGATGTCAGCTGTTATTTACAATGATATGACCTTACTTGTGTTATGTTACTTCATTACATTTATGCCTAGTGTTCCATTACTGGAACACTAAGCATGTGGGAGTTATTTATATCCTACCCTACTGCTCAAGGTCATCGCCAAGGTCTGATTTCCAAAATTCAAAAAATTGCAACCTCGGGCATAAATGGAAACAGACTGGGAAAGTGCAGAAGAAATATGGCAATGAGGCTAGAGCATCACCCCAGGTAACAGATGACAGGGGGGCGGGGAGGTTGTACACACAAAGCCTCCTTAGTTACATACATGATCAGCGGCCTCTCTGAAGTGGAATTTTCCAAAGGTTAGAATATCTGATCACCAAATACAATAAGTAATAAGTGGTCTCCACTGGGCATGGTGGCTCACAACTGTAATCCCAGAACTTTGGGAGGCCGAGGTGGGCGGATCGCCTGAGCTCAGGAGTTCGAAACCACCCTGGGCAACATGGTGAAACCCCATCTCTACTAAAATATAAAAAATTAGCTGGGCATGGTGGCACACGCCTGTAGCTCCAGCTGCTCGGGAGACTGAGGCACGAAAATCGCTTGAGCCCAGAGGTTGAGGTTGCAGTGAGTCAAAATTGCACCACTGTACTCCAGTTTGGGCTACAGAGTGAGACTCTGTCTCAAAATAAACACATAAATAAATAAATAAGTGGTCTCTTCAGGTAAGATCACTTTCTACTTATAAGACCTGAACAAAACAAAAGATGGAATGTGAAACAAATTTCTCCTCCATTTTAAAAATACAATTCAGGCATAAGTATGTTTTGAAAAATAGCATATCCTTTTATACTAAAGCCTTAGCTAAAACTAAACTTCTTCTTAAGATCTTTAAAGTCAGAAGAGATCTTTTAGATTCATCTAACTCAAAAGCATTTTCTCCTTTGAAATGATTTTAAAGTGTCTGCGTTGAAACAGCTTGTAGAGGGCAAGAGTCCCACTTCCATTCCCACAGCAGCTGTGAGGAGAATTCAATACCCACGTCCCCTGCTCTGGTCAAAGGTGGTCTCCATTTCACCATAAAAATATACCATTACTGAGCCATGAAAGATCTCTTTTGCTGAAGGGAGAGAGATGACTCCTCTGAAACAGCCATCCCTTCTCAGACCAATGACAATAATCATCCTGTGAATTTTGTTATGCCCGGACTCACCGGGTAGAAAGCTTACTTTAAAAAATAATCATGAGTCTGCTGAGGTTGATGATTTTAAATCCATCCCCTCACCCCGACCCCCAACTGCCATAGTTCTCAGTGGAATTACATTCAGTTATCGAATAGCAGGGAATGGTCATTCTCAACCAATGTTCAGGTAAAGAAAATCAGGCATTTCTCTTTATCTCACTAGGTTTAATGGCTTTTATTCCAACTTTCATTCCTTATAGCGCTGTATTTATTTGAGCATATTAGTAAGAAGCAAAGATTACTCTAATTCCAAGTAATTCTTAACTATTATTAGTTACCACATGCCTACTGTATTAAGAAGTATATGGAAACTAAGACAGACACTGTCCCTGTGATTGTACGTAAGCCAGACTTTCAAGCTTCGTTCACTTAGACACACTCCTTCAGTCTCCATATGTCACCAGCAGCCACACCAGTTATTCAGCACTGACACCTGTCTCTGGGGCCAATAGTCTTGCTCTTTAAGGTGAAAACAGTCATTTCTTCCTTCAAAGTGTTTTTAAACCATTTGCCCAAAAAACAAACAAAAATTTTGTACATACCACTCCAATTTTTAGCCATCTTGAACATATTTGCAGCTCTGGTATACATTTCACAAGCCTCTTCTATTCTTGTGTTTCCTCTGAGAAAAATTTAAAAATTAGGTTACATTTTAACAACCATCCACATCTCTAATTCTCCCTCCCTCAAATGATAAACAATTAGTACATACTTGCTATGTGCCAGACAAGCATTACAGAATCTTAACCTCTGTTTAATGGAGATACTTTTACTATCCTTGTTTTCTAGATGAGGAAACTGGGGTGTTAAGTGGTAAAGTAACTAGCCCAAGGTATCACAGAAAGACCAGTTTAGAATTAAGACAAACACAGGGCCGGGGGTGGTGGTTCATGCCTGCAATCTCAGAGCTTTGGGAGGCAAAGGTGGGTGGATCACCCGAAGTCAAGGGTTTCAGATCTGCCTGGCCAACATGGTGAAACCCCTTCTCTACTACAAATACAAAAGCTAGCTGGGCGTGGTGGCATGAGCCTGTAGTCCCAGCTACTCAGGAGGCTGAGACAGGAGAATCACTTGAAACTGGGAGGCGGAGGTTGCAGTGACAGAGACTGCACCATTGCACTCCAGCCTGGGCAACAAGAGTGAAACTATGACTAAAAGAAAAAAAAAAGGCTCAAACTCAGATATGGCTGACCCCAGAACCAGAGGGGTTACAGACTAAAGATGTTACCCTGATTACATCTTTGATCAGAGTCCTTCCCATCTATTAAAGCTGGAAGTTTTATAACAGTCTGAGTAGTTAAAAGTATGTTTTTCAAAGGAGATTAAATTTTGAAGGATAAAGACATCTTCACCCTGTTATCTCCCAAGAGTTCAGCACTATGTTTATTCAGAAGCCACATCATATGAGAAAGCGGCATGCCATTCTACAGCTGTATTATGTCAACTCTAGTAAGGGCAAATAGTTCCACAATGCGAAAGAGGCCTCAGGGTCCAGCCCAATATAGAAATGCATTTTACAACACCCTAAGAGAAGGGTACCTCCACTGTTGCTTGAACATATACAGTTCTGGGAAGTTCTTCACCAAGCAGCTGATTCCACTGAGGGACAGCTTCAAGCTACTTGGAAATTTCTTCTCACATAAAAGTCAAAATTATCTTCCATAATCCTCCCAGAGTTTTCTAATTCTACTTTGCTTTTACTATGCTAAGGCCCCTCCATGAAAGACGTTTATCTATCTTGTCTATACATAATCATAAAATATCCAGTGGAAAACTGAGACGCAGTAGACTCTGTACAGTACACATAACAAGGAACTCTGTGGGGTATGGACATAAGGACTCACAGACAGGAGAGGTCAAGGCTGACACTGGATGCTGGCCTGGTATGAACACATGTACATGAAAGAGTGCACACACATGTGCTAGGAACTCCAATAAGCTCCAAGCTCCAGGAGAGAAGCTTGCAGCTCTGTGTCAACACAAATCCTACTACACATCAGAGGCTAGGCATACAGCAAGGCTCAGGTGTGACTCAGACCTTAGGCAATAACAGTTTGGCCCTGGACTAGTTCTTTAACTCCTTCACACCTCAGTTTTGGCATATGTAAACTGAATATTACGTATACCTAGGAGTTATCATGAGGATCAAAAGAAATAATCCATATATAGCTGCCACTGCAGAGCTTCACTCATTGTAGATACTCAAACAGAATAGTTATCAAATCTAGATCCATGTATGGAAGGCATAAAAATCTTTGGAAATACTACATCATATGTCTCGTAAGGAACACGTATCTGGAATAAATGCAAATCAAAACCACATACGTGATACCACATGGCTCATGCTAGGATGGCTAGGACAGGCTACTGTCTGTCAAAAGACAGACAATAACAAGAGTCAGGGAGGACGTGGAGAAACCTTATATATGACCAGAAGGAATATAAAGGAAAGCCACTTTGGAAAATGGGTTGGCAGTTGCCAAAAAGGTTAAACCTAAAGTTACCATGTAACTCGGCAATTCCATTCCTAGGTACACACCCAAGAGAAATGAAAACACATCCCAGCGGGGCAAGGAGGTTCACACCTGTAACCCTAGCACTTTGGGGAGCCGAGGCAGGTGGATCACCTGAGTTCAGGAGTCTGAGACCAGCCTGGACAACATAGCGAAATCCCACATCCACTAAAAATACAAAATTAGCCAGGCATGGTGGTGCATGCCTGTAGTCCCAGTAGTCCCAGCTACTAGGGGTGGGGGGATTGAGGTTGCAGTAATCCGAGATTACACCAGTGCACACTCCAGCCCTCCAGCCTAGGCAACAGGATGAGACTTCGTCTCAAAAAAAAAAAAAAAAGAAAAAGAAAAGAAAACATATCTCCACACAAATACTTGTATACAAATGTTCACAAAAGCAGTAATCATAATAGCTAAAAAGTGGGCCAGACGCAGTGGCTCACGCCTGTAATCCCAATACTCTGAGGGCAGGAGTTCGAGACCAGCCTGGCAACTTGGCAAAATCCCATCTCTACTAAAAACACAAAAGTTAGCTTGGCATGGTGGCAGGCACCTGTAATCCCAGCTACCTGGGAGGCTGAGGCAGGAGAATCACTTTAACCCAGGAGGCAGAGGTTGCAGTGAGCCGAGATAGTGCCACTGCACTCCAGCCTGAGCGACAGAGCAAGACTGTCTCAAAAAAAAAAAAAAAAAGCTAAAAAGTACAAACAACCCAAAGTCCATCAACTGGTTAACAGATAAATAAATAAAATGTGGTATACTCATACAATGGAATATTAATGGACAATAAAAAGAAATGAAGTAGCAATACTTGCTACACTATGGCTGAGAAGCCACAATGAGATACGGTTTATATGACAGGTCTACAGTAGGTAAATTTTTAGAGACAGAAAACAGGTTAGTGGTTGATAGTGCTATGGTTTGAATGTTTTTGTCCCCTCCAAAACTGAGTTAAAATTTAATCCCCAATGCAACAGTGTTGGGAGGTAGGGCCTACTGGGAGGTGTTTAGGTCACGAGTGCTCTGCTCTCATGAATTTACTAAGAACGCTAATAAAAGAGCTTGTGAAAGGGACTTCCATTCTCTCTGGTTCTCTCTTCTACCATGTGAAGACAAGGCAAGACGACCCCCACCAGATACCAGACACTGGTGCTTTGATCTTAGACTTTCCAGCCTCCAAAACTGTGAGAAACACATTTCTGTTCTTTATAAATTACCCAGACCAAGGTATTGTGTTACAGCACCACAAAGCAGGCAAAGACATTTAGAGGTGGGAGTGTTGGGGAAAAAACGTGGAGGTGAGGGAAAATGACAGCTAAATGGTTCAGGGTTTCTTTTTGGGTTGATGAAGATGTTCTAAAACTGCTGTGGTTGCATAGCCCTGTGAATATGCTAAAAACCTCTGAATTGTATATTTTAAATGGGTGAATTGTATGGTATATGTATTAAATCTCAATAAAGCTTCCTCCCCAACACACACATACAAAAATCAAAAAACAAACAAAAACCTTTGGGGACTATGTTACACAGTGAAAGATGGAAATGGCAACAAGCCATACCAAAAATGAAGTGTCAGAATAAACTAAAGCTTCTTCTCACACCTTCATGTCTCTTTCTCTCCACTTCAAGTCTACACATTAAAAAAAAAAAAATAGCTAATAAGTTTCCTAAATGGAAAATTCCTGACATGAAAACGTTCTCAACCTTAACCATACCTCCCTTGAAACAAAGTCTTGCTACTTTCTGTGACTTGTTTTTCTATAGGAGTACTGGGAATCTTGAACTGTAATTACAGTGCAATCACTCTTATTAAAGGTTTCTAAATAAAACTAGCTTAATTAAAATGTACTTTATCCACTTATTTTCAGAGACAGAGCTAGAATTAACAGAGCTCCTACATTATTCTAGGTTTTATGCTAGATATTTCTATATATGTTATTACAACCATGAAAGACACTATCTCCATTTTACAGAATAGAAAATAGTATCTAGAGGTCAATGGCTTATCCAAGGCTACCCAGCCAAGGTCAGTAGTGTACCCAATACTTGACTTTAAGTTCAGTGATCTTTGAACCTTGCTAAACTATAAAAGTCTCATCTCTCCTGAAACAGAATCTCCAGAGGTAGTCTCGCTTTAAAAATTTACTTGTCATAAACCGACCATAACCTTAAAACTTCATGAAAAAATGTACTTTTGAAAGTATCCCGGATGCTTATTTTATATGAAAGTTAATTTTTATAAATTTTATGGACAAGTTTTCAGAATTTGCATTCAAAGTAACTCAACTGTTATCCAGAGGTCCCACAGTGAAGAAGAAGATCCTTGGAAACAATATTCTGTGAGGAATCCATATTACACAGCAACCTAAGTACATGGCACTCAGTTGATATTAAGAAGCTAAACTGAATTAAATTAACTATTTTTTTTTTATTGTTACAGGATTCTGATTTGGAAGAAGAAAACACTTTCCTCACCATGAAAGAAACACTGCCCAGCTAGCACAAAAACCACTGCCACCTGGCTACCCCAGCTGAACCACCTACCCTGCATTCCAGAGGAAAGGCAGACTCTCTTCTTCTTGACCATATTTATTCAGGAAATCTTTACTGAGATCCATATACGCCAGAAAACACTAAGGAAAGAAAATTCTCGCCCACAAAGAGGTCACAACATTGAAGAAAGAATATCAAGCTTCATGGCTAGAAGGGTCTGAGAAAAAGCCTATCCACTCCCCATGTTCCCCTGAAGAAACATGGTCAAAGCCGCAAATGTCCCACCAGGAGCCAGTGAACAGCAAAGCCGTGAAAACCAATTCATCTTCAAATAACTAAAATCTTGATTTTCCCCCATCCTGAATAATAACTATTTCAGAGCACTGTAAAACTCTGACAACTATAGTCTGTATTATTTTAAAACTGTGGGCGGGAGGAGGGAGACATCGTAGAATTGTAAGAACTAATGACACAGACATCCTGAGATGTATCTGAAAGAAAAAGGTGACAACTCCTGAGGTAGAAATAAAGTTGCCTGTAAAATCACAAGATATTAGGGTAGAAATATCACAAAAAGTAACAGTGACAATACTATAAAGATAAGCACATAGACTCAGAGGCAAAATTCAGCTCTAACATCAGGATGCCATGAAGGGGTGTGTCAAGCCACCTCAAAAAACTGAAAAGGGACTTGCCCAGGAGGCTAAGGGGAACCCAACTAAGCAGGGTAGCTCCCTCTTCTCATTATTTACCAGCAGTATCTCCTTTCCCACTAGACTGATGCTCTGGGGAGAGGAAGCAGCACAGAGCCTGGCACACAGGCCACAATAACAAGGCTAACTGCTTAGTGTCTGGATGGAAGAAATTGTCCACATTAATTTTTTAAGGTTTCTCAGGTATCCCTCAAAATAATAAGCAAATGTGGAAAGTATCCAGAAGAGAGAAAAATTCAAAATCCGTCTAAAAGTGCCTCTGCCATATAGAACTACTGTGTGATATTATAGGCTCTATAAACAATCTATTTCCACCTGATGCTTCACTTCTGGAATCTTCACAGATTCTAAAAACTTGGAGCTTTCCTAGATAAACTTAACCCTTCCAAGATTACTTTATTTCAGGGCTTAATAAATTTTAAAACAGTACAAATCTTTTCCGTGATGCATAAGTAGAGATTTCTTCAGTGGGGGAGACGCAGAGACCGCAGGAAGACACAAAACCACTAGAAGAGGGATTTTTGCACGTTCTCAACACAAAAACATGATAAATGCAAGAGGTGATGAGTAGGCTAACTATCCTTATTTGGTCATTATACAACAAAGACATACATAAAAAAATCAAATTGTATCCATCAATATGTGCAATACAATGTGTCAATTTTCTAATAACTTTTCACTTCACCTTCTCACACAGAGAATAATCAAAGACATTTAAGAACTGTTACCAAAGTATATGTATTTAAGGACAATTTCCTTAAATAAAGCTTATGAGAACAAGTATACCATAGAACACTAGTTAGACTTTATTTTGACAATAGTTTTCTAATGCCTCAACTTTATATGGGGAGGAGCCATCTTTATAGAGAAGAAATAGGTATAAACTGGACCTATTAATAAACCAAAGATAGGGCCGGGCGCGGTGGCTCAAGCCTGTAATCCCAGCACTTTGGGAGGCCGAGGCGGGTGGATCACGAGGTCAAGAGATCGAGACCATCCTGGTCAACATGGTGAAACCCCGTCTCTACTAAAAATACAAAAAATTAGCTGGGCGTGGTGGTGCGTGCCTGTAATCCCAGCTACTCAGGAGGCTGAGGCAGGAGAATTGCCTGAACCCAGGAGGCGGAGGTTGCGGTGAGCCGAGATCGCGCCATTGCACTCCAGCCTGGGTAACAAGAGCGAGACTCCGTCTCAAAAAAAAAACAAAAAACAAAACAAAAAAATAAAAATAAAAAAATAAACCAAAGATATTTCAAAACTTAAGAAAGATAATGGTAACTGCTAGATTAATTCAGAAATGTTTGTTACACACAAGCTGATTTGCCAAGAGCAGTTTTTAAATTGAATTTCAATCTTTATGTGATTCAATCTTTAGGCTGAATTTCCGTCTTCAGAAAATACGAATGAGATAAGTGATTCCCAAAGATGATGGTGCCTGCTTAAAGATAAACTTATCCACACATCCTCCAAAACCTTACAGATCAACGAAGAGCAAACACAACCACTCATAATCCAGGCCCATAGCAAAGGGAGGCAGAATTCAGCAGTCCTCCATTAAACATATTTGGGTAAATAAAAAATCCAAAACTAGCAGAGCCAGCAACACTGCCTCTGCTGCAAGTCAGAAGGGAGTCTGTGGACAGCAGAGGGGAGTTTAACCTGGAAATGGCTGTCCAGGGAAGAACTCTCAGCAAGGAAGTATCCTACCAGGGTGGACAAACACCCCAGGCCAGGTGGAAGACCTGGCAGGTTAGAGCACTGCAGTTGAGAACTGAATGGAGGGGCTTTGCCAGAGGTGGCAATTTCCAGAAGACACTGCTTCTGGGAGAAGGCAACTTAGAAGGTAGGAGGCTTCTATGGAGGCTTGGAATTCTTGAACAAAAGAGTATCACAGGATTAGAAGTCACACCAACCCTCTACATACCCCTCCACAGCACCATTCATTAAAGAAACCACATTTAACTGTACCTACACAAGACAGCATTTAAACTAAGAAACCTGTGAAGTCACAAAAACCCCTCATCTCCTGTCACAGAAACACATGCTATTGTGTGTCCAAGAAACTTTGACTCCCTACACTAAACAGAAAGGAGAAACAGCATCCATATGAAGCTACTATATAAGAAAGAAGATCTTAAGTGAATTAATGCAGGAATAGAAAACCAAATACCGCATGTTTTCACTTACAAGTGGCAGCTAAACACTGGATATCCATGGGCATAAAGATGGCAACAGTAGGCACAGGGACTCTGGAAGGGGGTTGGGGGGAAACAGTTGAAAACTACTGGGTACTACGCTCAATACCTGGGTGACAGGATCATTTGTAGCCTAAACCTCAGTATCACACAACATACCCAGTTAACAAACCTGTACATGTACCCCCGAATCTAAAATAAAAGTTGAAATAAAAAGAAACAAATATTAAAACAAAAATGAATCATCCTAAAAAACAAAAATTAAAATATGTTTTTTAAAAAAACAAGAATTAAAATATGTTCCCTAAAACAATCACAAGGCAGAGGAAAACAATACCATATGACTGAAATAAAATTAAACCGATATGAAAGTACACCATAAGCTAGAAATTTAAAAACTCATCATGGAAATATACACACAAAAAAGATGATGAACTCTTGTTTCAAATTCTAGAAGAACAGAAATAAAAAGACAAACTGATCTCAGAAATAAAACCTTTGTTATAGCAAAACTAGGGGGAGAGCAGATTCTACTGACAATAAGGAAAACTACGAAAACAGTCAAGAGAAAATGAAAGGGATCTAAGTAAAAGTGATATAGAGGATGGGCAAATAGCCAATATCCATGTAATCAGAGTCCCCAAAGAAGGGAGGGAAAAAAAAAATTTTTTTCAGAATACCAGAAAATATTCTGGAAACAAAAGTAATGAATCAAATACTGAACAGGCCTATATATACCTGGAAAACTTACCTAGAATAGTCTACTATGAAACATATTCTAGTAAGATGACTAGATTTTATAAACAAAGAACATTTCTGGGCTTCCACATAAAAAGGCCAAGTTATTTACAAAACTAAGAAAATCAGGCTAAGACTTCAACAGCAATATACAGAGCAAAGTAACAGTGGAGCAATGGTTTACCAGAAACTCAAGGGGGAAAAAAGTGTGAGCCAAGGATTATACAACCATGCCATCCGTCAAGCACTCCCAATGTAAGCCACGACCCAAGGGATAACTAAGAGATGACTAGGAAACACAGCTGAAATGACCGATGGTCTTGTGTTGTAGGTCTACAATAAAATGTAAGGACAAGTGTAGAAATATAACAGGGAAACATTTCTATGTCTGACAAAGTACAGTTTTTTTTTTTAAAAAAAACCCAGCACATTAGAGAAAAACAGATATAGAACATGCCCACTGAGAGGTATATAGGTAACAGGAGTTTTCCGGAGTGAACAAAATAATAGGCGCCTAAATAAAGAAAAGAAGCTAAGGATATTTAAAAAGATTTATAGCATAAAGGTAACCAGTAGAACAAAATTATAAACCTTCCTAAATAAAAAAAGAGATGATATGAAGACAAAAAGCAATGAAAATATAATAAATGTAGTGAATTTTACGTATAACAGTTTTTATGAATGAATTTTATGTATGACAGAATATGACAGTTAAGAACCAATCATATACAGGTCATTTTCAGATCTGCTCACAAAACAAAACCCAACTTTATGCTAAATACAAGAAACACAACTAAAATATCTATTCTGAAAGGCTTAAAGAGATAGTCCAAAGTATGCCCAACAAATCAAGCAGCTCTTGTTAGAGCTGTCACAACAGCAAATAACCCTGACATCTCCCAAAGGCTTCTCTCGCTCACTTGACTTGTTACTGCAGGTTGGCTGTGGCTGCTGGTTCTTTCTCCACATGTCATTATTCTCTACTCTGGAATGCAGCATTTGTCTGGTATATATACTCTTCTTAATTTCTTAAAGGGAAAAAGCCATGGCAGAAGTGCAGGGTGGCCCCTGCATCCCTTCAACTCATACTTCATCAGTCAAAGTCAGTCACATGGCCACGACTGGCAGCACAGGGCACACAACAACAGACAGCATGTATGATCCTCTTACATAATACAATCCTAAGGAATGCAAATACAAGCAATAAGAAAACAGAGATTGCTACCTTGCCGTCAGACAAAGCAGAATTTGGGCTCAAAGGCCTTAAATGAGATAAAGAAGTTCACTTCATAATCCTAAAATCTTAATTCATAATCAAGCAATACTAGTTGTGAAAATCTATGTACCAAAAACACAGTAGCCCCCTTTATAAAGAAGAAATTGCAAAAGTTAAAAAAAAAAGAAATACACTTATAAGAAAGGAGATATTAATATGCCCCCTCTGAGTTCCAAAGCAGATCAAGTGAACAAAAAAACAGACATGAAAGATATAGACAATATAATGAATAACTAGATATCAGGGATCTCTATCAAAACTTCATAAGAGAATATCCACCTTCTAAAGTATACATGGGATGGGATGTAGTGGCTCACACCTGTAATTCCAGCACTTTGGGAGACCAAGGCAAGTGAATCATTTGAGGTCAGGAGTTTGAGACCATCCTGGCCAACATGATAAAACCCTGTCTCTACTAAAAATACAAAAAATTAACCAATATTTACCACATGGCTACTGCATGCCTCAGGCTGGGTGAGGTGGTAGCCACAGCAACAAAACAGGCAGACTTCCAAGGAGTCACACATGACCACTGGCCCTCCCTCTCTCTCCTGAGTAGCTCACAAGAATGAAAGAACATGTGGAGAAAACTGCAAGAACGAAACAAGAAAAAGGCCAGTCTTGCAACAGCTTATCATTTGATACCAAGCTATAACAACCTAAAATCAGAAAACTAAACAATAAAGTTATATAGCTCTGTGCAACTGAATAAGCATTCTAACACCTCATTCAATCATTAACAACTGTGAAAAGTACATTCTGTCCCTCTGCCCTCTGATAACTAAAAAAAACAAGTTCTGAGTATGATTTTCTTGACTATGGTCACCAAACTAGTAAATGAGAGAATTCGGGCCTCCACCTGGTCTCCCAATGCATAATAATATAATTATATTTCTTATGTATATTATATAATTTATAAAAATTTTCAAATTTATAATCTATTTCTGAGAAAGATACACAAATACACGTATATATATCTTACACTGTATCACCTGTCTCTATAAGTAAACCTGAACCTAATAATTTTTTAAGAAGTTCGATCTGCATTTGAACAATTGTAACTGAGGAAAACCTAAATGCTTCACCTATGTTATCACATGGCTCCAACATATTTTGGCAAAACTTAAAAGCAATCTTTCTTAAAATAAAAATCAGTGAAGAATGCTGATAATTTACAATCTGCAATGCTTAAGAAATATTCCCAGTTTTCACAAAGAGCTAATAAATTATAGATTCATAAATATTTAAAGATAACCCGATGGGGCCCTTCATTAAATTTACATGGACATTGCTAGATTTATAGCTTTTGTGTAAACTCTGAGACTAAAGAACACTGAAAGTCAAAGGAAGACAGCATTAACCATAAAGAACATTTTTCCACTGTCATTCATTTTTTTTTTTTTTGAGACAGAGTCTCGCTCAGTGGCCCAGGTTGGAGCACAGTGGCACAATCTTGGCTCACTGCAACCTCCTCCCGGGTTCAAGTGATTCTCCTGCCTTAGCCTCCCAAGTAGCTGTGATTACAGGTGTCTGCCACCACGCCAGGCTAATTTTTGTATTTTTAATAGAGATGTGGTTTCACCATGTTGATCAGGCTAGTCCAAACTCCTGACCTCAAGGGATCCACCCGCCTCCGCCTCCCAAAGTGCTGGGATTAGAGGTATGAGCAACCACACACGGCCTCCGCTGTCATATTTAAGCACTTTCCTCTATGCACATTGTGCAGGTTATTCCCAATTGAGTCTCCTAGAAACAAGATAGACGGAGGGTATTATAAGAGGCTTTCCCAATTCAAAACACTTTTACTATCAGACTCAGGCCGATTTAAAATCATACTAGCAGTTCATTGACACTGTAAGTTGGAATTTGAAATTAACTACAAAATTCCATAGCTCATCCCTGGCAAAAAACTAAAGGACAATACAACTCTTTTGGAAGTAGTCTTACTACATGTACTATACTACAAACTTCAGAAAAAGGTTTAATTCCACAGCAACAAAAGCACATCACTGTTTAACTGGAAATTAAGCAGAAACACAAACTACCACAACAGTGATTTCCTGCGACATTTATATCCCTTGTCAGCTCTTTTCCTGGAAAGGAAGATTGGGGGTTGGGAAGGAATACTGATACCTTCCTTATCAAGCAGATAAGGCAAAGGATTTGTGTCTCACACGGAGAAGAAATAATTTGATTAGCATGTTCTCATAAATATATACGCATATTTTCATCCAATTTTACTGAAAGCAACAACAACAAAAAAAGCTATAGAATACTACTAAGAACACAGTATTGCCACAAAACCAGTGTGAGTGGTAAACACTAGAGAACTCATGATAGGCTTTAATCTGCAGAAAGAACATTCATAATGTCTCTGAGACATTATGAATAGGAAAACCCATCGTCACCATTCACACTCAGTTTACACAAAAGTTAGTGCATCTTCTTACCTGGGTACAACAGGTCAGTTTATTATCTAGCTTTGGGACCTACAGCAAGTTACTTAGCCTCTCTGTGCTTCAGTTTCTAGTGTATAAAAAAATGGAGGCAATAATAT
>NW_022437005.1:10074840-10093158 GCF_009761245.1 Sapajus apella
ATATTATTGCCTCCATTTTTTTATACACTAGAAACTGAAGCACAGAGAGGCTAAGTAACTTGCTGTAGGTCCCTAAGCTAGATAATAAACTGACCTGTTGTACCCAGGTAAGAAGATGCACTAACTTTTGTGTAAACTGAGTGTGAATGGTGATGATGGGTCTTCCGATATGTCCTGTCGAAAACACAGGTAGCAACAGTTAAAAGGGAGATGTTTCCTTAAAAACAAAGGCTTTTCAAAATCCTTTAAGGATTATAAGCTCAAGATTTGGCCTAGTTTCCTAAAAACATTAAAAATCGCTTTCCCAAAAGGAGTGTTCTTCAGAGACAAGCACCAAGTGCTGTCATGCTTTTTCCTCTGCTAGTTACAGACTCTCCCAGGGAAGCACTTCCTGAGTTGAAATACATTGTAACATTAAAATAACCTCCTGCCATGAGGTACTATGACATCAAATTTTATCAGAGTGAATTTTAAATGTTTTGTGAATCAAAACATTTAAAAGGAGTTAGTGTGGCGCTAGCATTTGACGGTAACTTTTAAAAGCGAAACAAAACATAATTCATACCTATATCTCCTACACATCACATGAGAAATTTAAAAACCAGCTATGATAAATGTCCTCTGAGAAGTTCTTGAGGACAGGGATTCTTATCTTCATGCATCTTTGCAGCCCTTTATACATTACTGCAGTTATGCAGACTGCATGAAACTTGTCCTTAAGCATTGCCTAAAGATGTATCAATAGTGGTAAAGTATTATAATTTATAACCAGAAGAATAAGGTTGGCAAAACAAGCTAAGAGCCCATTATGTGTGTCTTCTGAAATAAGAGTCTGAACTGAAGGTGCACAGAAATAAAATAGTGTCTAATCATGCAATGCGTTAAGTATCTGCTCCTGGTAACGGCAAAGGATCTTTCATTTTCAAAAGTAAAAAACGAAACAGAGACACACGAAATTCCTGCCTTTCTCTTCCTAAACAGCTGAATCATTCACATATTCAACAGCCCAGAATTCTTCCGGGCTGTCAGTGCGGGATCCGCTTTTTGAGAGGCTGGAATTTAAAATCCTCCTTAGAGGGCACGGAAGAATTACAGGAAATCAACGGGATTCCCAAAGGGCGCTGACTGAAACCGGAGCTGCGTTCCGATTAATCAAACAGAAGGCCCTGGCTATCAGTCAATCTCTGGCGAAGGAAAAATACTATGCTAAGAAAATGTATTCGTTTATTATTCAAGTATTTACTAAAGGTGTACTCGGCGCAAGGCCCCTGGTGGGAGGCCAACAAGCACACCAGCTCTGGAGCTGGGTGCCAGGCCGCCCCCTCCGGGGACGCCCCCAGATGTGCGTGCCTAGCTGCAGGGCGCGGTCCCCGTACCGACCCCTCCGGCTCCTCCCTGGCGCGCCTCACCCGGACCGTTCTCCGGAGCGATGCGGGCTTCAGCGTGGCGAAATGCACCAATCCGACTCGCCACGCACGGAGAAGGGGGCCCCACGCGCGCCCCGGGCAGCCGCGCCCGCGGGGCTCAGGGCGACGCTGACCTGCAAGGGCATGGGACCCCCGCACCAACTCGGGCCAAGGGGAGGGGGTATCCAGGGTCTCCAAACGGCTCGTGGCGCTGACAGCTCCCCAGGGTGTTCTAAGGGCTTCATGGGGCGCTTGGGGTGGGGGGTTCTGGGGGTCCTAGGGATTCTCTGAAAGGCGCGTGGGGGCTGAGGGTCCTCCTGAGACTCTGGGGATACCAAGGGGGCGTGTTAGTGGGTCTGGAGGGCGCCTAGGGGCTGAGGAGCCCTGGGGAGTTCTGCCGGCCCTAGAGGGTCTCTAGAGTGCGCGTGGGGTCTGAGCGCCCCTGGGAGGATGCGGGCTTTCCAGGGACCCTGGGGGGCCCTGTGGGGGTCTCTGGAGGGTGCGTGCGGACTGCGGGCCCCTGGGCGTCCTAGGGGTTCGAGGGGGCGCTGGGGGGCCCTACAGGATTTCCGGAGGGCGCCTGCAGGCTGAGGGCCCCTAGGCGCGGTCTGTGGACGCCAGAAGCTGCGTGGGGAACTTGGGGAGTCAGCCTGAAGGGGAGGGGGCCAAGTGCGGGGACCCCTAGGGCACGCACGGTCTGGCGCTCACCCAAACAGCCCTCGGAGGAAGGAGTGGGAGGCCTTGACTCGCTTCTCGGCCTCCGCCATCAGCTGTACCGCCTCACGCTCCTTCCCCGCGTTGTCCATGTCGCCCGCAGCGGCCGCCACAACCCCTCAGCCGGCTTGCTACGCGCCCTGGGCGCCTCAGCCCACCTTCTGGCGGCCTCAGGGGCGCAGGCGCGACGCGCGAGTCCTGTCGGGAGTTGTAGTCGGGACTTGTCATGGCGGCGGGGATGCGCAAGCCACCTACTACAGTTCCCAGGACGCCGCGGGGCGGGAAGTCTGTGAGCCGAGCTAGCGCACCGCCAGCTCCCGGGGCTTCGGCGCAGGGGGCGTGACCCGCCAGAGGTGTCCTGGGCCAAGGTGAACTTTAATCTTTTTTGTATGCGGAAATGGAAAATGATCAGTGGCCTCAAGTAAAGACCACCTAATCGGTAAGACTCACATGGCAATGGTATGGATGAAGGAACAGGGGATAGCAGATTGGGTGGAACCCACACCCTACATGCAAGTTCGGCAGAAGAGAATCGGGTGTAGCCACCGAAAGCATCACTTGCTTGATACCGCCCACCAGAAAACGAGCAACAGCTGGCAATAAGAGCCATTTTTATCTCCAAGAGCAAGACGTCCCCAGTATAAGTTCAGTTATTTTTAAATCTCCCCAAACTGCAACTTTATGTTGGTCCTCTCTTCCTTGGTTATAAATGAGTTGCACATATGCGATATATGCATAATCCACTCTTTTTGTTGACTGAATTATTTTCGTTGGATGTGAGCCATTGAACTCTTATCCTTTACGTAATGCTGGCCATAGTGGATGGATCTCCAGGGACAAAATTTTTGCCTGCCAGGAAGACTTCTAATCTCCTAGGAGAAGAATCCATAGATAGATGGAATCCTGTGCCAGAGACTTTCAGGCCTGTCCCAGAGGGAGTTATTTTTGAATACAATGTCTAGACCATTCAGGCTTGGCAGTGCTAAGGCAGAGATGCTGAAGCTAATAAGAAAATCACTGCCAAGTGAGATTTATGACAGTTTCAAACTATTAATAAATACACTGTGGGCACTGGAAAGCAAAATTTTTAAAAGTGAAGCCTGTCTGTAGAGAGCAAGGCAAGAGGGGCCAAACTCTTAGAAAAAAAGTTTACTAAAGCACATGCTACCGAGTTCATACATTGTAGGCCTCTGTAGAGATAGAAATCTCAGCTCTTCATGTAGTTTACTTGTGATTACTACGTGCATTATTCTAACTTTGAAAAGCTGATCTGTGCACTTTTGAAGAAAGAAAGAGGCAGGAAATTGGAGGTGACCATAAATACAGGAGAGACCAGAGGAAAACTGTAAAAAGTGAACATAAGCATTTGGAAAGCAGAGCAGTCTATGGGGGATTTAATGGAGTGAGGCTAAATCAAAAGCTCCTAAGTAAATCAGTGTGCTGATTAAATCAGTTCCCAAACGTGGTTCAATGCAGAAGCTCTAATGGATATTTAAGAAATACGGATTGCCAGGCCACTACTAGGTTTTGATATCAAGATATCTAGGAGCTGGGATCTAGAAAATGTACATTTTGAAAAGAACTCTCCACCTCTATTCTAAAGCACACAGTTCTACATTCTCAAATCTGCTGAAAGTCAGTTGAAAAGGAGCTGAAATGGACTGCCTCTTCAAAACTAGTACTTGCAATTAAGAGTGACGTTTTTCGTGGTTTCTGGTAATTTCCTTCATTCTCTTTTTTGTCACAGGAAATTTGTGGACAGTGCCACCATTCCGGCAGTCCATACCAAAGCGGGAGAAAACGTTCAAAACTTAATTATTGTGTAGAGCAAGTGTTTTCTTCTTCCAGAGACTGGGAGAGGAAATGAGGCAGGGCAGAGAGATGAACCTCACAGAATAAGGCCTGACTAGAGGGACAGTGGAGGAATCCTTGAAACAAGAGGGAAAAGAAAAGTAGAAGCATCCCGGCTGTGGATCAGAAGAGGAGGAATCATCTTAGAGAAGAGCCGAAGGACCCACTGCCCACACCTGCGCTGTCCAGGGTGGGGCCGCTCACCACTGGTGGCCATTTACATTCAAATTAAATCATATTAAATAAAATCTAAAGTTCCATTTCTTGGCTATACTAGCCACATTTCAAGTGCCCAATAGCCACGCATAGCCAGTGGCTACTCAAAGAGTTGAAAATGCACCACCCTGTGGATTGACTAAATTAGACACCTGATGGGCCAGCGAGGTAGCTCACACCTGTAATCCCAGCACTTTGGGAGGCTGAGGTGGGTGGATCACTTGAGGTGCAGAGTTCAAGACCAGCCTGGTCAACATGGTGAAACCCCATCTCTACTAAACATCCAAAAATTAGCTGGGTGTGTTTGTGCATGCCTGTAAACCCAGCTACTCAGGAGGCTGAGGCAGGAGAATCACTTGAACCTGGGAGGTGGAATGGAAGTTGCAGCGAGCCAAGATCACGCCATTACATTACAGCCTGGGCAACAGAGTGAATGAGACTCCATCTCAAAAAAAAAAAGTTAGACACCTGAAAAATGGCTAGTGCAAGAAGATCACTTTGACCTTTTCTTTTTTACCTACAGAATACACACTGGACAATTTGGCCTCTTGTTTCTTAAAAGCAAGAGATGAAATTCCCATATGAAAGATGTCCTTCCTATACTAGAAATAAAGCAACATTCTTATCACCAAAGACAGGAAATTGAGGCCAAGAGAATTCTGTAAAAACAAACCCTGTTAAACTAACCTTTATCTTCCTAGTCATTTCTCTATCCAATTATCCACCCTAGCCCAAGCCCCTCTGCCTCATCGCATTTTCAGTTTACTATTCTTTGTCCAATTCAGTAAAAAGTAACACACTCTAACTGCTTCTTTGAGTTTTGATTTCCTTATGAGAAGTCCCATTCCATGTAAAACTTTTATCAAATACATCTGTGTGCTATTTGTCTTGTATCAGTTTAATTCTCAAACTCCACCAGGAGCCTAGGTGAGTGGAACATAGGATGTCCCCTACACTAACATATTGGACTGCACAGACAGAGAACATTTTTATCTTTGCACAAGTCCTAGTGGACGGCACTAGCCTCTATGTACCTTGCTTTTCAGCAGCTCTGGGCACGTGTAAGAAAAGAGGAAAAAGGCTTTAGGGAATTTCCAAGAAGGCAGAGCAGGAAAGGAGCCTGTACCCTGAAGAAGGCAGAGTCAACAGTGCTGCTGGCTTTTCCCTGTGAGCAGATGGAGGTGGACACCTGGATGCCCAGACTGAATCAACACACACCCCGAAAGATGGTCTATCAAGACAAGGCTGAAGCTACTTGAGAACCCCAACTCTGGCCAGGCACAGTGGTTCACCCCTGTAATCCCAACACTTTGGGAGGCTGAGGCGAACAGATCACGTGAGGTTGGAAGTTCAAGACCAGACTGACCAACATGGAGGAAACCCTGTCTCTATTGAAAATACAAAATTAGCCAGGCATCATTGTGGGCTCCTGTAATCCCAGCTACTCAGGAGACTGAGGTGGGAGAGTCACTTGAACTCCAGAGGAGGAGGTTGCAGTGAGCCGAGATGGCGCCATTGCACTCCAGCCTGGGCAACAAGAGCAAAACTAGGTCTCAAAAAAAAAAAAAAAAAAGAAGAAGAAAAAGAAAGAAAAAGAAAAGAGAACTCCAACTCTAAGAAAGCCAGAGTCAGAAAACAACAGAATTAATATGGAAAAGGGGTGTAGCCATCGGCATGTTTTCACAGAAGGGGAGCAAGCACCAGGCAATGATCCAGTATGGAAATTTACAGGGCATGACTGCTGATTCACTGAAGCAAAGCAAGAAGACTCACCCACATTAAAGGGGAGGGAAATGAGATGCCATCTCCTGATGGGAAGGCCTCTGAGGATTTGCAGATGTTTGCAGACCACAACAGTTAGGTCACAGGGAGTCCGTGTTCAGCCTGGACTACTCTGATTGCACTGACAAAGCTGGGAAGCTGGAGCCCCCAGGCTGGGGTTAGGGGACAGCCCTCACCTCACATGGCCCTGCTGTCCCAAGGGTCCCTGCCCGGGTCTGCAGTGGACTCCTCTGATGACATCTCAGATTTGGTTCTTCCTGAAATGCTAAGCGTGGCTCAGTCATCGAACAAGGTCAAAGCAGAGTATTGTGCTTCAGAAGGCAGGGAAGGAAGAAGTCCATTTGCGGAGGCTCTTCACCCCAAATCGTTAAAGGAATGCATTAATGAAAATAAATCCTCCAACTGTGTGGATGAGGTTGTGCAATTCTAAGGATAGAATTTAATTGTTCTATTTACAGTAATTCTTTTCATTTTTCTCATAGACTAACAAAACCCAAGATCATTTGAATAGCACATTTCAGAGAAATAATTAAATAGCTGTCTTTTATTAATCTTTAAAATTTTTTTCGAAACAACATCAGTTTATGTGTTTGTGTGTAGGTGTACGGGGTGACATTTCACACGATGTCAAAATTGTTACAAGTTGCCCCAAATCTAACTTCGTTAACAATCTTACTTAACATTTCCTTAAAATATTACTCTATAAAATTCAGACCAAAAATTTAGAAAAGGTAAAATTAAATATACACAAATATCTGTTAGGGGAAACAAAAAAACGGTAAACTAAGTCAAAGTAAATTCTTATGACAAAATGCTTTTTTTCATTAGTAAGTGTTCTTCTTCTTCCTTTTTTTTTCTTTTTTTTTTTTTTTTTTTTTTCTGAGGGAGGGTCTTACTCTGTTGCCCAAGCTGAAGTGCACAATCACAGTTCACTGCAGCCTAAATCTCGTGGGCCTAAGTGGTCCTCCCACCTCAGCCTCCTGAGTAGCTGGGACTATAGGCATGTACCACCACACCCAGCTATTTTTTTTTAACTTTTATTTTTAGTAGAGACAAGATTGCTGTGTTGCCCAGGCTGGTCCCAAACTCCTGAGCTCAAGCAGTCTTTCAGTCTCAGCCTCCCAAAGTGCTGGGATTATGGGCATGAGCCACTCTGCCCTACCAAATATCATTATTTTTATTAGTTGATACGAAAGTCTACAAACAAATTTTGAAATTAACTTGATGCCTTTGTTAATGGCAAATGGGCATAAGATCATTTGGACAAGTTTTACTTATATTATATATTCTAGGACCTTTCTTATCTATGCTTAATATAAGTTATAGTTGTGAGCCTGACACAATTGCTTAAGGGGAAAAATGGTTTATTTCCCACATAATCTTTGAATTCCTAGAAGAAATTTTAGGAAAAAAAAAAGATGCTCATAATTCTACCTACCCAATGAAACAGTTATAATTTTTATACATATGTATTCCTATCTCATTTTTATCCAAATAATTTATATATGCATGTATTATTAGGATATATATTTGTAGTTTGTATTTTTTGTTTGTTTATAAAACATGTATTTTCTCTGTTGCAATAAGTGTTTATAATTGTTAATGGCCGGTAGTTGAATGAATCAAATTTTACAAAACCTATTCCCACGGTGGCATATTTGGCTTGCATCACATTTGGCTCTTACGGAAATATCTAGGACTGTTTGTAAAGTGAGACAATTTTCCCATCACTAGATTACACTGTCCCAGGCTTATTTAGGGTGCAGTGCTAGAATTTCTTCACAATCAGGTGAGAAGAACTGAGTCTTCACAAATCTACTCTACATGGGAGTAACTAGCTTTGAAAACACAGTCAACCATTATTATTCAAGAATTCCATATTTGCAAACTCACCTATTTGCTAAAATTAAGTTGCAATCCTAAAATCAACATTTGCGGCACGTTTGCTGTCATTCACAGACACTCTCGGAGTGGGAAAAACTGTGGGTGGCTTGACACATATTTTCCAAGCTGAGGTCAAACACAGCAGCACTCTGCCTTCTTGTCCCAGCTGTTCTTTTTCTTTTTTTTTTTTTTTTGAGATGGAGTCTTACTCTGTCTACCAGGCTGGAGTACAGCGGCTTGATCTCAGCTCACTGCAACCTCCAACTCCTGGGTTCAAGCAATTCTCCTGCCTCAGCCTCCCAAGTAGCTGGGATTACAGACACACACCACCACACCCAGCTAATCTTTGTATTCTTAGTAGAGATGGATTTTCTGCATGTTGGCCAGGCTGGTCTCAAACTCCTGACTTCAGGTGATCCACTCACCTTGGCCTCCCAAAGTTCCAAAATTACAGGTGTGAGTCACCACTCCCAGACTTGTTACAGCTCTTATACTGTTAACAAGTGTCCTTCTTCACAGCCAGTTTACTGCCACATTTTCACGTACGTGTGTGTGTGTGTGTGTGTGTGTGTGTGTGTGTGTGTGTGTTTTAGAGGTGAGGTCTTGCTGTGTTGCCCAGGCTGATCTCAAACTCCTGATCTTACATGCCTTCGGCCTTGGCCTCTCAAAGTGCTGGGATTGCGGGTGTGAGCCGCCACACATGGTCTTGAGTTTTGTGCTTTTTTGTTGATGATTTTGCCATTTAAAATGGCCCCAGGCATAGTGCTGCAGTGCTATCTAGTTCCCACACACAAGACAGCTGTGGGGTGCCTTATGGAGAAAGCATGTCTTCAATAAGCTTCATTCAGGCATTTACAGAGCTGATGGCAGTGAGCTTGATGGTAACGGTCAACAATGTATATTTAGAGACACACATAAAACAAGGTTATATACTGATGGATTGACAAAACGTGTTGTAACCAGAGACTCAAGGAAACCAAACCTTGCATTTCTCCATTTTTTCCTGGGGACCATGGTTTAGCATTTACTACTTCTGTGTTTGCAGAGATTGTATAGAAAGTAACTTCTGCAAATGATTGAAACCAGCTGCACATTGGGAGAGTATCTTGATAAAGAAATGAAATGCAGTCAGATCACAGAATCTCCCTTTCCCCATCCCTAAAAGAAATGGGCAGAAAGGTAAAAACTAGCAGCTCTTCCAGAGAATTAAGACAGAGGGAAATCATCTTGTACTGGCTAATTTCTGTTTGCCCCCTGGTCCCACTTGCTACCCTTCTGTCATGGCTAATTTTATGTGTCAACTTGACTGGGCCACGGAATGCCCAACATCTATTAAACATTATTTCTGGATGGGTCTGTGAGGATGTTTCTGGAAAAGGCCAGCATTTGAATCAGTGGACTGAGCAAAGCAAATGGCCCTGTTCAATGTGAGTGACACCATCCAATCCAATCCACCGAGCACCTGAGCGGCAGATGGTTGAATGAGCTCTTCCTGGCTGTTTGAATTGTGACACCAGTCTTCCCCTGCCCTCAGCTCTCCTGGTTATTACGCCTTCACACTTGGGTTGGAATCTATACCCGTGGCTCTCTAGCTCTCAGGCCTTCAAACTATACCATTGGCTTTCCTTGGTTTCCAGCTTGCAAACAGCAGATGGCGGACTTTGAGCCCTCCATAATCGTACAAGCCAATCCTTTATAATAAATCTCTACATATCTACGTGTTTCTCTGGAGAACCCTGACTAATGCACTTTCTCCATGCTGCTCTCTGCTCCACAACACAGGCTGCCGTGGACTCCATCAGTGGGGCTCTTGTGCCCTATAACTTCTGCTTGTATTGACAACAAGATGCCTAGGCATGAGGTAGAGGCCAGAGGGGACTGAGAACATAATGTCTGTCCCCTGCTCCCTCCACAAAGTGGCCAGCGGGCACTCGAATTCCTTCTAGGTTTTTTGCCTCATCTTTCAGGCTTGGGGTGCTGGCATGGCTGCTGCTCGCTGGGACACTTGCCCTGTGCCCTGGGGTTTCCGTATGCCATATAGAAGCTGCCCTGAGCTCTCCTGTTGCAAGTGTGCCTCTGCTGACTGTGGAGACCCGGACTAACGTGCTTCCCAACTTGTTGTATGAGGCCAGGGCCACCTTGAAACCCAAACCAGGAAAGCGCAATATGAGAAAAACAATCCTAGCCAGTTTCACTCATGAAAATAGATATAAAAATTCTGAAGAAAACATTAGGAAACATACCATGCACGAAAATCTAGGTGAATTATAAACATAAATGGGAAATGCCGAACTTTAAACATTTCAGAAAAAATATTTAAAAGTAGCCTTATAACCTTCATTTCCTAAATAAGGCATAAAAAATGCAAACTGTAAGAAAAATCAATACATTCTTCCATTAAGATTATTTTTTCATCAACATGCCATAAATAAAATGAAAAGACAACCACAGCCCAGAAGATGATATTTGCAAGAAGGATAAAGAAATCCCACAAACCAATTGAAGACAACCAAACAGAAAAATGGGCAGAAGGGTTGAACCTGAGACTTAATTGCAGATTTCAGCAAACTCTTGGCCGGCCTTCTTCAGCTTTTGCTGCTCACTGCTTCAGTGGGAAGAGCATCTGCTCACAGAAAACCAGAAAGATCACAGGAGAAGGCGGAAGCAGGAGTGCTGCAGCCTGCAGAATCATTTGCTTTTTCTTTGCTTTCAAAATGGAACCTGATGACTATTTGAGGGCTGGTAAACAGATACTGCGTTGTGGAAAACGTCTGCGGAAAGGAGACCAAAGGCTGGATGAGGAGGATGACCTGCCCACAAGCCCCTCCACCCTGGGTGTCCTTGGCCTCTTGTGACACGCTCCGACTTTCTAAGCCTCATGAGTTCTCAGGTTTCTGTTTCTGGAAAGAGAAAATGTACCTGGAACCTTTGGAGCGTTGCCAGCTTGGAGCCATCTGTAGCAGCGCCTTGTTTGCTGACAATCTGTGGGCCTGCTGCTGCCCTGCTCCCCAGAACCAGAGTGCATCTCCAGCCAAGGTCAGCGATGTTCTGCTGCTGCTGCCCTGGGGGCGAGGGCTCAGGGCTGCAGTAGGAGCTGCTGCTGGCAGCGTGGACCCTGCTCCCCCACCCCCGCCCTGCAGCCAAGGCTGGGAGAGCCCTGAAGCAGGCAGAGACTGCTGACGGTTCCTTCCTGGGCCACCTTTGGAGGGTGCCCGGCAGCAGGTGGGTTGCAAATAGATTTGCTTTCTCCCTGGATGATATCCAGGTCAGTAACTAGCCTAAAACAGGATTATTTAGGGGACAAGGAAGAGCTTGTCAAATAGTGCTACATGCCAAAAACAAACAAAAACAACACATAGAGAGTGGAGAGAAGAAAGCAATGGAGCTCAGCCCTGCTGTTTACAGAGGTTATTTGTTTCCCCAGAATGATGACAAATTTCAGATAGCAGATGTAGGCTGATGAAGAGAGTGTCACAGTGCGACCCTTTCCTAGCCCCAGTGCCACATCTGCTGGTGAAGGGGTGATGGAAAGCCGCAGCTAGGAAACTCTGTCTGCAGCTTCCTCAGCCCACGCAAGCAGAGCCTGCTGGGGTAAAACACTTCATGCTCTTATTTCCTGCTTCTCCCAGGTGCTGGACTCATAACTCCCAAGCTTGGTCGTCAAGAGACAGAACCAGGAAGTTGTGGAGCTCATAGAGGGTTCCTGTGGGACACGCACCATCTCGTCCACACAGCATTCAGCCACGGGTTGATCCAACAGGAGTCCCACACTTGCCATCATGCCTGGCCCAGTAGCGGCTTGTTACCAAGTTCAGCTCATGAGATAGGAGGCCTGGTTTGCTGGACACCTGGAAAAGATACTTCCTCTTTCTTTTTCTTTCTTCTTCTTTTTTTTTTTTAGATGGGGTCTTACTCTGTTGCACAGGCTGGAGTGCCGTGGTGCAATCACAGCTCACCGCATTCTAGACCTCCCAGGCTCAAGTGATCCTTTCCCCTCAGCCTCCAGAGTTGCTAAGACCACAGGCATGCATTGCCTGGCTGACTTTTATGTTTTTAGTAGAGTTGGGGTTTCACCATGTTGGCCAGGCAAGTGTTGAACTCCTAGCCTCATGTGATCTGCCCACGTGTCGGGATGTGAGCCACCACGCCTGGCCAAATTGCACATGTTTAAAGGGTTCAATTTGATGAGATTTGTCATACATATGCATCTGTGGAATCATCGCTACAATTAATACAACAGACATATTTATCACCGGGAGTTTTCTCATGTGCTTTTGCAACCCTTCTCTCCTACGCCCCTTATTCCGTGGACAGGAGCAGACCCCACATTTCCTATTACTCCATAGTCTAAGCAGAGCTCCTATTTCCCCCTCTTGTATGGACAAGAACAGGGCTTCCCTTTGTGATAGCTGGCACTCCTAGCTTACTCTTGCTCCACAGAGATACTCAGGCCCCTACATTTCCCTTATTTCATGGCAGCAAGCAGACAACAACTAGGTCCTCTATCTCCCTTTGTTCCGTCGCTGGGGCTGGAGTGCTTGGTGCAATTTCAGCTCACGGCAGCCTCCACGTCTCCTGGGCTCAGGAGATCCTCCTACCTCAGCCTCCTGAGCCTTCCTGGGACTACAGGTGTGTGCCACCATGCCTGGCTAATTTTTGTATTCTCTATAGAGACGAGATTTCACACGTTGCCCAGGCAGGTCTGATACCCCTGGGCTCCAGCTATCCTCCCAGCCTCGGCCTCCCAGGCATCAGCCACTGTGCTCAGCCCCTATTCCATGCTTTAACCCAGCTCCCTGTCTCCATTTATACATGGAACTTACCAGAATCGTATTTTTTTCCAATTCCATGTCCACAGAGTCAGAGATCAGCATTCTGCTGCCACAAGCTAAAGAATGGCAGTGTGACCTGTTAGGGCCCCTGCATCTCCTTCTGTGGCATAGCCAGGGTCTACGTTTTCCTTTTCTTCAATTAAAATTGCCAGTGACTCATTTTCCTTTTTATGGACACAACCAACTCCCATAGTTCATAAGCAGATTTATTGTTTATGCTTTGAGCCCCACGTCCATGGGGATTCTAGTATAGCCCACCCAATATTACTTTTCCTCTCTAAGGGCCTCGGTCTGATGGTAGGATCCCGGGGTGTGTCCAGGGCGTGCTGAGATGGCCCAGGTCTGAGCAGCCTCCCGATCACTCAGAATCCTTCATTATCTATTCTACAGCACGTGGCCCTTGGCAGCTGAGGCTCAGGGAATTCCAAACATATCACCTCCACCAGCTGGACAGGTTCTCTCAAGGCAGGCTCTGGGGACAAGGGAGGATGTTGTGACAGGCCCTAGCAACACCATCATGATGGGAGGTGGTCTGGCTTCCAGGACAGGAGGGACCTGACAGGCCATGAGTTTAAGAGTGGGTTCAGAGTCACAGAAGAATCACAAAGAAGATGTTTTTATGACACCTGACTTGGGAGCTGGTTCTTTGCCCACATCCAATTAGTCTGTACCACAATCCAAGAGGAGTCTTTCTCCCCATTCTCATATTACAGATGAAGAAACACAGCCTAGGGAGATGAGGTAACTCTTCCAGAGTCACCAGCAAAGGCCTTGAACCAGGACAGTTGGACTGTTAGGCTCCTGCTTCCCTTCCTTAGCAAGCTGCTTCTCACAGACCAATGCGTTATTTCGTTTTGGATATTTTAACTTTTATTTTGGTATAATTTCAGACTTACACAAAGGTTGCAAAAATAGCATAAAGCATTCTCGTATACCTTTCATCCCACGTCCCCAAATGTTAACGTATTATGCAATCACTATATAGTGAAAACTAGAATATCAACGTTCACACAATACTATTAACTAATCTGCAGATTTTATTCACATTTCATCAACTATACCACTGATTTTTTTTTTTCTGGTGGGATTCTGTTTAGGGTCTGACCTTAACAAGGGATTTTTGTTTGTTTTTTTGAGACAGAGTCTCGCTCTGTCACCCAGGCTGGAGTGCAACCATGCCATCTCGGCTCACTGCAGGCTCCACCTCCCGGGTTCAAGTGATTCTCCTGCCCCAGCCTCCTGAGTAGCTGGGATTACAGGCATGCACCACCACGCCTGGTTAATTTTGTATTTTTAGTAGAGATGGAGTTTCACCATGTTGGCCGGGTTAGTCTCGAACTCCTGACCTCAGGTGATCCACCCACCTCAGCCTGCCAAAGTGCATTACAGGTGTGAGCTACTGCGCCCAGCCTAAAATGTTTTTAAAATAGGGCGCTTGGGAGTGATGTCACGTGCCCCATGTGAGTGGATTGCAACACATGCAGCTGCCTAGAGAGAGGGAGCCAGTGTCCCACGTCAGAGCCACCGCTGCCGCGGAGCTGCCGCCGGGGAGGGGCAACCGCTGCCGCCCAGGACTGGGCCTTTAGGGAGGTGGAGGCAAGAAGATGGCTTGGAGGCGGTCCACGGCAATGGCACCAGCATGATATCACTGATCATTCCTCCCAAAGACCAGATTTCACGAGTGGCAAAAATGTTAGCAGATGAGTTTGGAACTGCATTTAACATTAAGTCACGAGTAAACTGCCTTTCAGTCCTAGAAGCCATTATATCTGTGCCACAAAGACTCAAACTTTATAACAAAGTACCTCCAAATGGTCTAGTTGTTTACTGTGGAACCCTTGCAACAG
This sequence comes from Sapajus apella, assembly GCF_009761245.1. Classification (NCBI taxonomy): domain Eukaryota; kingdom Metazoa; phylum Chordata; class Mammalia; order Primates; family Cebidae; genus Sapajus; species Sapajus apella. Next base: position 10,089,373 of record NW_022437005.1, read on the forward strand.
AAGAAGGAAAGGAAAAGAAAGTCAAAGACAAAACTATGTCGGAAAGTAGCAGAAACTGCTGTGCAGCTGTTTATTTCTGGGGACAAAGTGAATGTGGCTGGTCTATTTTAGCTGGATCTGCTGACTTTAAAACTGAACTAAGTTAATCTGTTACGTTTGATCAGAGGTTACAATTGAAAGTTTTAAAATTAGTTGATATATCCTATGGTGGTGAAAATGGATTCAATCAAGCTATTGAATTATCTATTGAAGTCCTCTCCAACATGAAGTTCATTCAAGAGAAGAAATTAATAGGACGATACTTTGATGAAATCAGCCAGGACACGGGCAAGTACTGTTTTGGCGTTGAAGATACGCTAAAGGCTTTGGAAATGGGAGCTGTAGAATTTCTAATAGTCTATGAAAATCTGGATATAATGAGATATGTTCTTCATTGCCAAGGCACAGAAGAGGAGAAAATTCTCTATCTAACTCCAGGGCAAGAAAAGGATAAATCTCATTTCACAGACAAAGAGACCGGACAGGAACATGAGCTTATTGAGAGCATGCCCCTGTTGGAGTGGTTTGCTAACAACTATAGAAAATTTGGAGCTACGTTGGAAACTGTCACAGATAAATCACAAGAAGGGTCTCAGTTTGTGAAGGGCTTTGGTGGTATTGGAGGTATCTTGCGGTGCCAAGCAGATTTCCAGGGAATAGAATACCAAGGAGGAGATGATGAATTTTTTCACCTTGATGACTACCAGGTAGTTGACATGGGTCTGGCAAAACGTGCCTCACCCTCCAGCATCCAACCCAAGGAGCACACCCATGGTGGAATCCAAACAGATCCCTGCCTTGCAATTGGAACATTTCCAGAACCTAATCCATGAGCATTGGATATGGAAAAGAAACTGAAACAAAACCAGACCCAGCCCTACACTTTGGTTTGTCATGGTGTCAGCGCAGCAGCCTACGACTAAGTTCCTAAATGCCACTTTGGACTAATTTAAAAAAGAATCTCAGTTTTTACTTTTACTCAATGGTGAAATTGGTTGCTCTTGTATTTTATGAAAAAAAAATGATTTTTTTAACTTTCATATATAGAAGCAAAAATACTTTAACTGCTGTAAACCTTCAAAAGTTAATAGAAATGAGATCATAGTGGTTTGTTTCTTATTTTGGTTGGAGAAAAAATTAAATTGCTTCATTTCGCAGTGGCCCATTTGCATGGCATTCTCAGCTTTGACTGCATAAGAAGAAATACGTGATGAAATGTTGGAACCATTTCTCTCTTGGTCTCTGTTTAATGTTGAAAGGGTGAGCTAATAGGAGGCAATTTCAACTTCACTTTCTCACGCTCCCCTGTCCCCCTCCAGACTGGCAGTTTCAAGGATGCAAATTGCATTGCAAAATCAAACTGACTCTTGAAGTACTTGGGCCAGTGCACTGTTTACTTCCATCTGTTTGCAGACATATTTGTGCCCGGCGTTTGGGAGTCCTTTGTATTGATGTTCTGACAAGGGTCCCTATAAGCTTAACCTACCTGAAACCAGTTTGGAATGGATATGATGGGGCTTCTGTGCTCTTGCTGGGATTGGGAGAAATAAAACATGCAATTTAAGTGGAAGTGAGGAAATTTAAAGAGGATTTTCTTTTGCATGGGTCAATCCTTGTTAAAAGGGAGGTGGACGTGTTTTCCTTGTGTTGGATGGCATGAGATTATGTGAATGTTTTGATTTATTAAAATGAACTGCAAGGTTTTTCACAGGAACAAGCGACATGTATGACTGCATGTAATTATACACTCCTGACCTCCTGGTGGGGTTGGAGTATCTGTTTCAAATGTGGGACTTACAAGCACCTCTCACATGAGAAATTAGGGGTGGGTGGGAAGGGATGGGACACAGCTTCCAGCGCCATGGAGTTTAAGACCATGTTGGATCCAAAAATTGGCCTGAAAGCCTGAAGCTTATGCTTCACAGCTGGCCTGTAAGTCAGACTTGAACCCAGCTGATATGCAAGGTCATGGCATGCTGGACGTGGTGACAGTGAACAAAGTGTATAGTATGTGCCTAGTGGTAGCAATGGAAAAAAGTATACCAAATGGACTTTGAAGGACCAAAGGTTTTAAAAGTCAATTGGTATCACCTCCACACTGACTAGGGTAGTGGGGTACATTTGGTTTTCAAATGGGTACTTTTAACACTTTAGTGCCTGACTGCTGTTCTTTACTGACTTGATTCAGTCACTTGTAGCTTTATGGGTCTGAACCAGCTCCTTGTTCCCAGGTTACAGACCTGACTATTGTTCCAATCATCCTGTTTCACTTGAATGAAGGGAGTATGTCTTAAATGTAAAGTTTCTGATTCTCACACTGTACTCTGAGGTCCAAATGCTGTCTGTCAATGTGTAACCTGATGTCTCAACCCCCAGTGAGAAGGGTCGATTCTTTGGTGTTCACCAACGTGGGAGACTTCACCGAACAGCCTTTTTTGCTTTGGGCTCTGCTGTTTGTTTGCAGAACACCCAAGAGCGAGCAAACATGCTCTCTTCACAGCAGTAGCTTAGGGTTTTGCCATTGTAAATGGGTCTGATGTGATATGACAAGACCAGAGAAATTGGATGTAAATTTACATTTTTGAATATGCTTGCTGTTTCACATGAAACATTTAGGGTATGCAGCTCCTTTTGTAGCTTTTATTTTTACTGTTGAAGTTTGGAAATGATGCCAAATTTTTGTATTTCTTTAATCAATGTGTTCCCTTTGGTGATATATATTGCATTATATATTGATGTGTATTACACTTATACATACAAACACAAATAAGAGGGGGTGAAAACCGTAGCCTTTGGATTCTCTATAGCCTCTGCAGAGAGATCCTAAGCAGCAAAATCTTGGTGTTGTAATGTACAGAAATGGAGAACAGTATTAAACCACATTTAAGAATAAAAAAAAAATAGGGCACTTATGGGTTTTGGGGGGCAAGTGACAGCTCATCTTAGGGGCCCGCAGGATAATTTCTAAATGGGGCTCACAGTTTATCCTCCTTCATAGGGAGGCTGTGATTACCTCACAAAGCTTCTCTAGGGTCACAATAAGACAGCAAAAGCCCGTGCAGGGCCTGCAGGTGTGCTGGGGTCCCGCAGGCAGAAGCTGTGGTTGGCGCATGGCAGAACGTGTCTCTAAAGGGAGCGCCGGGAACAGGTGATAGCTTGGTAAGACAGCTGGAACCCAAGGTAGGTAAGAAGAATGTACCACCCCATGCTCCTTATCACTGCTTCTTTATATCTCAGCTCAGATATTACCTTCTCCATCAGTCCTCCTCCCGTCCGATAAGTGATGCTTCTCTATCTGCAACCCCAGCTCTTACTGCAGAGCACTGTAGGGGCTACTCTGGGGACTTTCTTCCCTGTGACCTGTGAAGACAGGGAGAGGGGCTTTGCATGCCTTGGCAGGTGTTGAAAAATTTTGCTTGCCTAGATCACTAAAGAACTGAATGGGCTGGGCGCGGTGGCTCACGCCTGTAATCCCAGTACTTCGGGAGGCCAAGGCGGGTGGATCACGAGGTCAAGAGATCGAGACCATCCTGGTCAACATGGTGAAACCCCGTCTCTACTAAAAATACAAAAAATCAGCTGGGCATGGTGGTGCATGCCTGTAATCCCAGCTACTCAGGAGGCTGAGGCAGGAGAATTGCCTGAACCCAGGAGGCGGAGGTTGCGGTGAGCCGAGATCGTGCCATTGCACTCCAGCCAGGGTAACAAGAGTGAAACTCCGTCTCAAAAAACAAACAAACAAACAAA
>NW_022437005.1:10093258-10107512 GCF_009761245.1 Sapajus apella
GAGTGACAAGGTTTGGATCTGAATCTCTGTTTAAATGCAGGCAGGCTGTCTTCCGGGAAAGCCTATGTTGATGAGGGCTGCGGTGGGAGAGTGAGTGAGCTCCTGCCTGGCACCACCCCACCTTGGAAGGGGCAGTTGGGTAGGAGGTTTCGGAGGCTGTAGACATGGGGATCGGTTGCTGGAGACAGCCCCTGCTGCTGCTGATTGCCCTGGTCCTGTCCGCCAAGCTGGGTCACTTGCAAAGGTGGAAGGGCTTCCAGGAGAAGCCCATGAGCAAAAAGAACATGAATTCGACACTCAACTTCTTCATTCAGTCCTACAACAACGCCAGCAACGACACCTACTCATATCGAGTCCAGAAGCTAATTCGAAGTCAGATGCAGGTTTGTACCTTGCTCTCCCCAGATATCAGCAGGCCCCATTCTTGCCCATTCAGACACGTGAGGGTTCTGGGGTGACTCCCGAGAGAGCCGACCAAGTTCTCTGCCAGGCCCCAAGTAGGGAGCAGCTTCACTTGTAGAGGGCCCATTGTAGAATTGTTCAGTTCCCAGAATGTCCTTAGCCATAATTCCAAAATGCGTGTCTAAGGACTGGCATGAAAAATGTTCAAGTGATGCTCCCACCTCAGGCTCCTGATTAGCTGGGATTATACACACACAGCACCACACTTGGCTAATTTTTTTCATCTTTAGTAGAAACAGGGTTTCACCATGTTAGCCAGGCTGGTCTCGAACTCTTGACCTCAGGTGATCTGCCCACCCTGGGCTCCCAAAGTGCTGGGATTACAGGCGCAACCCACCATGACCAGCCAATTCTTCTTCCTCGGGAAGAACTGCCTTTCATTCTGATATTTGATCCTGCCAGAGTGACAGCAAAGCTGATGCTCCTCCCTTTAAAGTTCTCATTTGACAAAATTCAAATATTCTCTGTAGGCCTGTAGCCCTCAATATTTTTTCAGTGTCCGGGTTTGTAAAATTCAAAACGGGGTTTCCTGTGTTATACGAATTTTAAATTGCACAGAGGATTTATTTTGGGAGTGGAGGGGATGTGAGAGATAGGTTTCAGCCAGATCACCTCGCCTCTGTTTTACATATACAATTTCTCTCAAATATATCAAGTGAAGGGTAATAGAAGAAAGAAAAGTTGTTTGGGAGTCGCTTTTATTGGTCCAACATTTCCTCAAGGTCAGAGAGTAAATGATACAGTCATCCTTGGTGTCCACGAGGAATTGGGTCCAGGACCCCTCAGGATGCCCACATCCACGGGTTCTCAAGATTCTGATGTAAAATGGAATAGTGTTTCCACATAACCTATGCACACCTTCCCACATGTGGTCAGTCATCTCCAGATGAATTTATAATACCTGGTAGATCATTATTATACTGTACTGCTTAGGGAATAGTTTATAAGAAAAACGTGGTCCATATAGAGGCAACCATACATTGTTTTTTTTCCTGAATATTTTGATGCATGGTTGTTTGAATCCACAGATGTGGAGCTCTTAAGTACGGAGGGCCGACTGCAAAAGTCAGGGTAGCAATACTACGTCCTAGTTCAATTAGCTGGATTTGGGAAAACACAACTGGCTAGGGGAAAGCTCTCTGGCCAGACAGTAAGGAACCCGTGAGAACCCGCAAGGCAGGAGGGCAGGGTGGGGAGGATGTTTCGCAGCAGTTCAAAGTCCTCGTCCCAGGGCAGACGGGCTGGCTCGCTGAGGCACTTCCACCACGAGATGGCGATGTTGCCCATTTGGTGCTTTCTCTGCTTTTGGGATTGGTCGGGACCCCAAGGAAGCTTGTCTTGAGAAATCAATCTACTTCCTTTAAGTGAGCTGTTAGAGAGTAACGATGAGCATTGGACGTGATTCACATTGCTAAGCAGACAGAACAGGCATGCTTCCTGGTCGCTGGCTGATCTTGGCATGGGCCTCCGGGCACCCCCACACCCAGAGGACGATTGTGTCTGTCCTGACACATCGCAGAGGGGACGAGAGCAGGCATGGAGGGCTGCCAGGTGTGTCTCGGCGCTTCACACCCAGCTCCTCCCAACTGAGGCCCTTGGTCAAGTGACATCCAGACTCTCCAGGCCTCAGTTTCTCCCCCTGCGAGGCGGCTCAGCATAGGAGGGAAGTGCTTAGCACAGTGCCAACATCTAATAGCACGTGTAAAAATCCTTGCTGTGATGATGACTACTCCTGCCATTATCAAACAGAGAGGTCTAATAACGAATAACACTTCACACCCTGGAACGTCAGTTACATCGATGACGGGCGTTATAGTTTTTTCTTACATCCTGAGCAGCGTGCAGAAGGTCAGCATGACCATGCCTGGCGCAACCCTGCAAATGCCCATGCATGGACATCCCCTGCATGCTGGGGTGCTGGGACCCTGATACTGCCCTCAGGCCTAGCACCCCTGCTGCCCTGTCCTGCTGTTTGCTATGGGTATCTTCTTCCTAGGAGCAGTGTGGGGCGCTCTCTGCCTCAGTCACCACCCCAGAGACGACCAAGCCCTCTCACTGGGCTTGACCAGGACAGGGCAAGGCAGCAGGGAGCCTCCCAGAGCTCCTCCTGCACCGGTGAAAATCGTCTAATCCACACATCTACTCAGGGAATCCAGCTCAGGACCCGACAGGGAACAGTAACCCCCAAGCTCTCTGTTAAGAGTCTCCCTTCTGGGTGTGGGACCTCCCTGCCCACAAGGGCTTTTCCAGGCTCCACCCCCTGTAGGCTTCATAGCCTCACACTTGATCACAGTGAAAGGGCCACGGGGGGAGCCCTGGTGTGTGTTCTCCTCGGCTCGTGTACCCACCACACCCTTTTCCTTCATTTCTCTACACTCTGTGAGGAAACTGGCATCAATCTCCTTGTTTCCTAGATGAGGAAACTAAGACTCAGGAAGCGGAGGGACTCCCCGAAGGTGACAGAGCCTGCACTGGGTAAAGCCAGATTTTGTGTCCTGTTGCTCCCCTGACTCTGAATCTGCTTCAGAGTAATGCTGCAGACACTTTGCTAAAACATTTAATAATTTATAATGATGAAAATATTTTAAATTTATTTTATGCATTATGGGAAATGCATGCTTCCATTTAGCCCACGTAACACCTCTGCGAGGAGGCACAATTGTGACTTGTGCTTTGTAAGTGAAAAGGCTGAGGATGCTAAGGAACTTGTTCAGGGTCACAGTCAGTACATGGAAAACACATGCCCCAAATCAATTTTATTCCAAAGCTGTTTTTGACTGTGTTGCTAAGCTGCCTTCTGCTAGGTTGGTCAGGAAGGATAGTAGGGAGAGAGGAAGTGGCAGAAGGGACTGGGAAGGTGGGGACAAGATGCTCGCTCTGTTATATTATGAGGGTCACATGTGCCAGCCCGGGAGTGGTCTGTGGTGGCCAGGAACCTGGCTTGATGTCACCTCTTCTGTCCTGAGGACGGAAGGGAGGCAGGTGAGAAGCTCTCTGCGGGGCTGCCACAGCAAAGCCAACCTATGACCAGGGACTATGGCTGCCATTGCCCTCCCTCCAGACAGAAGAGGGAGAAGGGAGCCGTGATTTTGGTGGGTAAGCTCTGGGAACACCAACTGTGGCTCTGGGGATTTACTCTCAGTCCAAGCTTCTCCAGGAGCGCTCAGCCACTGGGTTTGGAGTCCACACTAATGGCACAAATGCTTCTCGCAGCTGACGACGGGAGTGGAGTATATTGTCACTGTGAAGATTGGCCGGACCAAATGCAAGAGGAATGACTCCGGCAGTTCTTCCTGCCCCCTGCAAAGCAAGAAGCTGAGAAAGGTGTGTAGTGGGAGTCCTCCCAAAGGGACTTGGGAAGCGAACATTTCGAAAAGCACCAACTAGAAGCTGGCAGTTTTTCCACTTGTGTGGATTGGGGCTGGCTGGGGCCCAGCCCTGGAGCTCAGCCCTGGGGCTGTGGGCACCTCCTGAGGCACCTGGGGGGAGGAGAGGGGCTTTATATTTGGGCTGGCACAGCCCTGCACGCAGACCTCTGGTCGCCTGCACCCTTCTCCAGCCCGGCCCGCTCCCGAGACCCTCTGCGTGAAAGCAGTGTTTCCCTTGCCCTGGGGTCCTTCTTCTGTCTTCTCTCTTCCTCTCCAGGTCTCTAAGGTTGTCCGATTTCCTCCACGTTCCCTTCTGTTTCTCCTGGTTCCTTGGTGGTGCCCCTTGAAAGCTGGCAGATACAAGTGTCTCCCCCATGCCTGGGGAGGTGCGGAGGAGGGGAGGATGCCATTGTCCCTTGCTGGCCTGCGTGGCCCGAATCGCAGGGTCCTGCCAGGCCACAGGTTCCAGGTGCCCCTGCTGTGGTTCCCAAGTGGCCTGGTAGGGGGAAGGCAGGGTGACATTCCTGTTCCAGGCCGGCTCTCCCCTCTGCTTCTACCCTTGACTGTGGGCAGCTCCCCTGTCTGCTCATGGGGTTCTTGAGCTGCCACAGGGACAGACCCGAGGAGCAGGTGCCTGCTGCTCCCCTTTGAGAAATACTTCCCCCAAAGTCTGTTTTCTTTCTTCTTCCGCAGAGTTTAATTTGTGAGTCTTTGATCTACACCGTGCCGTGGATCAACTATTTCCAGCTCTGGAACAATTCCTGTCTGGAGGCCTGAGCATGCGGGCAGAGACCTCGGATGAGGGCGCAGACGACTGGGTTGTGTACTGGCTCTTATTAAACTGTAAAGGACCATATCTCCCTATTGGGGTCTCATTACACATGCACATACACACACATGTGCACACACGCACATGCACACACTTACCTTCACAGCCCACACACACTCAACAATGCTCACACTCAAGACACCCTCACACGCTCACCACTCACATACATGCACACCCACTGTAACACTCATCCACGCACCCACTCATACATGTCAAACCCATACACACTCACTGGCACACACATTCAGTGGCCTTCAAGGACTGGTGCAATCTTTTCTTCTTTTCTTTTTTTTTTTTTTTTGAGACAGAGTCTCACTCTGCTGCCCAGCCTGGAGAGCAGTAGTGCAATCACAGCTCACTGAAGCCTCGACTTCCCAGGCTCAAGTGATCCTCCCACCTAAGCCTCCCAAGTAGCTGGGATTACAGGCACACACCGCTATGTCCAGCTAACTTTTTTTTTTTTTTTTGAGACAGAGTCTCGCTCTATTGCCAGGCTGGAGGGCAGTGGCACGATCCCAGCTCACTGCAACTTCCGTTTTCTGGTTTCAAGCAATTCTCCTGCCTCAGCCTCCCAAGTAGCTGGGACTACAGGCATGCACCACCATGCCTGGCTAATTTTTTGTACTTTAGTAGAGACAGGGTTTCACTATGATGGCAAGGGTGGTCTCGATTTCTTGACCTCGTGATCCACCCGCCTCGGTCTCCCAAGGTGCTGGGATTAAAGGCATCAGCCACCACGCCCGGCCCCACGAACTTTTTAAAACACTTTTTTCGTGGATACAACATGTTATGTTGCCTGGGCTGGTCACGGACTCCTGAGCTCAAGTGATCATCGTGTCTCAGTCTCCCAAAGTGTTGGGATTACAGGTGTGAGCCAGCGCTCCCACCCAGCTGGTGCAATCTGAATAGAAGGTTGATGATCTTTGGGGAAACATCATTCTTTCTCCATCACCCCACCTCTCTATGGCTTTTCTGAATTTAGCATGTCCCTGAGCTTTGACCCTAGTGTGGGGAGCCCTATTTCTTCCCAGCACACACACAACACTGTGACTCACACACATTTTTGTGAGTGTGTCTGAGATTCCCAAGACAAAATGCACATGGAGTGACTCACTAGAGGGCTCACAGGACTCAGCCTAGAGTCATGCTCATGGCTCTGATATGACAGCAATGGGACACAGGGTGAAACCAGCAAAGGCCAAAGGTGCATGGGGCCAGGTCCAGAGAAAACCAGGCGGGAGCTTCCGAAGTCCTCTCCCAGTGCGGTCACACAGAGCACGCTCAGCTCCCCCAGATGTGAGCTGTGACAGTATGTGTCACAAGGAAGCTCATTAAGACTCGGCAGCCAGGGTTTTTATTGGCAGCTGGTCACGAAGGCAGCCTCTGCCTGGCACATGCTGAAATTCCAGACTCCCAGAGGAGAGCAGGGGTTCAACACCCTCACTGCTATACAGACAGTGTAGAGACACTGAGGACCTCTTACATGCAGGAAATGTTTTCCATCACTGTAGGGAGCTGTTGACCATCCAAGTTCCCAAACTCCAGCCATGGCCAGCCTTGCAGGCAGCCTTTCTAAGGACAGCAGTTCAGGCGGGCTGTGCGAGCTCTTTTCTGCACACCAAGTCATCGAGCCTCCCATGTTCTCATGACTGGTCAAACAAGACCTATGCTTTCTCCCCTTCTCTGGTTGATAGTTGGTTAGAGAAGGCGCATGTGCAGGGCGTGGTGGCTCACGCCTGTAATCCCAGCACTTTGGGCAGCCAAGGTGGGCAGATCACGAGGTCAGGAGTTTGAGACCAGCCTAGCCAACACAGTGAAACCTCATCTCTACTAATAATACAAAAAAATTAGCCGGGTATGGTGGCGGGTGCTTGTAACCCCAGCTACTCAGGAGGCTGAGGCAGGAGAATCGCTTGAACCCAGGAGGTGGAAGTTGCAGTGAGCTTAGATTGCGCCACTGTACTCCAGCCCAGGCGACAGAGTGAGAGATTCCGTCACACACACACACACACACACACACACACACACATACACACAGAGGGAAGGTGCATGCTAGACCAGAAATGGGGCACAGATAATGGCTGACAGCATGCCCGGTGTACCATTTGACCATCCGGCCTCTTCCCGGGGACCAGTGCCATCAGCGGGTCATAATGGCAACTTGGGGGAATATTGCTAAAGGGGAACAGTAAACAGAGCGAGAACCTCAAACTTGCCAGCAAGGCCTGAGGGAGAAGAGGAGATGGAGAGTTAAAGGAGATGAAATTCCTGGACGAAAAACCCCAAAACAACTTCCCCACAAACATCACAGAAACAAAAGGGCCGGAAATCACCCAGTCCTGCAAATCTAAGCTAATTGAGGGGTGACTGGGTGACCAACAGTGGCCTGCTGCACGTATTCCTCCATTTGATCATCATGACCACCCTACGAAATGGCAACTTTTCCTCCACTTTATAGATGAAGAGCCTCCAAAGGCAGCCTCTGTCCAGATTCTAACATCCTAGCTTAACACAGCTTGTTGGTTGCATTTTTAGAAATGGAGCCATACAGTATGTGTTCTTTTGTTTCTGGCTTCTTGCATTCAATACATCTGTGTTGTTGTGTGTAGTTATAGTTCACTTTCATGATTGTATAGAATTCCATTGTGTAAATATACCACAATTTATCTATTGTACAGATAATGTACTTTTGGGTAGTTTTTAGCTTCTAAGAACAATAGCTGCTAACAAGCATGTGTGTATTTGTCTAATGGTGGACACATGCATGTATTTTGTTTCTTTTCTTTTCTTCTTTTTGAGACGGAGTTTCTCTCTTGTTGCCCAGGCTGGAGTGCAGTGGTGCAATCTTGGCTCACTGCAACCTCTACCTCCTGGGTTCATGCTATTCTCCTGCCTCAGCCTTCTGAGTATCTGGGATTACAGGCACCCACCACCATGCCCAGCTAATTTTTTATATTTTTAGTAGAGATGGAGTTTCACCATGTTGTCCAAGCTGGTCTCAAACTCCTGACCCCAGGTGATCCACCCACCTTGGCCTCCCAAAGTGCTGGGATTACAGGTGTGAGTCACCGTGTTTCTATTGGATATATGCCTAAGAGTTAGTGGGTAATAGGATGTGCATATGTTCAGACTTTAGCTATTTTTTGCTCAAGACTTTCAAACATTGTTTGGTTTTTACCTAATTGGCTTTTCTAATGTTATTTACATATTGATTTAAATCTTGTTTAACCCCTAAGTTCTTATCTTTTAATATCTTTTATTTGTATGATCTAATTGTTCTATTTCTACCTTTTTTGTTTTTGCTTTCCAACTTTAGAGTCATCTCTTATTATGGTTATTGTTATTATTTTATTTCAATAGGTTTTGAGGGAGCAGGTGCTGTTTGGTTACATGGATAAATTCTTTAGAGGTGATTTCTGAGATTTTGGGGCACCCCTCACCTGAGCAGTGCACACTGTACCCCGTGTGTATCTGTATCTTTTTAAACACAATTTCATTGACGCTGTATTCGTTTTATAATGTTTTACTGAACTCTATGGCATTACTTTGAATTTTTTAAAGTGAACTCTGTCACCCCACTCCTGCCCACCTTGCTTTCACAACTGGCAAACAGGAAAGGTCGGCCTGAGCCAGCTTTGAGACAGGAGTGGGCACCCCGGCCGTGGCTGAGTGGAGGGAGGCAGCCCAGCAGAGCCCTCTGGCGATGGAGCAGTGCCAGGTGTTGAGTGTGGTGCTGGTTACACGATTGTACACATGTGACGACATGGCACGTGGGCACACACACATGTGCACACAAACGCAGAGTACCAATGCTGGCTTCCTGGTTGTGATATTTCTCTATGATGTGATAAGATGTAACCATTGGGGGAAACTAGAGGAAGGACATGGGGGATTTCTCGGTATGACCTTGGAACTTCCTGTGAATATATATTAACTTTTAAAAAAACTTCAAAGAAAGCCCCCACAATGTTGGCTGAGAAATCCAAGAGATTAATGGGCACAAATGTTCCACCTTCTCTTTTTAATCTCCCCAAGAATAATCATGACTGCCTTGTGGGCACCATAGCCAAAAATGTCAGAGAAGTGTTGAATGTTGACTAGTATTAAATTACCACCACTGCCACTGCCGGCATGCCTGCTAATGGCTGCTATTTATTTGAATGCCTGCTTCGCGTTAGGCACTGTGGTAAGCAATTTACATGCATGATCATCATCCATCTTTACAACTGCCTCAAGGAGTAGGTACCGTTATTCTCAGTTAAAAATGGAGACATTGTAGGTTAGCACCACCCCAGGCAGCTGGCAGAGGGAACCCCCCCCGGGCTTCGCCTGAAACACGACGTTCCAGTACTTCAGTAAGGAGAGTAAAAGCCAAAAAGCTATTTATTGTTTCAAAGACACCATCTTGGGGAGAGTGGGTGTGGCTGCCGTGCACCTCGGTGCATAGTTCACACATGAAAGAGCTCTCCTGTCGGTGCTCTGCCCAGAAATCTCTCAGGTCTTGCACTTTCTGTGCGTGCCAGTTCAACTTCCAGATGCCAGCCTCTGTGCCCCTTTATCTGTGCACTGTCTCTGTTGCTTACTCTGCCCTGGAGCTGCCACAGGCCCCCAGTACTAGAGAATCCCTGTCCCCTCAGAGCCAACACTGACTGGAACTGTTGGATAAATGCCCCAACTCCCTGTCCCCACAGGGAGATGGATGGCGTGTGTGTGTGTGTGTGTGTGTGTTGGCTATGGTGTCCCTAGAAGACCTTGCCCGTGATATTAAACCCAAGGCTTTTGTTTGAGCTCCTGGGAACAAGACTTTCTCCCTTTCTTACTGGATGTGAATGAGGACACACCTGATCCACTGAGCTGCTGGCAGCCTCCCTGAGACCACATGGAGGAAGAAGAAGAGTCGGGTGAGCCCGGCCACATCATCTAAGATCTTGAATCAGGCTGCGGAGTTGGGGGCTGCTTCCTCCCACAGCTGCTGTGCCCTCTGTGGAGAAAAAGCCCCCTGAACAGAGCACTCCTGGCTTCTCCCTGCCCTCGGGATTTCCTCTCCTGCTGGGATTAACCTGACTGGTCTGCTTGGGAAGAATGAACTGGGCATTGTCACCAGGTCTGCCTCCTTCACACGGGCACATATTTTCCTTTGCTCCTCCAGGAGAGGAATTTGTTCATGGACAGACCTAGTTTGGTCCAATGTGGCTCGTGCAAGGGGGCGGAAGTCTACTTCTGGAGTTTGCAATTAGAAAGCGCACTTGCCTGCAAAAATAAAGCACATCTCTCAACCTGGTTATTGTATCAGTAGCAAAGGCCTTGTCTTTCTTAGTTCCTTGTGTGATTTCGTCTTGTTTCACCCTTTAGGCAAGGAAAGGGTGATCTTCATTGGGCCCCTCAGTGGTGTCATCACAGGCCTTACTTGCAAATATCTCTTGGCTGTTCAGTGCCTTGGCTTCTTGCCTCTCCCTATTCTGTTTCTCATTTTCTCCATACTATTTTAAAATCTAAAGAATCTCAAAATCTTACCTGATATGATCATGAAATTGAAGTTCTGCTATCATGAAGATACAGGCGATGAGGCCAGAAATAATGCATGTCACCTCATTTGGACCCTAAAACTGCCCTAGCCCAGCAGACCTTCAGATTATTACTATGAACTGAAGAATTTGGATACAAGGAAAAAGAAAAAAAAAGTGGAATCACAATCTTTTTTTTTTTTTTTTTTTGAGACGGAGTTTCACTCATGTTACCCAGGCTGGAGTACAATGGCGCGATCTCGGCTCACCACAACCTCCGCCTCCTGGGTTCAGGCAATTCTCCTGCCTCGGCCTCCTGAGTAGCTGGGATCACAGGCACACGCCACCATGCCCAGCTGATTTTTTGTATTTTTAGTAGAGACGGGGTTTCACCATGTTGACCAGGATGGTCTCGATCTCTCGACCTCGTGATCCACCCGGCTCGGCCTCCCAAAGTGCTGGGATTATAGGCTTGAGCCACCGCGCCCGGCCTGGAATCACAATCTTAAGAGAATATGTTGACAGACATTTATTGCCTACATTAAGGATTGTTGCTCATTGCAGGATTCTCTGACATGCGGTGGCCTCAGGCGTGTGCTCCAGGATGCCTAGTCACTGCTGCAGTTTTTGTTCAAAATTTTGTACTGTTCAAACCAGGGGTTAGCAAACACTGAGAAGAAGCAGTTGACTTGCTGAAACAAGAAAGAAAGGCCACATTTTAAAAGGTGCAAGGTGAGATTTAGAAGGAGAAGAAAGAGTGTATAAAACATGAAGAAGGAGAAAAGGTCACCATCTCTCCACCCCTACAATCCCATCTGACCACAGACAGAAGGAAGGACATTTTCTGGAATGATCTCAGCAATGTGACTATCAAGTGGCTGAAATAAAAATAATAACAAACCAGATATTTAGAAAGAAAGTGTCTGCGCAGCCTATATTCACCACGGGTACTGTTGATTCTTTTTTCCCTCTTTATTTGTGCTCATTTTTTTAAACTTCACTTCTTCCCTTACTTGACCTCTCTTGGCTCCATTTATTCATCCGTCCATTCTTCCAATCATCTATTTATTCCTCCATTCATCTACCCATATGTCCATCCATCCATTTGTCCACCCATTTATCCTTCTATCCATCCATGCATGCATCCATTTACCCATCTGTCCACCCATCCATCCATCCTTCCACTCATGCCTCATCCAACTCCATTCATTCTTCTGTTTATTCCTCCTTCCATCCACCCATCCATCTTTACTTCCTGACATTGCTTCCTCTCACTCAGTGCCTGTACCTTCACTTCATTTCTTTATCCATCTGTCCATCGCATCATCTCTCTCCTTCACTTATCTCTATTTTCCCCCAAATTTCTCTTTTCTTTTTTGTTTCCTTCTCCCATAATAAAAAATACACTTTAAACATATTTTGCCTGTTATTAATTATAATCCCTTAGTGTAATTTTGTTTTCCTGCTCTTCATCTGAAAGCCTGGGGCGGGGGTGCTAGGCTTTAGTGTTTACTTTTAACATAAAATTCAGAATACCCACTCCACTAATTCAATCTCTCAAGTCAAAAATTGTCTTTCTTTTTACTTTACTGTTATCTTCAGTTATTCTTTTTGCAGATTTCGCAATCTTCACCAGGAAAAAAAACAAAAAGTCTAGGTTGTTAGATCTTGAAGAATTATACATGTAGAAAGCACAGAGGGAGCCCAGGGCGGGACACATTTCTGTATTGAGAACACCCAGGCCATTATAACTAAGATGATCATATAATTTATCAACCGAACGGGGTTGCTATCAGTGACTGCACTGAGAAGTCAGGCATCGATCAGGATCATGTCAGGCAGAGTGGGACACCCAGGCATCCTTGTGTCCATTTGTTTGGGTAAAGTCAAGAGATCTGCGGGGCATGTAGGATTGGCAATCTTCAAGGCCGCTTTGCATGCAGGGACCACTCTGCCCATGCACACTGCGGTGGTGGAGGTGTGGGTTGGGGTCTGCTTACCGTCCCACGGATGGGCCAGTGCCGGGTGGGAAAAAAGCCCGTGGGAGCTGGAGCTGCCTTCGGGGACGGTGGCTTCTCAGCAGAGCACATGCGTAAGTCTGTCCCCCTCGCCCACCCTCACCCACCAGTGGGATCATTTCTGAACTTGTTTCCTCATCCTCTCCTACTGGATGAAATGAGAGAGGCAGGAGCCCACACCTGCGCGGCCTTGTCATGCTGGCGCTCAGGTATTCAGCCAGAGCACCTGCCAGGTCCCGCCCATCGGCTGCTCATCTGTTAATAATTATCTGCCCCCTTCACCCAGGGTGTACCCCTGCAGCTTGGCCACCTCAACTCCAATCTCTGGACCTTTTCAGCCTCCTCACAGTCCCTCCAGCAACAAAGGAGCAGCACCCTGGCCATCTCCCCCTTCGCTTTATCCTCTCTGAGAAAGGAGATGTTAGCCCTGCATTGTTTTCAAGCCAGCTTGAATAAATCCCCATTAATTCTTCCTAAAGCCACAGAAAAACCTCACTGAAAAGGACTTCCATCTCAGTTAAAGTGCTTTTACCCAGTACCTTGTAAAGCTCCCCTTCCTGGGGGACACAGTTCGTGGTCTCTGGCTTTTGGCAGGTGGTCCGCTGCATTTCCACATTCAGGTGATACTCCATGTGGTCCGTTATCTGTGGGTGGCAGGGGGTGGGGAGGCACAGCCTGACTCCTTCTGCCCTCTCTGTGGTTTCTGTGCGTGTGAGCTCCGTTACCCTCCAAATCCAAGGGCAAGGACCTGGTCCTGGGCGGATTAGCGGGCTCCTCTCTCCCCTTTCTTTTTGACTCGTGATTGTTTTTGTCATTCAAAGAGAATTCACCAGAAACTATCAGAAACACAATCTTTTCCCATGGGCAAATCCACCCCTAGGATAACGCAAAGCGTCGCTAGTGGTTCTGGACAGGGGTCTGTAAACTTTTCCCGTGAAGGGCTGCCTGGTAAACATTTTAGGTGTTGTTGGTCATGCGGTCTCTGCTGCAACTACTCAGTTCAGCATAAGCATGGCAGAGTAAGCAGAGGCAGACAAGCACACGCACGCGCATGGCTGGGTCACAAGAACATGACTTACAAAAGTGGGCGGCAGGCAGATTTGGTCCTTGGGATGTAAAGTGCTGAGGACTGCTGGTCCTGGGTTTCATGTAAGTGCCTTAACTTCATTCCCCCTAGTGAATTTATGCTTCTGTTGAAATGCTCACTTCTAACTAAGCGAGGCTGAATTTCCCTTGAGTGGGACTTTTCCTGACACCAGTGGTCACCCGATGTAGGCACATCGGGCCTGGGGAAAGGCGGGACGTCATACACTCACCCGCTTCTGGATTTTCAGGACTCGGAAGATCCTGAAGTGGTACTTGTCATCACTTTCCTTGTTATACTGGTCAGTGATCCACTGCAAGCTGTCCTTTGCGTAGTCCTCTGTTGCGGTCACTTCGTGGACACTTAGAAAGGTTTTCTTCCTTGCTTGGTAGGTGAGGGTCATCAGAGTCAACAGAATGGCCAGCCGGAGCCGCAGGGCCTGCCAGAGCTTGGCCATCGTCCCTCAGCTGCAAGGGAACAGGAAGAGTCCTCTCTGCACCCCTGAGGGACCAGTCGAACCACACTGACCCTCCCTGCCCTGGCAGGATTTAAGAATAGCTGGTGGTGGACACCCACAGCTCTCCTGTCTCCTCCTCCTTCCTCAGCAGCTGAACTCGAGAGGAGACTGTGCAATGGTTTTTGCACAAGTTCATGTCACACACACACATGCTAACACACACATTTTCTCTTTGGGGGCTGCTCCCTCAGCAACACGCAGGCTCCGTGGACTCAGCACTGTCTTGGTGGAAGCCAGGCCAGGGCCCCTGGGAGTCCTGAGGGATGGTAACTGCTGGAGACACAGGGAGACTGCATGCCAGCACCGGAGCATGAGCAGGTGGGCAGTAGGGGACGGGCACTGTGGGAGGGGCTACCTGCGCTGGAAGCCGCTGTACCCCAGCCCGGCTCCTGGAGATGAGTTCTGGAAGATCCTCTCCCTTAGAGGACCAAGGAGCAGGGGCACCCTGCAGAACAGTGTGAAGTGAGAGGGA
>NW_022437005.1:10107522-10278026 GCF_009761245.1 Sapajus apella
CACTGAAACACACACACTACACACACACCTACATGTACACAACCACAGTCACTCTGAAACACAGGCACAAAACACACACAGACACACACCTACACATACACACACCAAGACAGACACACAACAGACACATAGCTATACATACACACACACATTCACACTGAAACACACAAACACACAGACTCACATGTACACACCCACACTCACGCTGAAACACACAGACATACAACACACATACAGACACATATTTACATGTACATACCCACACTCACATTGAAACACATACAGCACACACACATACATGTACACACTCACACTCACACTAAAACACACAGACACACAGCACACACAGACACACACACGTACATGTACACACCCACAATCACACTGAAACAGACACACAACACACAGACACATACCTACACATATATATCCACACTCACACTAAAACAGACACATAACACACACACTCACATGTAGATACACTGACACTGAAACACACAGACACAGTACACACACAGACACACACACACCTGCACACACAGACACACACACTCCCAAAACATATGGAGCTCAGGGTTCACTCCTTGGAGTGCAGTGGAGTGCACGTCCTGCACGCCTTCTCGATGGGTGGTCTGGCGTCACTGCAGTGTGAACACTGTGGCAGGGCCCTGTCTCGGCCTCCTGTCTGCACTTCCAGGACGGCCTCAATTTGTCTGGTGGCACAAAGGCAAAGTGGAAAAAGGTGAGAAACTGAGCATCAGTTGAGCCTAGTGTGAGTTCTGTTTGGCCTCTGCCCTGAGCTCCCTGCGTGGCTATAGTGGGATAATCAATGCTCTTTTCAGTGGGTTCCTCTTATAATTAAGAGCCTATGGCAGAGACTGCCCATTTTATTCTCCTCAGGAACAGAGTTGCATTTTTGTTTGCGAATGGGACTGCCTGCAATAAAGACTGCATTTCCCAGCCTTCCTTGCAGTGGGAGTGGTCTTATAACCAAGATCTAAGTGAAATTGTTATTTGAGACAGAGGAATTTACTCTGTAAACTGCTGACTCCGTTGCAAGGAGTCATTTTTGCCATTGGGAATCAGGACATGATGGCTGGAGCTCCAGCAGCTGTATTGGAACATGAAGTAATTTGGAGGACAGAAGCCAGCTCCAAGGATGGGAGAGAAAAAGATGAAAGGACTTTGGTGCCTTGTGCCCTTGCCACTTTTTGGCGTTACAGTGCCACTCCTATATTGCCATCCCAATTCTTTTATAGAAAAGTTTATGTTCTAGTTTATATAAATAAGAGTATAATTTCAACTCTAGTGTGTTTAAGCCACCATGGTTTTGGTCTCTAATTCTCATGACTGGCCACAGACTACTATTAATTGAAGCAGAACCTGACTCATAGTAAGTGCTTAATATGTAGTAGGATTATTGTGAACTTGTCGGAACAGTATTTATGAAATTTTGTTTTTTACTGTCTAATTTAGGTTGTTCGTGGCATAGACATGCTTATTACACGTCTCTTACAGAGTTGCCGTAAGACTAGGAATAGTATATGTAAGCACCCAGCACACGGTGGGGCAGGGCAGAGGGGCTCACAGAGAATCCCTCCTGTCAACGTCTGTGGGGGTCTGACCATGGATTCCCTCCCATGTGCGCTTTGCAGCTATGCAGAACTGGCAGTGTTCACCTCGAGCCTCACTGGGCAGACACACACCTAAAACATGCCTTGCCAGCTCCCTCAGGCCCCAGGTAGCAAGGCAAGAGGGCAGCACCAAAGATGCTGGGCCAGGGGCTGCAGGTGGTTGATCCTTCACGAGAATGCACTGGCAGCATTTCCTCTTGGCTGATCTCGCCGGTGGCCCGTGGGTTCCCTTCCTGTCGCCCACTTTCCTCCTGGCCCTGCATGAGGAGGTGAGCAGTGTGCAGAACACCACGTCCTCCACACCTTCTTGATCTTGCCTTTTTTCTCCTCTGCTTTTTCTTCTTGTTATTCCCTCCCCACTTCCTTGCAGGCTGGAATACAAGCTCGTCTCCAAGCTCAAATCTTGTTCATAATTCTTTTTTTTTTTTGAGACGGAGTTTCGCTCTTGTTACCCAGGCTGGAGTGCAATGGCGCGATCTTGGCTCACTGCAACCTCCGCCTCTTGGGTTCAAGCAATTCTCCTGCTTCAGCCTCCCAAGTAGCTGGGATTACAGATGCGCGCCACCACACCCAGCTAATTTTTGTATTTTTAGTAGAGTCGGGGTTTCACCTTGTTGACCAGGATGGTCTCGATCCACCCTCGTGATCCACCCGCCTCGGCCTCCCAAAGTGCTGGGATTACAGGCTTGAGCCACCGCGCCCGGCCCTGTATTCATAATTCTTAACCTCAGCACATATGAGAATCCCCTTTGAGAAGCTGAAGGAAGCTGTGGCCACTCCCCAGGAAACGGAGAATGTGCCCCTTATGGGGACCAGGCTTCACTTGGCAGTGTCATTGTGGCGTGGCTTTGACCTCACCTCCCAGTGTTCCTTTGCGTGGACTCAGCCATGCTATATGTCCCCTGTGACTTTTCAAGTGACTCCCAGACAACATGCACAGTCTCGATTCAGTTACTGATATGTCCGTTTTTGGAGACGCTCAAAACTTTGAATGTACTTTAAAGCTGCACTTCTCCCTCCTGGAGGCTTGCATTTGGGAAGGAGGGCTTGCTTCTTTCTCGTGTCCCCTATGCACCACATCTTTGCTGCCTCTTCCATCTCACCAGCCTTGGTTTTTAGGGCCCCTCTGTGTCAGAACGAGCAGAGGAGGAAGAGGTAGAGAACCCGAAAATTCCTACCTGACTACAGCTGCTGCACTCCCCAGCCTTGGCAGAATTTTAAAGCTGGCTGTTCTGGGGCCCCTTCCTGCCTCTGCCCAGCCTCCATTGCTAGCAGGCCCTCCCTTGCAGCTCCCGTGGCAGCTACGCTCATTTTCTGTGGTTGCTGTAACTGGTTACTAACAACAGTGGTTTAAAGCAACACCCTTTTATTATCTTGCAATTCTGGAGGTAAGCAGCCCTACGGTCAACGTGATGGCAGGGTCGCACTCCCTCTGGAGGCCCTAGGGGAGAATCTGGTTTTCCAGCTGCCAGCATTGCGTGGCTTATGGCCCCTTCCTCCATCATCAAAGCCAGCATGGAGTCTCTGCATCTCTCTGACTCTCTGGCCTCTGGTTCTCCCAGCACGTCTCCGTCTCCCTCTTCTAAGGACCCTTGTGATTAATTACATGGGGCCCCTTCAGATAATCTCACCACCTTAAGATCCTTCACTTAATCACAGCTGCAAAGTCGCTTTTGCCCACAAGGTAACAAGTTCATAGGTTCTGGGGTTAGGAGATGCACATCTCCTGTGGGCTGTTATCCTGCCTGTCCTGGCAGCAGACACTCTCCCTTCTGACTGCCGGTTGCTCCTGCTTCGCTCAGGACTGCTCTGGTTCTTTTTGCTGAGATACGTGGACCCCTCTTTTATATATATATATATATATATATATATATATTTTTTTTTTTTTTTTAAAGGCGGGGTTTCACCATGTTGGTCAGGTTGGTCTTGAACTCCGGACCTCAGGTGATCCTCCCGCTTTGGCCTCCAAAGTGCTTGGATTACAGGCGTGAGCCACCATGCCCGGCCAACCCCTCTTAACATCTTTAACACATCAGTTCTTTCTCTGCTCTGGACCAGCTCAACACAGCTGCTTCTTGGCTGGGCAGCCAGAAAAGCAGGAAGTCAGTCACCAACCAGCTTGGGCGAGGGTCAGGTAGATCACCTCCCTCAGAACTTCCTCTGCTCCCAACTCCTGAACATTTCATTCTCTCAACATGGGTGAGCAATTCAGGTGGCTTCTCTACTCACTAAGAAAAATTGTGCATTCTTCTATGGCATCTGATTTTGAAACTTGTCCTAATAAAAAGTTCCATTTAACATTCGGTAACATTTACATAAAACGTTGCATATGACTTTGGGGAGGTTACTGAATCCAATCCCTTGGCCTGGGCCATATATATATTTTTAAATCATTAAAGACTAGTCAAGGGAAGCAGTGGGAATGGAGAAAGAACACAGCAATCTGTAATTGGTTGTGATCAATTCGTTGTAAATACCGCTGTACTTGCACCAGCCTTGACGTTATTTTAAGAAGTCCTTTTCTACAGTTTCAGAAACTGTAGAGTTTCTAAGAGTTTGGCCACATTCAATGCTCCTATAGAGGTGACTCCCATATAGTTAACGTCATTCCAAGTTCCCTTTTTGAAGTGTGATTCTACATTGCCACCTGATTGCTGCAAATTCCTTTCAAAGTCCCACTGTAAACGGAATCTCCTCGAGCCCAGGAAGGGCTCATTGTCTTCAATCCCTCCCACTGCCTCTCTGGGGTACTTTATTCTGTCTCTTGGGAGCCCCAGAGTTAGCCACCAAGTCCTCCAGTCATCTCAGTTCCACGCCCCATCCCGTACGGCTTCTTCATGGTAACATGGATCCGTGGGTCCATGGATTAATTGCTGCAAGACATCCATCCACAGATGCAATATTGTAGTCCGTTTATCTTGCAAAATATCCTTCTGACTTTCCACATCCTACCGACAGTTTGTTAAGATGCTAAAATAAAAAATGGAATGGATGGTCATTTCCAGCCATCAGAAAGACTTCCTCTCAGCCAGGGACCAGAATACTCAGAGCGCAGTTTGTGTATATTTGCCAAAAGTTCCTGCAGCCACAGGCATGGCGTTGCTCTGCTGGAAGATGCTATCTGGTCACCGAACTGTCATCTCATTTCTAAAATTTTCCGTGCACTCTTCAACTCCAGCGGCTTTGCCAGTTTTCTGGTTGCAATCAGTGAATGTTCCTGCCCTGCTGAAGCTTCTTTACTGTTCCCCATAGCGCGGGTGGAGGCATCTCCTTGCATGTTGATTCTTGCTTGCTGTTGTCCCCTCAGCCTTCACGTCTCATGAAAACCATTCTCTCGGCAGAGTTGAAGGAATGCGGCGCCCTGGACTCAGAGAGGGTTGAGTGGCAATGAGTCAGGAGGGTGCTGATCTCCCAGCAGAACCAGCAAATATCACTGAATTACGGTGAGGATGAGAAAGACACATTGATCAGTACTGTCCCTAGGAAGGAAGGACTCTGGACTATTGAAGGTGGCCCCAGTTTCCTTCAGGACTTCGGTTAAGAGGGGTTTTGTTTTGTGGGTCTGGGACCAGAGGAGTTGGAATTGCTGGGTCTGAGAGGAGAGGCCGAGCTCTTAGCCAGGGACTTCTCTTCCTCACCTTCCCTAGACCATGTGGCCTCTTTTCTCCATCAAAGTGAGGTCAACATTTAGGAGACGTAGGTTTGTAGAAGTCTGAGACCATGAGCTTCCTGGGGCAGCCAAATTCTCTCCTACAAGGTTTCCAGTATCGTGCCGTAGCTCGGTCTTGGTAGGGGATTTCTCTCTGCTGAGCATTCTTGCCCTTTTCTCCTATTGTTCACAGCTGCTCCTATTCCTGGACTCTGCTGAAGAGCAATCTCTTCCAGGAAGTGCCTTCTGATTGCCTGGTCCATCCTCTGCCCAGGCTAACACGGATGCCACTCCTCTCCGGCCACACTTCCATCAAAACAGGCAAGCTGTCCTCCTTCCACTGCTCTTGGGCTCTGCCTCTGAAACTTCGCTTTGCATCCTTTGGGACAACAAAGTCAGACTGTCTCAACTCACAGCTGGCTCCACCATTGACCAGCTGCGTGGCTGTGGGCAAGTTACTTACACTTAACGTGCCTCAGTCTTCTCATTGGTAAAATGGGTATAAAATAGTTCCCATTCATGCTAATGAAATGAGATAATCCAGGCAGAGAGCTTATAATGGTTTTCAAAAATGTTGTTGTTCACTTATTTTTGTGGTTGCTATTAACATTGCTATTTACTGTATTTCTGACAAGTAGCACAGTTCTTGATGTTGAATGAATCGCTGACAATGTTCACACACACACACGCACACACTCCCAAGCGCCCAAGAGTTAAACTTTCTCTCCTCTGATTCATTCTTTGTGCCCAGTCAGTCATAAGGTCCCATTGGGTCATTCTTCAGAACACCTGTCAAAAGCCACTGGCATGGAAGTGCATGGCGCAGGGTTTAGTTTTTATTCACATCTATACCTCCAGGGCCTGACACAAAGTCATCTCTCAAAAACATGGTGGGTGAGCGAAAGCCTGAACACATGAATGATTGAATGAATAAAATCCTTTTCCCACGGACTGAGTTCCCACAGCTGCCATCCAGCCCACTCTTCACGACCCCAGACTCAGGTAACATCCTGCCCGTTCCCACACTGGCCGCTCTGGCCTCTCCCTGCACAGCAGAGTTCCTTTTACCACCACTGCTGTGAGGTCTTCAGCTGGTTCCCAGTGGCCTAGCAATTAAGGAACAAACTCGCGATACAACTAACGTGTTTATAGCATCACTTCTGCTTATATTTCCCCAGCTTGTACTTCTGCCAACATTAGATGAGAATGCCTTTTCCACAGCCCCTGCTGGCCTCCCCAAGTCCCTTATAAGCACCTAAAATGCATTTATACCATTCTGGGAACAAATATAATGGGATCCTGCTTCACAGCTCAGAAGGCAAATGGCAGCTGCCTAACAGCTGAGCTCCCCAAATGCCCTCACCAATAGGAAGTCCAGCTCCTTCTCCCCCTACAGCCAGGATTCCCTTGCAGCCTCAGCACAACCCAGAGGGTCACAGGGCGGCTGTCCTGGCTGTCAGAGCAGCATTCAGAAGTGGCCCTTGCGTTTGTTGATCCCATCTGGAATTTGTGTTGGTGGAAGGAATGCCCTGGGGGTTGAACTATTTGTTTATTTATCTACTTATTTTGCACATGGCTCTCTAGTTTTACCCACCCCATTTGTTGAATAGTCATCTTTTGATTTTTAATTCATAAATTTTGTAATCATGGGATTGCCAATTGAGGACAATGGCGAGACAAGTCTCAATCATTTTGGGATTTATTTGCTGAAGTAAGGACATGCCTGGGGGACCGGCCTCTATGCCTTTCTCTGAAGATGATTTTGAGGGCTCCAGATTTAAAGGGGAAAGGGAGGGACATTGAGGAGCCCACAGTGTTCACATAAACAAAAGGCATAAAAGAAAAATGTGAGGAATCTGCATTTTACATAACAGACAAAGTTGGGTAGAGGAACAATCAGATACACCCTGTAAGAGGAAATTAAATGTTGGGACCCCAAATTCATTTAGCCAAAGGGAAAAGTCAAGCTGGGAACTGGGTCATGCAAGCCTGCCTCCACCTTTTAGTTTCTAAGTAAGATGGCTGCAGGAGGAAAAGCTATTCACCTCTCCCATATTCTGCCCACAAGGAAATTCCTGATGAGATGTCAAAACTTCACCATGGCAATGCAAATTGATAGCTTATCTTTAAAAGTTCGGTCACCCTGACCCGCCAGACACAAACTTCATTGTCTTATTTGCAGAAATTGCCACAGCCACCCCAACCTTCCGCAGCCACCAGTCTGATCAGTCAGGGGCGTCAACATCAAGGCAAGACCCTCTGCCGGCAAAGAGTATGACTTCCTGAAGCATTTTTAGCAATAAATCATTTTTAATTAAGGTGTATAGATTGTTTTTATACATGATTCTATTACACACTTAATAGACTACGCTGTAGTGCAAACACAACTTTCAAATGCACCGGGAAACAAAAAAAATTGTGTGACTCACTTTATATCAATATTCACTGTATTGTGGTGGCCTAAAATGAAACGCTCCATGTCTCCAAGGTATGCCTATGTAAGAAATTGCAAAACTAAAGCAGGAAAGGCAGAGAAGCAAACCTCTAGAACACCGAACTGGGAAGAAAGTAGTGATTTATTCTGCCAGGGGCTGCGGAAGTGGGGCGGTGGGGGCGGTCTGGGTGTCCAAAACAGCCCCGGAGCAAAGAAAATCCCTGCCATGATAAAGGCTTACAACTCTAGAAATTGCATGTGAAAAGGCCTTGGTCCATGGAGTAGGCATTGGGATGTAGCTTAGGTGGGGTTTTGATTCTGTTTAAGTACAAACAATGCCTTCCGGAAAGATTCTTCCACACCAGGCCTGCCGTCCATAGAAGGCCGATTAAAGGTGGCGCCCGGTCTGCTAGCCTTTACTTCTACTGAAATGCAATGTGGAAGTCAAGGGGAAGGTGGGCTTAGATGCTTAAGGGTGATTAAGGGTCTTCCTCCTCAAACATATCTACAGCGATTGCGCCATTTTGCATTCTGACTGGCAATGAATGAGAGAACCACTTTACCCACATCTGCACCAGCATTTGCTGTTATCACCATTTTAAATTTTAGCTATGTGGTATCTCATCAGGATTTTAATCAGCATTTGTCCAAGGACTAATGACATGGAGCCTATTTGCTAATAACTAGTCTTCTTTTTATGTGTTTAATTGCTATTTGTTTATGTTTGGTAAAGTATTCATGCCTTTTATTCATTTATTAATTGATGTGTTTGTTTTTTTACTATTGAGTTTTTGGGGTTATTTATTTTTTCTGTTTATCATTTTTTATGTATGTGATTTGAAAATACATTTTTTTCAATTTGTAGCTTATCTTTTCACGTAACAGTGTCTTTATTAGAGTAAAACTTGAAATTTTCCACTTGTATGTTTATTGCATCACTGTTCACAATAACAAAGACTTGGGATCAACCCAAATGCCCATTCATGAGACTGGATAAAGAAAATGTAGCATATATACACCATGGAATACTATGCAGCCATAAAAAAGGAGGAGTTCATGTCCTTTGCAGGGACATGGATGAAGCTGGAAACCATCATTCTCAGCAAACTGACCCAAGAGCAGAAAACCAGACACTACATGTTCTCACTCACAAGTGGGAGTTGAACAGTGAGAACACATGGACACAGGGAGGGGAACGTCATACACTGGGGCCTATCATGGGGTGGGGACCTGGGGGAGGGATACCATTAGGAGAAATACCCAATGTAGATGATGGGTTGATGGGTGCAGCAAACCACCGTGGCATGTGCATACCTATGTAATGAACTCGCACATTCTGCACATGTACCCCAGAACTTAAAGTATAATAATTCAAAAAAAAGACAAAAAAAACTTTAAATTTTCATAAAGGTTTTTTTTTTTTTTTTAGGGATACATGCGCGCGTTTGTTGTATAGATCAACTTGCATCATGAGGGTTTGTTGTAAAGGTGATTTCATTGCCCGGGTATGAAGTCTAGTACCCATTAATTATTTTTGCTGATCCTCTTTCTCCTTCTACCCTCCACCTTCCCATAGGCCCCAGTGTGGGTTGTTTTCCTCTATGTGCCCATAAGTCCTCATCATTTAGCTCCTCTTACAAGTGAGAACATGTCATATTTGGTTTTCTGTTTCTGCATTAATTTGCTAAAAATAATGGCCTCTAGCTTCATCCATGTCCCTGCAAAGGATATGATCTTATTTGTTTTTGTGGCTGCATAGTACTCCATGGTATGTCTGTACTATGTTTTCTTTATCCAATCTATCACTGGTAGGCATTTAGGTTGATTCCATTTTTGCTATTGTGAATAGTGCTGCAGTGATCACATGCATGCATGTATCTTTCTAACAGAACAATTTATATTCCTTTGGGTATATACCCAGTAATGGGATTGCTAGGTCAAATGATATTTCTGTCTTTGGGACTTTGAGGAATCACCACACTGCCTTCCACAATGGTTTAATTAATTTATATTACTACTAACAATAAATAAGCATTCTTCTTTTTCTCCACAAGCTTGCCAGCAACTGTTATTTTTATTTTATTTTTTTTACTTTTTAATAATAGCCATTCTGATTGGTGTGAGATGGTGTCTCTTTGTGGTTTTGATTTGCATTTCTCTAATGATCAGCGAGGTTGACTTTTTCTCAAATGCTTGTTGGCTGCGTGTATGTTTTCTTTTGAAAAGTGTCTGTTCATGTCCTTTGCCCAGTGTTTAACAGGGTTGTTTGTTTTTTTCTTGTAAATTTGTTTAAGTACTTTATAGATGCTGGATTTTAGACCTTTGTCAGGTGCATTGTTTACAAAAATTTTCTCCATCATGTAGGTTGTCTGCTCACTCTGTTGATAGTTTCTTTTGCTGTGCTGAAGCACTTTAGTTTAATTAGATCCCATTTGTCAAGTTTTACTTTCCTTGCAATTACTTTTGGTGTCTTTGACATGAAATCTTTGCTCATGCCTATGTCCTGAATGGTATTGCCTAGGTTGTCTTCTGGGTTTTTATAATTTTGGGTTTTACATTGAAGTATTTAATTCATCTTGAGTTAAATTTTGTATAAAGGGGTACAGTTTCAATCTTCTTCGTATGGCTAGCTGGTTATCCCAGCATCATTTATTGACTAGGAAAACCTTTCCCTATTGCTTGTTTTTGTCAGCTTTTTCAAAGATCAGATAGTTGTGGTTGTGTGGCCTTATTTCTGGGTTCTCTATTCTGTTCCATTGGTCTGTGTGTCTGTTTTTGTACCATGCTGTTTTGGTTACAGTAACCCTGTAGTATAGTTTGAAGTCAGGTAGCGTGATACTTCCAGCTTTGTTCTTTTTGCTTAGGATTGCCTTGGCTATTTGGCATCTTTTTTGTTCTATATGAATATTAAAATAGTTTTCTTTAGTTCTGTGAAGAATGTCAATAGTAGTTTAATAGGAATAGCACTGAATCTATACATTGTTCTGGGCAGTATGGCCATTTTAACAATATCGATTCTTCTTATCCATAAGCATGGAATATTTTTCCATTTGTTTGTGTCATCTCTGATTTCTCTGAGCAGTGTCTTGTAGTTCTTTTTGTAATGGTTTTTCACTCCCCTAGTTATCTGTATTCCTAGGAATTTTATTCTTTTTGTGGCAATTGTGAATGGGAGTACATTCCTGATTTGGCTCTTGGCTTGACTGTTGTTGCTGTATAGAAATGTTAGTAATTTTTGCACATTTTTTTGTATCCTGAGACATCATTTTTATGACTCCTTAACATAAAATGAGAGAGATATAATTTTTTTAAAAAAGGATCTTCCTTTTGGTGTCATGTCTAAAAATTCTAATCTCATGCTGTGACTATTTTGCTTTAAAATTATTATAGTTTTATAGTCTCTCTATGATTCCTTTTTGAGTTAATTCTTGTATAATGCACATATGATGAAATTTAGTTTCGGATTCACTTTTATCTCATATGGAAGCTCAATGGTTCCAGCACCATTTATTGAAAAGACTGTTCTTTGTACATTGAATTGCTTCTACACCAATGCCAAATGTGAGTTGGATACCAGCTGCTCTGTTTTTGGCTATTCTCTGTTTTTCATTTGTTTGTTTGAGACAGAGTCTCTCTCTGTTGCTCAGGCTGGAGTGCAGTGGCATGATCTTGGCTCACTCTAACCTCTGCCTCCTGGGTTCAAGCAATTCTCCTGCCTCAGCCTCCCAAGTAACTGAGACTACAGGGGCGTGACACCACAATTTTTGCACTTTTAGTAGAGACGGGGTTTCACCATGTTGGTCAGGTTGGTATTGAACTCCTGATCTCAGGTGATCTGCCTGCCTCGACCTCCCAAAGTGCTGGGATTACAGGTGTGAGCCACCGCGGCCAGCCTATTCTATGTTTTGACTATTCTATTCTGTCCTTATATATGTGTCTATCACCTTATAAATACCACCATCCTCTAGTTCTATAGGATTTGGGGTAGGCTATTGAGATTTTCATAACATGACGCATATAATGATACATGTTTCCATATGCAAATAGGGAGTTATATGCATACAGTTGGGTGATATTTTTATTCATTTTGACAGTCTCTGTGTTTTAATTTAGATCACTTACATTTAACGTAATGATTGTTATGCTTCAATTTTAGGTCTACTATTATAGAGAGGCCCATCAGCCTTAGTCTAGGTTCTTCAGGCATCTGAACCCTAGGAACAGCTTCAGCCAGCACCTCTGTCTTCTCCAGCATCCATGTTCCCTTCCAGCAAGGTTCGCTAAGACACTCACAAAGTGTTTTGCCAGCTGCCAGGAAGAAAATTCCTATTACTTTTTCAAATGGTGAAATAACTGTGCTGATGCTTGATCCTGGTTCTGATTTATGGATCAATGATTGATCAAAAGGCATTTTGTTTGTTTGTTTCTCTCCAGACCTACTTTTCAGAGCTCGCAAAATGAGGAAATGTTCTAACCCCAGATGGCCACTCTGCTGTGTTTTGCTGGTTTCAGTGGTTCTTTGAGAACGATGGAGCTCAAATGTAATATGATAATTGGACACCCAAGGAGGGATATTTTGAGACAGTTGAACTCTGTAAAAGTCTTGCTGGCAGAGACACAGCTTCCAGAGTGGCTAACATTAGCCCCTGGTGCTCTTAGACAACACAAATGCTCTAGAAGAAGGCAGCAACTCTTGGGCCAGCTGGGAGACCAGAGGAGACGAAGCAGGCCAGCAGTGCGGACGTGAGGGAGGGGTGTTCTTCCCTTCCGCTCCCTCCTCTACTGTCAGGCTGGGCACCAGTGGACAATGCCAGAGGGCACATTATAGGGAGCAAGCTGCCTTCACATCATAGGCTTTCTCTTCTGTGATTCTGAATTTCCTTGAGCCCCCGAACTTTTGATTGTGGTAAAATATGTAAAACATAAAATTTGCCATTGTAAGCATTTTTAAGTGTACAGTTCAGTGGTGTTAAGTACATTCATCCACGTGCAACCCTCACCTCCATCCATCTCTGGGACTCTTTTCATGTTGTAAAATTGAAACTCAGTACCCATTAAACCATAACACCTCATTCTTCTCTCCCCCGGCCCCTGGCAACCCCTAGTCTACTTTCTGCCTCTGTGTGTTTGATTAGTCTAGATATCTCATATGTGTGGAATCACGTAGTGTTACTGGCTTATTTCACTTAGTATAACATCCTCAAGGTTCACACATGTAACATGTGACAGGATTTTCTTTTTTATGTCTGAATAATATTCCATTGAATGGCAATGCCGCATTTTGTTTATTCACTCATTCATTCGTGGGCATTTGGGCTGCTTCCGCCTCCCAGCTATTGTGGATAATGCTGCTGTGAACACGAGTGTGTGGATGTATGTTCAATTTTGAGCCTCTGATTTTATATGTTTGGTAATGAAGCAATCCCAAGGGAGGGTTGCAGAAGCTCCAGGGCAGGAGTCCCGACCAGGCAGCTCTCAAGGGCCCTCTACGTACATGAGCCTGTCCCTAGGGGCCTGACCAACTTCTTGGTTAATGAGAAAATCCTTGTCAAGACTGCAGATGACCTTAGAAGCAGCAGCTCAACTCAGCATGCCCCTACTAGCTTTTTGATATTTAAATCCTGCAGCCTGGGGACCAAGCCTGGTCTCCACGGTGAGGACTCAGTTGCAGATGCTACTCACTGCCCCTTGGAGAGACACTGTGGTAATAGACACTTACCTTGACGTAGGACAGTCTCATCTCTGTCCTGCGTGACTTGGAGCAAGAGCTGGAGTGGAGGGCACAGGGGCAGAAAGGGGAGGAAAGGTCTTGACTTTCAACACCACTTGGGAAAATGCATTTTCTCTGCTTCATTTGAGGGGACAAAAGGTAAAGTTCAGTGCCTGTTAAGGAAGAAGACTATGGTAAATATTCCAGGATTTCAGGAGAAACCATGAGAGACCACATCCTAGGAGTAACAGTAAACTGGAAACAGACCATTAGAAGAAGCCCAGCTTTGAATCTTTGAACTGAAAGAAAGTAATGAACAATCTAGAATTCTATGGTCAGTAAAAATACTCCTCAAAAATGAAGGCAAAATAAAGACATTTTCAGAAAATCAAAAAAGAAAAAAACCTCAAAAATGTAAAAGATGAAAATGGTTCAGAGTATGTCCTTTGTTCACAGTAAACAACTATAATAAAAAAAGTTAAAAATAATCTAATATCTTAGCTGTCTGTAAATTTAACAGTGTGTTTAAAAATAATTCCTGGATTAAAAAGTCACAAGATAAATAAAAAAATGATTTGAATTGAAAGATCATAACCTGACATATCAACATTTCTGAGATGTTGCCAGAGAAGAATTTAGAGGGAAATTTATAGTCTGAAACCCATATATTAGCAATATTTTGGGGACACCCAGGAGAGAGAGGATGGAGACTTGGCTGAACCCCTAGGACAGGGGGTCCCAAAGAAGTAAAATTGTTTAGAGAAAAGTCAGCTTTTGGAAAAAGCTAAATGATATATCAACAAGATACAACCAAAAATAAATACTAAAGAGAGTTCTTTGGGGGTAAAGGAAAATGATCCCAGGCCGAAGCTAAGCAATGTTGAAGGAATGCTGCACAGACGAAGGGTAAATATAACTGATAAATCCACATGAATATTAAATGTATAAAACCACAATAATAGTGTTATGTGGGCTATCAAATGTGTAGAATTTAAGTACATGATGACAATAACATACAAGATAGAAGGGGGTAGAAGGGGCACAAAGGGGTAATAGTGCCCTAAGGTTTTCCCACCATCGTTGCAGTGGTAAAGGTACTAATTTATGGTAGACTCAGCTAAGTCAGTGATACTCATTATAATCAGTATAGTTACCACTAAAGAAGAGGTAAAGAAGGGGTAACTTAGCTGAGAGCAGTGGCTCATGCCTGTAATCCCAGCACTTGGTGTGGCTGAGGCAGGTGGATCACTTGAGGCCAGGAGTTCAAGACCAGCCTAGTCAACATGGTGAAACCCCATTGCTACTAAAACTACAAAATTAGCCAGACATAGTGGCTTACATCTGTAGCCCTAGCTACTCAGGAGGCTGAGGCACGAGAATAGCTAGAACCCAGGAGGCTGCAGTGAGTCAAGGTTGCCCCGCTGCACTCCAGCCTGGGCGACAGAGTGAAACTCTGTCTCAAAAAAAGAAAAATAAAAAACGGAGGAAGCGGGGATAACGGAAAGCCACTGAGGAGAAGAAACTGAATAACACAAGAAACGGACAAATGAAATGAACGGAAAACAAATAACAACATGGTAGATTTGAACCCAAACATATGATAATAATATTCATTGGTAATTAGTAATACGAGTAATTGTAAACGGAACAAACGTTTCAAATAAGACTCTAAGACTGATTTAAGAAACTATTTGCTGCTTATAAAGGCAGATATTAATTAAGATAACATATTAGAATAAAAATATCGATACAGATATTCAAGTAAATGAAAATCAAAACAATGCTAGATGCTTTGATGTCTCTGACATCAGACTTCAGAGCAAGAGGCGTTACTCAGCATAAACTGGTACGTTTCTTAGTGATAGAATGGTCAGCCACGAAGAAAGTGGGAAGTATGCACTTGATGACATGGTCTGAAAATAAAGCAAAAATGGTCAGAAAAAAGTAGACAAATTCACAGTCATAATCATCATGAGAAATTTTAACATATCCCTCAGTAACTGGCAGAAAAGGAGACCGAAATCTAAACCCAAACTAAACTGAATAAAACAAGACAAAGTGAAAAGAGTAAATATGGCCAAGCATGGAGACTCATGCCTGGAATCCCAGCTCTTTGGGAGGCCAGGAGTTTGAGGCCAGCCTGGCCAACATGGCGAAACCTGTCTCTACTAAAAATACAAAAATTAGTTGGGTGTGGTGGTGCGCATCTGTAATCCCAGCTGCTGGGGAGGCTAAGCCATGAGAATTGCTTGAACCCAGGAGATGGAGGTTGCAGTGAGCCGAGATTGTGACACTACATTCCAGCCTGGGTGACAGGTTGACACCCTGCTTAAAAAAAAAAAAAAAAAAGAAAGAGAAGAAAAGACAGAAAGTTTCAACAGAATGGACTTACTGATGTATATATCTATAAAATACAGAATACATATTATTTTCAACTGCATATAATTAATAGAATATTGGTTATTCTAGGCAAAAAATAACTCAAAAATTTCAAAGAAGAGAGATAATGAAATGGTGTTCCCTGACTATAGTGGATAAGAGAAAAGATAACTAGAAGATCAACTACGGTTGGAAATTAAACGATACAGCTGTAACAGTCCACAAGTTTAAACAAAGTCAAAGCGGATATTAGAACAGGTTTTGAAATGAGGGAAAACTAATAATCAGCCTGGGAGGATGAAGCCACATGCACCTCCTGGCAGAGGAAGGTCTGGCAGTGGGGAAAATGGACTCTTAAAGACATTCTCTTTGCCCCCTGCCAAGCCCCAGTGACCACACAGCCTGTGCCCTCCTGGACCCAGCTGGTGATGTGGGCTCCAGCCAAGGTCATGAGCAGGCTTAGCAACTGCTTCTGCTCTTCAGGAATTGGCTCACCGGAGGTCTCAGAGATTCCTTTGATCCTGGTGAGCCTTACCTGCACTACATGAGGGCAAGCCAGGTGGGCTTGAGACCTCCACTGGGTCTTCTCAGGTCTGGAGCTGCAGCTGGAGGAGGCTTCCCTGAAAAGGCGTAGGCAGCATGTGGCGGGCATGCTTGTGGATCCAAGGTTATGGGACTCCCTGCTCTGCCTTGTTTGGAGATAACGGGAGGGACTCTGTGGGGGAGTGGAGAGAGGCACTGGACAGAGGCGCTGCTCGAAGGGAATTGCTCAGCATCTCAGGGCCCCTGGTGGACAGGGCTGTGTGGTACCCAGAGCTGAGAAGGGTGTCACCAGCAGCAGCTGCCACCGCCTCTCCACCCAAGCGACCCTGGCCTCCAGTGCGGACACTCAGACAGCCATGTGGTGGAAGGTATCCCTGCTTGTGGTGCTCATTGTGCTGAGCACCCATATCCGGACCATTCAAAAAGAATTTGTAGACATCAGTAAGGACCTAGATTATTTTGTGACATCAGTGGAGTCTGCTGTGGCTCAGTTCAATGAGGACAATATGGGAGAGTACACAAACAGGTTGCTGGAGGTCTAGCACGCCCAGCAGAAGGTGAGTGACAGTCATTTCATCTATTCCCAGAACTCTCTTCCCCAGCTGAAGAGCCCAGAGCCAGTGGTGATGGCAGCAGGGCTCTGGGTGACATGGGGGGGTCCCATGTCTGCACCACACTTCTGAGGACAGGGTTCAGGGACCCTTCCTCCTTCAGAGGGCACACAGCCTTCCTGATCGTTGCCCATTTCCTTGGCCATCTGCCCCTTCCTTGGATTGCATCCCCATCCCTGGACCCTGGGAGACTGCAGGAGCCCTGGGCACAGTGGGTTACGCTGCTGTCCAGCCACAGTGCCTGGGGGCTTCATGCCAGCTGGGGAGGGGAGAATGCAAGGAGGGACAGGGCGTGTGCGTGTTCTTCATGTGTATGGGAGTATGAGTATGTGAGTGTGTTATCGATATATGTAAAAGCATGAGCCAGGTGTGGTGGCTCATGCCTGTAATCCCAGCATGTTGGGAGGCCGAGACAAACAGATCACCTGAGATCAGGAGTTCAAGACCAGCCTGGCCAACATGGTGAAACCCTGTTTCTACCAAAAATACAAAAAATTAGCTGGACGTGGTGGCGGGTGCCTGTAATCCCAGCTACTTGGGAGACTGAGGCAGAAGAATCGCCTGAACCAGGGAGGCAGAGGTTGCAGTCATCCGAGATTGAGTCTTTGCACTTCAGTCTGGGCAACAAGAGCAAAACTTTGTCTCAAAAAATAATAATAGGTGTGCTGATGTGTATCAGGGAGTGAGTGTGAGTGTGTTGGTGTGTTGGTGCATAAGTGTGTGTGTTGGAGAGGGTTGGGCATGAGTGTATGTTGGTGTGTGTCAGGCATGAGGATGAATGTGTTGGGGTGAGGGGCATGAGTGTGAGTGTGTTGTGTGTATAGGGGCATGAGTGTGAGTTTGTTGGTGTATGTTAGGCATGAGTGTGTGAGTGTGTTGTGTGTATAGGGGCATGAGTGTGAGTGTGTTGGTGTATGTTAGGCATGAGTGTGTGTGAGTGTGTTGGGCATGAGTGTATGTTGTTGGTGTATGGTGACATGAGTGCCTGTTTTTGGCACATGTTAGGCATGCATGTGTGAGTGTGTTGGTGTGTGTTGGGCATGAGCGTGTGTTGTGTGTATAGGGGCTGAGTGTGAGTACATTAGTGTGTGGTGGGCATGAGTGTGAGTGTGTTGTGTGTATAGGAGCATGTGTGAGCGTGTGTTGGGCATGAGGGTGAGTGTGTTGTGTGTATAGGAGCATGTGTGTATGAGCGTGTGTTGGGCATGAGTGTGAGTGTGTTGTGTGTATAGGAGCATGTGTGTATGAGCGTGTGTTGGGCATGAGTGTGAGTGTGTTGTGTGTATAGGAGCATGTGTGTATGAGCGTGTGTTGGGCATGAGGGTGAGTGTGTTGTGTGTATAGGAGCATGTGTGTATGAGTGTGTGTTGGGCATGAGGGTGAGTGTGTTGTGTGTATAGGAGCATGTGTGTATGAGCGTAAGTGTGTTGGGCATGAGTGTGAGTGTGTTGTGTATATAGGGGCATGAATGTATGAGCGTAAGCGTGTTGAGCATGAGTGGGTGTGTTGGTGTGTGTTGGGCATGAGTGTGTGTTGTGTGTATAGCGGCGTGTGTGTGTACTGTTAGTCTGTGTCAGGGCATAGTTGGATATCATCTCATCCCCAACATGGATTGCTGAGCCCCTGACTGGGTCAGGTTTTTCAACAATTTCTAGGCCGTCCAGTGAGACCCGTGGCCCTAGCCTGCCGTGACTTCCCATCGGGACTGGTTTTCTATGTTTGGATGCATTGTGTTTCATTGACTTCCATGTACAAGAATGAAAATAACTTTTAATCACTTCTTATGGAAGCCTAAGAAACATGCACAACAGCATGGTGCAGCTCTGCATTCATCTCAATGAGCACTGGCAAGGTAGACAGTTATGAGCAGTCGCCACCCGCATGAAGCGGAATGGTGCCATTCCCTCAGAGCCCCCTCTGTGATCCCATCTATAGTCTATCCCTGCAAGGAGTCCTGCTGACCTTGTTTCCAACCCCAGGCATTAGTCTTGCCCATTTCCCACTCTGTGTAAAAAGAACCATCCAGTGTGAGCCCTCTGTGTGGCTGAGACTCAGGTGTGAGGCGGAGGCGGGGTATTGCTGGGTGTGGATGCTGCATGAGCAGGCTCACTGCTGCGGAGAATTTGACTCTGTGAGTGTGTCACACCCTATATGTTTATCGCTGTGTCAATCTGACTGTCAGGTATGAGCCATTGGGAAGAGGCCAGTGTGTATCTGAAGGGCACTTAGTGGACTCTCTTCTATTGACTTCCGGAGAGGTTGTACATGCCCTGTCTAGCCCTATTTGAATGACATGATGATGTCAGTCTTTTATCCACGTTCCTACTTGTTTCTCTGCCTTTTTTTTTTTAATTCATGAAAACAAAATACTTAGCAGCTGTTTGTATAATTTCTTCTTGACAGATGTGGACAATGATATTTTTAATAGACTTGGAGATGGGCCACACAATTTGTAAAATATACGATGAAGACATTAACAATTGCCCATTGCAAGAAGGCTCAGGAGAGGAAAAGGTCTGAGAATAAAATCAACCCCAAAGCATCTTGAATCTCTCAAAAATGGAAAATAACATCAAGGTAGGCCTTTGGGAGGAGGCTTAGAAAGGTCATCAGAGGTGCTCCTGGGCAGAATGAGGGTCCCTGACCCCCTTTCCCACCTGGAGTCAGGGTTCCTTCCCTGAAGGCAGAAGGTGGGCATGTAAGCAAACAGAGCCTGGCCTCAATGCCAGAGAGAGCCTTGTGCTCACAGCCAGGCTGGCTGGACAGAGCAGGCACCTGCAGATTCCACATGGCCTCTGTCCCTGGATGAAGTCCTCACTTTGCTTCCTGAGACCCTCGAGATCCAGGCAGATGGTGTTCTCCCTGTGGTCCTTACTCTTCTTTGCTCATGTTCTTGCGGATTGGAGGACTGTCTAGTTTCTTTCATCACCCAATCTGTCCCTCTAGTTCCTGTGTGGTAAGGATGTGTCCCGGTCAGTCTGAGTTCTGACACCATCCTCCCACGACCCATACGTGATCCGTGTGAGCTCAGAGCTTGAGGATGCCCTGAATCAGCATAACAGGGGCGCAAGGCTGATCTCCCCCTTCCACCTGCAGCCTTGTTGTCAACCACTGTGCTCAGTTGGTGGTTGCCCAGAGGGACCATCCCTTGAGAAGTCCTCTCTCTCCCCCAGAACACACAGGGTGGGAGCAGTTCATCCAGCGTCATGTGTGCGAGGGAGATTGTGAGGGGACAGGATGCATCAGGGGTCAGGTGATGCCCCAACCAGGCGTCCTTTCAGGATCCCCAGGCTCAGGCTGGAACATTTGGCCACCTGTGCCCTTTGTACTGGTGGAGGCTTGGGCATTTGAAGCCCTGTTCCTGGGTGACTGTTTTTGTTTTTCATTTTTCATTGTTTTTAATACATCTTGACCCCCTACTACATGCTAAATGCTCTCAGTGCATTGCATTTTTCTAACTTGTGTGTTATAATTACTTTTTTCAGGTACACTGCACTTTTGTCATGGATGCCAGACCTTGGTTTTCCCAGTTCAACCTCCTGAACAGCACCAGTAATGCAGAAACAGGCGGTGACAGAGCCCCTGGTTTTCCACGGCAGAAGTCTTCTTTTCCTCTAGCGTGTGGCAGTCTGTAGTTCTAGGCCGATGCTGCACTGGCAGAATTGAAGGCATCTTAGCACTTGCTGAGTCTGTAAACAGCTTTGCACTCTTTCCTATTATTCATTTGCCGTGGATGTTGCTGGCAGTGACAAGCAAGGGAGAGTTTATTATCACCATTACCTTGGCGGCAGGCGCAGAGTGTTGAATAAACAAAGCTCCCCAGCTGATTTGAGGCAGTTCACGTAGGAGCCCCACTGGTTGGTTGGTGTGCTCATCCCTCCATCCATCCATCCATTCTTTCATTTATTCATCCACTCATTCATTCATTCACCTTTCCATTTCTCTATGACATCATCCATCTACTCAAAAAAATGCCAAAAATTTTGTTAACCACACATGATCCTTCTGTTTCCATCTCAGGGACAGACTCACATTGGGTGGCTCTTTTGCAGAGGGGCCAGGCCCAGGCCCAGGGGTCAGAGAAGGTCACTGAAGCTGACAGGAGGCTCTGCCCTCTGTGGACACAGAGGGCTGCATGAATGACAAGGATGTCCTCTTTAGTGCTCAGATGATGGCTCAGAAGATGGCACCTCCAGTCCCCATGTGCCCCATGCCCTGTCTGGTGCATATGTTCCCCAGCTGGGACTCAGCCGAGCCTTCATACCTGTCAGCACCACTCACTTCCCCTGGGAGGGACACCGTGGTGACAGACACCCATCCTGATGAGCAGGTCTCTCCACTGGAGTCTTGGCAGGGAGCAGCCTTGGAGGGGCAGAGAGATAAGGGTCTGGGGGAAGGGTTACAGGGGTGGGCCAGAAATGCAAGGCAATGCAAAGCCCTCTGGAGGAATCTTTCAGACCTGACATGTTGGGGAGTCTTTCCTCCTCCATCATGGGTTTTTGGGGACTTTGATTTGAATATTTCTTGGTAAGAAGTCTGCCTTTTTCCTGGCTGGCTCGTTCCCATGAATTTCCCATAAGAGTTGATGGAACAGAAGTTTCAGAACCAGCCCTGGGCAGCTCCATCTGTCATGGTAAAAAGATGGGCTGCTTTGGTCCTTCGATCAACCTGTGTACAGAATTTGTAACATCCCCTCACAATTTGAGAGGGCATATTTATATTACCAAGGGTGTGTCTGTGTGGCCAGCAAGGCCAATCTATTGCTGGCCCTTGGCTCTGAGAGCACTCAGGCTGTGAGGGGTAGAGCCCTTGTGCATGACCTCATGCCTGCTGTTCTGGACGAGTGCAGTGGGTTGTGGTTCGCATTGCTTGCTAGCGGAAGCACCTTTACCGTCAATTCTCAGTTCACAAGGAAGGCCTAGTACCCTGCTCTTTTTTCAATTTAAAGTTATAATTTGAGCTCAGATGCACTTAAGTGCACCAGGTGGCTTTCAGTGTTCATGCCACACTCTTTAGCATTCAGGCTCAGATGCTGGGTTATTTGAGAGTTTCCTTTGATGATTCTCATGAGCCTCTAGTTGGGCACCTTGGTGAAAATAGGGGTGACCAATTCTGACTGCAGCCTCTCTTTCTGCTGGTTCTACGAAATTAGAAACATGGCCTTGGGGAGCTAAAGGCGCAGCCTTGCTTGATTATTGAAGTTACAACAGTTTTATCTGTGGTGCCCACTCTTATCACAGCCTAAAAATACATAAAGTAACACACGCCAAGGCTACAAGGAAAACCAGCAATGCCATCATCCTCATGGGAGAGTTTCAGGCACCTCTCTTAAGAATTGCCAGAACCCACCAAGTAAAACTCAGAAGAGGCTCAAAAAATTTAAGAGCTCACTAAGCGTATTTGATCTTCTGTTATGGAATATCATCCAATAACTAGAGAACATTCACTTTTTTGAGCGGATAGAGCATTTATCCCAATTGAACGTATTCTTAATGAATTTCAATCACACAGAATATATTCTCAGTGAAATTTAGGTAGAAATTAGGGCAGAAATGTTTGAAAACTTGGCTACGCACCTCTAAGTAACACACGGGCTAAAGAAGTAATCCCATTGCAGACTGGGGATTGCTGTACTTTTAAAACACTGGAGCTGAAACCTGAGTGATAAACGTACAGGATGCTGCTGATGCCATGCTCTGAGGGTCACCTCCTGATCTAGAAATGCGCACGCTAGAGAATGAACAGGCCAGCAACGCCCCTTCGAGCTCAAGAATCAGGGAATTGCAAATTGAGCTGGGGGAAAAAGAGAGAAGAAAGTCATAGCAAAAAGGCATAGTTGGGTGAAAGAGAAAGCAAAGATAGACAGCAAGGATCAAGAAACCCAACAGTTAATTTTTTGAAGATCTAATAAAACCTCTAACCCTGGGCAAGGGAGGGCTGGAACTGGAGAAGGCAATCGCAATCCACACCAGCAGTGAGGAGGGGCCTCAGGACGGGCCCTGCTGACGTCCGAACACAACAACGATACATTTTAATCAGACTGCTGGCAGCTATGGCGAAGATGAACAAGAACTGGGAGCTGCAGCTTCTCTGTCGGGAGGACACACGGGGGCTCAGGCACACTTTGAGGGTGATCCATCCGAGGGGGCCGCTGTGCTCCTCAGGCCCTCACCTGCCAGCCACTTTCAGGCCAGTCCTGTGTGGAAGTGCACCTGAGCCTCTGGGTCTCCTCCCATCGAGAAGCCGCAAGAAGACGGTCATAACTGTGCCCACCGTTCTGGTCACATTCCCATCTATTCCTGTGTCAGCCCTAGTCCTGCCCTTACTACCGGTCCCCAAGGCAGTGGCCTAAGCTCTGAGACATTTTTTGTGATCATCAGTCTACATGCCCTACAGGCAAGGTAGGGTCATTGCTCCAGCACGGTCCCTTTGTGCACATTAGTGCATCCAGACCTGGCGCAGGCACCTCCACACCCTCCCAGCCCGCTCATCTCCTGGCTCTGTTTACCTCCCGGTGGCTTCCCCAGAAGCCACACAGAGCTCAGGTCAGTTCCTCTGAGGAGAGTCTGACACTGGCTGGGCACGGGCCTAGGGAACTACAAAGAGGCAGAGCTGGCTGAGAACACGAGCTGTCTAGTGCCCCCCAGGGCTTCTTCCCAGCTCCTGACCCCTTCTCATCGTCACGGTTGCCTTCCACTCCCATCCTAGCAGGGCCCTGGCCTTAGACTTGGCTTCTCTCTGGCCCCTGCTGAGAGCAGGTGTTGCAAGGCCACAGGGCAGGAGGGGGACCTGGCAAGCTGGCCAGTAGGTGCCAGAGAGGGTGGAGAGGATGGCCCAGCCCCCAACACTGGCCCCTCCCTCTGTAACCCTCCATAGCTCCCTGAGGTCATGGACTATACAGCCAGGGTCACAGGCAGACACGGCTCTTCCCTCTGTAACCCCCCATAGCTCCCTGAGGTCATGGACTATACAGCCAGGGTCACAGGCAGACACGGCTCTTCCCCCAGCTGCTCAGGACTCTGCTCATTATCATTCCTAAGCATTCCCATCACTCTGCCAGTCGCGGGATGCAGCCCCGTGAAGGCAAAGCAGGTGAGCTGGAGACGTTCACCCCAGTCGTGTCAGGGCTAGGCTGGGGCCAGAGGAGGTGGTCCTGAAAACGTGTAGGCATGTGTGTTGCATGCATACCTGTGTGTCCAAGGCTATGTGGCCTCCTGTTGGCCTTGTTTGGAGACGATGGGAGGAACACTGTGGGGGAGTGGAAAGAGGCACTGGACAGAGGGACCAGTCAAAGGGAGACTCCACGGCTCAGGGCCCCTGTTGCGCAGTGCTGTGTGGGGTCAGAGCTGGGAAGGACGTCACAGGCAGCAGTGGTGACCTCCCCTCCACCGAGCGCTCCCAGCCTCCGGTGCCAACACTCGAGACAGCCATGTGGTGGAAGGTGCCCCTGCTTGTGGGGTTCATTGTGCTGGGAACACATGTCTGCAGCTGCAAATTTGTAGACACTGATAAGAACTTGGATTATTTCCCCAGTGCTGTGGAGTATGCTGTGTTTCAGTTCAATGAGGACCAGGAGGATGAGTTTGCCTACAAGTTTCTGGGGGTCCACCGGAGCCAGCGCAAGGTGAGTGGCTACTGTCTCTCCCCATGAACCCTGAGTTCCTCGGCGTCAGACCAGGGCTGGGTGGATTCTTGGTCTGCAGGAAAGGGCAACCGCTTTCTAAATTCTGAAAATATGCATATAATCATATAATTTAAATGTAAGGTGTCATTAGGAGAGCTTCAGCTTTCTATTTTGCTTCTTTATGAGGGTAGCCCCTGAAAACAGGACATGAGTGTGAGCGTGTTGGTTTGTGATTGGGCACAAGTGTATGTGTTGGTGTGTGTCAGGGCATAGATGTGAATGTGTAGTTGGTATGTTAGGGCGTGAGCCTGTGTGTATGTGTTGGTATGTTGTGACATGAGTGTGCATGTGAATGTGTAGTTTGTGTTTGTTGGGCATGAGCATGTGAGTGTGTTGGTGTCAGAGCGTGTGTGTGCGTGTGTTGGTGTGTGTTGGGCATGAGTGTGTGTGTTGGTGTGTTGGCATGAGTGTGTATCAATGTGTTGAGGCATGAGTGTGTGAGTATGTTGTGTGTTGGGACATGAATGTGTATGTGAGTGTGTATTGGTGTGTGCTGAAGCATAAATGAGTGTGAGTGTGGAGTTGATATGTTGGGACATGAATGTGTGAATGTGTTGGTGTGTGTTGGGGCATAAGTGTGTGTGTGTTGTGTTGGCATATAAGTGTGTGAGTGAGTGTGTTGGAGCATGAGTGCATGTGAATGTGTTGTTGGTATGCGTTGGGACATGAGTGTGTGTGAGTGTGTTGGGGCACGAGTGTGTGTGTTGTGTGTTAGGGCATGAATATATGTGTGTTGGTGTGTGTTGGGGAATGAGTGTGTGTTGGTGTGTGTTGGTGCATGAGTGTGTGTGTTGATGTGTGTTGGGGCATGACTGTGTGTGTTGTGTGTTGGGGCATGAGTGCATGTGTGTTGGTGTGTTTTGGGGCATGAGTGTGTGTGTGTTGGTGTGTGTTGAGGCACGAGTGTATGTGTGTTGTTGATGTGTGTTGGGGCATAAGTGCATGTGTGTTGATGTGTGTTGGGGCATGCGTGTGTGTGTGTGTATTGTTGGTGTGTATTGAGGCATGAGTGTATTTGTGTTGTTGGTGTGTGTTGGGGCATAAGTGCATGTGTGTTGATGTGTGTTGGGGCATGCGTGTGTGAGTGTGTTGGTGTATGTTGGGGCATGAGTGTGCATGAGTGTGCTGATGTGTTGGAGCATAAGTGTGTGAGTGTGTAGGTCATGTATGTTGGGGCATGAGTGGGTATCACTGTCATTTGCATGGATTGCTATCCCCAAGGGATTTCTGCTTCCTAGACAAATTTCAGGAGAGATGTGAGTTCCAGCCTGGGAAGATTTCCTGGTTGGATTTGATTTCTCTCTCTCTGGATGTTTCCTGAGTTTCATGAACTTCTATTTACAGAAATGACCATAACTTTTAATAACTTTTTATAGCATCCTAATAAACACACAGAACAGCAAACTTCATATTTACTTCAATTAATATTTGCAAAATAAACGCTTTCATGAAGTCTTCACTCACATAAAGGACACAACATTGCAGCCCCCAGGAGTCCCCACCCCAGGTTACTGCCCAGATCTGTCTTCCAAGGGATAGTGCCATTCTGTGTACACGGCCTGCACTGCTGTGTAGGATTCAATCATGCGATGGTCCACACCCTGTGTATTCATCCCCCTGTCAATGTGACTGCCAGGTACCGTACATCAGGAAGAGTACTGCAGAAAGACTCTAACGCATGCTTTTGGTGTAGCGAATGGATATTTTTTTTTGTAGAAAAATGGAGAATTAATAGAAAAATTGTAAAAAAGAAACTTGAAATAAGAA
Source organism: Sapajus apella (assembly GCF_009761245.1). NCBI lineage: Eukaryota > Metazoa > Chordata > Mammalia > Primates > Cebidae > Sapajus > Sapajus apella. The sequence goes on from NW_022437005.1 coordinate 10,133,934, forward strand.
ATAAGAGAAGAAAGATTGCACATGATATGTATATCTTTATTAGCATGAATGTTAACATTCACCTTTTCTGGCAACTTTTCTGTTTGATTCTATTTTTCTCATTCCAAAAAGAGTATTTCATATAAGTGTCTTCAATTTCTTCTTGACAGTCATGGACATGGACATATTTAATGGACTTGACGATGGGGCGTACCGTTTGTAAGAAACACGATGAAGACATTGACAATTGCCCATTGCAAGAAGGAACAGAAGAGAAAATGGTTTGAGAATAAAATCAATCCAAATCATGAATCTCTCAGGAATGAAAAATGTCAAGGCGGGCCTTTGGGAGGAGGCTTAGGAAAGGCACCCAGGGTGATCCTGGGCAGAATGACAGTCCCTGACACTCTCCCACCTGGAGTCAGGGCTCGTTCAGTGAAGGCAGAAGGCGGGCATTTGACAGAGCCTGGCCCTCAATGCCAGGGAGAGCCCTCTGCCCACAGCCCAGCTGACTGGACACAGGCACTTGCAGATTCCACAGGGCCTATGTCTCTGGAGGGAGTCCTCACTCTGGGTCCCAGCCCTGTACCTTCCTGAGACCCTCGAGATCCAGGCAGATGGTGTTCTCCCCGTGGTCCTCACTCTTCTTTGCTCATGTTCTTGGGGATTGGATGACTGCCTACCTTCTCTGATCACCCCACCTATCCCTCTAGTTCCTGTGTAGTAAGTAAGGACGTGTCCCTGTCAGTCTGAGTTCTGACACCATCCTCCCAGGACCCATATGTGATCCATGGGATGTTGGAGCTTGGGGATGCCCTGAATCAGAGTTACGGGATCAGTGGGGCTGATCTCACCCTCCCACCTCCAACCTCAGGGGCACCCTCCCCTTGGGGTGGGTTTGCTGCTGCTGTTCAGTTGGTGAGTGACTGGCAGGGCCATCCCTTTGGTAAGGCCATGGTCTCCCTCAGAACACACAGGGTGGGGGCGCCTCATCCATCCTCATGTGCTCTGAGGAAGCTGTGAGTGGACAGGATGCTTCAGGGGTCAGGTGATGGCCCAAACAGGCATCCCTTCAGAAATCCCCAGGCTCATGTGGGAGGATTCAGCCACCTGCGCCCCTTGTCCTGCTGGAGCCTTGGGCATTTCAAGCCCTGTTCCTGGGTGACTGTTTTTGCTTTTGATTTGTTTACATCTGTAGTTTTTAATACATCTTGACCCCCTATTGCATGCCAGATTCTCTCAATGCTTACATTTTGTGATTTGTATGTTACGGTTTCTTTTTCAGGTGCGCTGCACTTTTATAGTAGATGTTCAGTGGTGGTTTTCCCAGTTTACCCTCCTGAACAGCACCTGTGGGGAGAGAAGGTGGTGACAGAGCCCATGGATTTTCGCAGCAGAAACCCCCTCTTCGTCTAGAGTGTGACAGTCTGTAGTCCCAGATCTGTGCAGCCCGGCAGAATTAAAGGCATTTCAGAGAACTTTCTGCATCCCTGAGGAGTTTTCATTCTCCTGTATTGTTTATAAGCCATTGATGAGCAATGGAAAATTTATTATCATCGTTGTTACTTTGGTTGCAGATGCAGAATGTTAAATAAATCAAACTTTCTGATTGATTTGAGGCAGTTCCTATAGGGGTCCCACCGCTTGGTTTGTGCGCTCATCATCCATCCATCCATTCTTCTATTCCCTTCCTCCTTCTCTTCCTCCTTCCCTCCCTCTCTCCCTTCCTCCATCCCTCCCTTCCTCCATCCCTCCCTTCCTCCATCCCTCCCTTCCTCCATTCCTCCCTTCCTCCATTCCTCCCTCTCTCCCTTCCTCCATCCCTCCCTTCCTCCATCCCTCCCTTCCTCCTTCCTTCCCTCCCTCCTTCCCTCCCTCCCTCCCTTCCTCCATCCGTCCCTTCCTCCATCCCTCCCTTCCTCCATCCCTCCCTCTTTCCCTTCCTCCATCCCTCCCTTCCTCCATCCCTCCCTTCCTCCATCCCTCCCTTCCTCCATCCCTCCCTCTCTCCCTTCCTCCATCCCTCCCTTCCTCCATCCCTCCCTTCCTGCTTCCCTCCCTCTCTCCCATCCTCCATCCCTCCCTTCCTCCATCCCTCCCTTCCTCCATCCCTCCCATCCTCCATCCCTCCCTCTCTCCCTTCCTCCATCCCTCCCTTCCTCCTTCCTTCCCTTTCTCCTTTCCTCCCTTTCTCCTTTYCTCCATATCCTCCCTCCTTTCCTCTCTTCTTTCCTTCCTTCCTGCCTTCCTTTCTTCTCCAGTTTCCCTGTACTTTCATTCATCACTCAAAAGGAATGTAGCACATTTTGTTAGCCACACGTGTCACCTCTGTTTCCATCTCAGGGACGGACTCACCGTGGGTGGCCCTTCAGCAGAGGGGCCAGGCCCAGACCCAGGGGTCAGAGGAGGTCACTGAAGCTGACAGGAAGCTCTGCTCTCTGTGGACCCTGAGGGCTGCATGAAGCACAGCGATGTCTTCTCCAGGGCTCAGATGTCTTCTCCAGAGCTTAGAAGATGGCAGTTCCAGTCCCCATTCCCCACCTGCTCCTGATGCCTGTGTTACCCATCTGGGACCCAGCCAGGGCTTCATGGCTGCCAGTACCACTCACTGCCCCTGGGAGAAGCACTATGGTGACAGACACCCATCTCTCTGCTGGGGTCTTGGTGGGGGAACAGCCTTCGAGGGGTAGAAAGATGAGGGGATGGTGTGGTGGGGCGCATGCGTTGAGCAAAGAGACAGTTCAGCAGTTTCTGGAGGAGTCTTTTGGAATGAAAGGGCTAGGGGGTCTTTCCATCTCCATCCTTGGTTTTGGGGGTGATCTGAATATTTCTTGGTAAGAAGTCTGCCCTTTTTTTCTGGTTGGCTCATTACCACGAATTTGTCATTTATGAGACAGAATTTTCAGAAACAGCTTTGGGTGGCTCCATCTGTCGTGGCAAAAAGATGGGACAGCTTTGGTCTTTGACCAGCCTGTGTGCAGGATTTGTGTGTGACATCCCTCCACGATTTGATAGGGCACATTTATATTACCAAGGGCGTGTCTGCATCGTTAGCCAAACAAATCCATTGCTGGCCCTTGGCTTTGAGAGCACTGAGGCTGGGATGGGTGGAGCTCCTGTTCATGGACCTCACTGTTCTGGACAAGTACAGCCACACCCTACCTGAGCTCTGGTCAGCATTGCTTGCTGATGGAAGCACCTTTACTTTCAATTCCAAGTTCACAAGAAAGGTCGGGTGTCCTGCTCTTTTTCAAATTTGCCAGTTGTTTTCTACCTTGATCCACACAAAATCCTACTGCTTTCATTTTGCACTTCTCTTAGGGACCAGGCATTACCCCTATCTGTAGGGCAAAAGAAAATTTTGGCCTGAATACATGAAGTATACATGAAGAAATACATGAAGTCTTCAGGTGGTTGGCACTTGGGGCTATGGCTGTGAAATGGTTCTTTAAGGTACTCGAATACCTTAGAAGTTGTGTTTACTGCAGTTGTGTATTTTGTCTATGGCCTGTGTTCTTTAGTTCCTGCTCTCTCAGAAATTAAAAAACATGACCCTATTGCAGATTTCACGAGCTGGTAGTGTCCGGCCGTCATGAGCTATGTAAGGAGCTTTGGTAGGGTTGGTAAATTTTGTGCCTGCCACTCTTGTTAGTTATATGATGAACTCAAATTAGTGGATTTTTGAATAATATGTCAATATCCAAGATCATCCAGAATCCACAAGTCCATCTCGTGTCCTGGAGAAATCTCTCTGAATTTGGCTCTGTCATTAGGTGGCCTGAATCAGTAGGAAGTAAAAATTTATTTGGATATTTTATCAAGTTATCAACCACCACCACATACTTTTCCAAAGTCTGAAACCTAGAAATACTGCTTTGGTTCAGTGAATGTGTGTGTATCAGTCAGCTGTTGACCCAGAAGTGCTGCATAACAAACCACCTCTCCTGTAGCTAACCACAGTGAGCCTTCATTTTCAGGCACATAGGTCTACAGGCTGACTGCCCCTTGGCTGGTCCAGGAAGCTTGGCTTCACTTCAAGGTGTCACAGCTGGCCTCACCAAAGGAGTCTGCTCTAAATGCATCCTGGGACCCAGATCACGTGATCCCAGACTCAATGGGTCACTATGAAAACATGGTTAACCTTGACCAATAATACAAATAATGCAAATCAAATCAATGAAACATAATCATCTCCTATCCCATAAAGGAAGGCTAGGCTGAAGGCGAAGACATGAAGAAGCAGGGATTGTCACAGGTCAATACTTCTCTAATCAAACTAAGTTCCGAGTATCGGCAGCATTTGGATCACACGGGGAGATGGTTAGAAATGCAGGATCTAGGCCTTGCCTCAGACCCACAAACTCAGCACCTGCATTTTAACGAGTCCCAGGTGGTTCATGTGCACTTTAATATCAGAAAGCACAGATACCCAACGGTGGTTTTCAAACTTGGCTGCAGATTGGAACCCCTGGGGAACTTTAAAAACAGCTGACTTCCTGGACCCTCTTCCAGAGATTCTGATTTTATCAATGAGGTGTGCCCTGGTGTTTCAAAACTCCTTCAGTATTTTTAGCAGGCAGCAGGATTTGAAAACCATGAATACATAATTACTAAGTGACGAACATTTTGGCAATAAATAATAAAGCTCGATTTGCATAAAGCTTTGCATCAATTTCTGATCTAGTCTTTTATTGTACAGAAATACTTGTGTAACATCATGAAGATATTGGAAAGGGATTGTTCACTGCAATACTGTTTAAAACAGATGAAAATAACAACCGAGGAATCCACCTATGGGGAGAAAGTTTAAATACAGCATAATGCATTCACACTCTGCAATGCTTTGCACCTGCCTGACAGATTCCTGCCCATATGTGTTTCCTGTGCCTTGCCCCTCCTCATGGAACCCATAGCCTGGGAAGAATGCTCGCCTCTCTGCCTTATCAGGAATTTTTTGGATGCCGGTTTGGGATTTTCACAGAAAAACAGAAGCTTTGAGAGCTAAACAGGTGCATATCCCCCTCCTCCCACTGAGGGCCAGGCCTGGGCATCAGAGTGAGCCATGTGACCCTTACCCTGGTAGGACAGGGCAGGGGGGTACTGTTGGCCCAAGCCCAGGAAGTTCAGCAGCCAGGCATTCAGGAAACCAGGGCCATTGGCACAGATGGGCAGAAGACACCAGAGGGGCCCTGTATTAGTCAGGGTTCTTTTAGAGGGACAGAATTAATATGTATATATAGCATAAGTTAATACTTAATAAACCCCCCTTTATATAAAATTTATATATAATGATTATTAACTTAATAAACTCATCTATATATATATATATGTACATAATTTATATATAAAGGGGAGTTTATAAGTATTCACTTTCACGATCACAAGGTCCCACAATAGGCTATCTGCCAAGCTGAGGAGCAAAGGGAGCCAGTTGGAGTCCCAAAACTGAAGAACTTGGAGTCCGATGTTCGAGGGCAGGAAGCATCCGGCACAGGAGAAAGATGCAGGCTGAGAGCCTAGGCCTGTCTCTCCTTTTCACGTTTTTCTGCCTGCTTTATATTTGCTGGCAGTTGATTAGATTATGCCCACCAGATTAAGGGGAGATCTGCCTTCCCCAGCCCACTGACTCAAATGTCAGTCTCTTTTGGCAACACCCTTACAGACACACCCAGGATCAATACTTTGTGTCCTTCAATCCAATCAAGTTGACAGTATTAACCATCACAGGCCCCACCCCCCCAACTCTGAGGACAGAGCAGGAGGCATTTGCCTGCCCTCTGTGGGCCTGTGAGATCTGCTTGGACCAAAGGCCAGAGGTTGGCAAGTGGGAAGTGTCCTCACAGTGGGAGGTGTCCTCACTGGGGCAGGACACAGGTGCTGGATTACATCACAAAGCGTAACCTCCCTGCAGGGCGTGGAATCAGAAGGGCAAGGGAGACTGGAGACCAGCGTCCCCAGAGCCCCTTGACTGGGCCACAGGCATGAACTGAGCGTGCCGGAGACCCACGAGAACCACGGCTCGGGTCAGCACCCAACTCCACAGGGAGTAAGTGGGAGCTGCAGTCAGAGCAGTCTGAGAGTCCACCGAGGGCTGAGGCCACAAGGCCTCTGGGGCAGCCAGAGTTTACGTGGTCACACCATACAGGACTGAGAAGCAGATAACAAGAGTGACGCGCACAGGGGTAGGCACAGACACTTCGGGGCCTACGGGGAGGGGAGTTCTCAGGATAAGGAGGGGAGGCTGGTAGACAGACTCCTTAACTGGCATTCCTAGGTGGGTTTCCTTGGAGAAAGAGAGGGCTAACCTCAAAGAGTGACCCTAACGGCCCTGTCTTGAATCCAGCTGGGCTTACGCTAAGAGGAGCCAACGTGTGACACGAAGGTTCTTGAGCCTGTAGCAGTGGCCACGACCACGGCATCCTGCCAGCAGCTCCAGCCCTGGACAGACAAGGAGACTCGACTGTGCCTCTTGCCCGAAGGACCATGCCTAGATGCCGGTGGCTCTCCCTGCTTCTCCTCACCATTCCCCTGGCCCTAGTGTCCAGGAAAGACCCCAACAAGGATGAGAAGGGGGTGCTGAGGAAACTACAACCCACCAACGCCTCAGATGCCAACGTGAGGCAGTGTCTGTGGTTTGCCATGCAAGAATACAACAGGGAGAGCGAGGACAAGTACGTCTTCCTGGTGGTCAGGACACTGCAAGCCCAGCTGCAGGTAAAGGTGCTCTCTCCATATAGGTGGACATTTGCATATGGCGGCACAGTTAAAGAGTGGGCATAGGAGAAAAATACTAGTATGCAAAAACCCTCAATATGTGAGTGCTGGAGAGCATAAACGCTTGCATAGTGTCAATAAGGCAGCGAACACACAGAGTGCTTTCTACAAATGCTTGGGCTGTTGTTCTAAGTCCTCTGCATAGACTAACTCATTTAAACCCCAAGCTGCAGATCAGATGTTCATTTATTTGCTAAGGTTGGGAGACAAAGGGAGCGCTAGCCATGAGAAAAGGTCTGATAAGGAAAGGTGAGTCTGGGTGAACCTGAACCCAACCAGCAGACACTCCTTCATCTCCTGTTGTAATCCTTTAATGCCAGATGAAAACAGATTTAAATGGACATCATAAGGAGCCTTGATTGCATTTAATCACTAATGAATTCAGCAAATACTGATGTCCTGCTATAAACCTACTGCTGTTTCACTCACTAAAGACTCAGCAGAGAATAAGGCAGGCAAACTCATGCCTTCATGGCTCCTTATGGACTGTGTCTGAGCTGATGGGAGGGTTTTGGGTGGGGAAACCCCAGAGGATGGGAGGTTTCACAGGAATCTGAGGGACTGGGGCCTAATGTGGCTGAGGGGGCTGTCAGCTGGTCAGGCCTGTGTGAACCTGAGCATCTCAGGCCCTGGAGAGCTGATGGTTCTTCTCCTACCACTCCTCACTGAGCATGCAGCATGCCCTGGGCTTGGGGACAGGAAATGGAATGAAAAGTTCTTGCCTTCAATGAGGTGACAAACTGGAGAGGAGCCTTTACCCAAGCTTCCAGCTCCAGGAGGCTGCGGAGTCCTGGCTGATCTTGGTGTGCACAGGACCCCAGGCAGTGGGCTTCCCAGCCTTCTTCTAATGCTCTGTCTGGGGTGGGGGAGGAAAGAAAGTGGAAAGGACACGAGTGAAAGTGATTTTTTTTTTTTGCTAAAACTTTAAAAGAAAATACAACTTTTTAAAATAAAATTGCACAATTGCTAACTGACAGGTCACAAATCGTCTGGAATACCTTATTGATGTAGAAATTGCCCGCAGCGATTGCAGAAAGCCTTTAAGCAGTAATGAAATCTGTGCCGTTCAAGAAAACTCCAAACTGAAAAAGGTAAGTGATGAACCACCTGTCTGTGACGGCCTGGGCAGTTCTTAGCCCCAGAGGAGAAAGCTCAGGTGCCCAGACCTTCTTCTGGAGGTCTGGGTAGCTCCCAATGTTTAGCTGCAGATAGCCAACCCTGTGGCCTTTAGAGCAGAAGACACAGGGCCATGGAACGTGGTGGAGACCTCTGAAGTTTTTTCTCATCCCTCATTCTGGGGAAAGGATGTTGTCAAGGGTACTCTTATCTCAAGGGCCCCATTGACGTCTGACTTTTTGATGCCAGCACACTGGGCAACACATAATCACCAGAAGTCTGTCCTCTTGGGTCCAGATCGACCACCCACTATTGCTGGGCCCACAGTTACTCATCCCTGTACAGGCACAAAAGGAAGTTCATTCATTCACTCTTCCACTCATAGAAACTTACTTAGCACCAGGTGCTATGTGCTTTGCACTGGGTCTATTCTGAGTGCTGGGGATTAAGCAATCACTAAGCCAGTTGGTGGCCCCAGCCTCCTGGGTTTACAGTTGATTATTGCTGGGGTCAACCGGGGTTTCCAGGAAGGTGGGGCAAACCCAAAGACTCTCAACAAACAAATGAATTGGCCCAGGGGCTTTTGGCCTCAGGCCTGTATTTTTTATCTCGGATTTGCAAAGAGCTCAGGCAGCTCATGCGCCAGGACTCGTCCCAGACTGATGAATGCCCCGAGCATTCTATGGGTTGGCCCAACAGCTGCATCACCGCCCCTGACTTTACATCGGTGGTATTCCAATATGAACAGGCGTCACAATCACCCGGAGGTGTTGACAAACACTGAGGACCGGGTTCCACCTGCAGTTTCCGATTCAGTGGGTCAGGAAATGAGGTCTAAGAATTTGTATTCTCAGTGTGTTCTCAGTGGTGGTGCTGCTGCTGGCCGAGCGATGACTTTGAGAACCGCTGCTTTATGCGTTGCCGTGGCACAGGAAATGGCAAATGCTTTTATGAACCACACTGCCATTGTGTTTGCTGAAAACTGCCTCTGTATGCTCGGATGAAACGGACCCTGTTGTTTTCAGCTCACAGTAGATGGCCCATCAGGACAAACATGTCAGCAGTGAGCTTTTCCAACTGCCATCTGATCTTTTATGTTTGTTTTATCTTTTACTGGTATTAGGAGTATGGTTGTTTTAAATTTATATTTTCTCCCGGGCTTTTAGGGATTGTAGGACAGTTTTTGCTTTTGCCAGTTTGTAGAAAATATTAAAACTCATTAAAGAAAATTGTTCTCAAGGAACCCATTTGGGTCTAAGATTTCCAAGATACCTCTCGGTTTTTAAGACATACATGTTTAAGCAGACGTTTGCCCATAACAACTTTCTCTTTTTCCAAGCCTTTGAAATAAATAATGCTGAAGAGTAACAATACTGGACAGTGTTTCTTGTTCCCAGCTTTACTGGAACTGTCTTCAGTATTTGTATACTCTTATTAACTATTACATCAAGCATTGATTTTAGATGTTCTTCCAATTCTCTCTGTATCGAGAGTCTTTAAATTAAGATTGTTTTATTCTATCAAATATTCTTTGAGTATCTACCAAGTACATTGAATAATTTTTCCTCTTGGACCTAGTAGTGTAATTAGTTAAATTAGTAGGTTCCCTAATGATGAGGTGCGTTTACACACCTGGAATGTGATGCACTCATCTTTGTGTGCATGTGTGGCGGTTTTATAACTTCATTTGATTGTCAGTGGTCAGCTCTCATCTACATCGACTGTCCGTAGGTTTTTGAAAGAGGAGACAGGTACGTAGGTAACCAACAGACCACGCTTGTTTGGTGAAACTTCATCATCAGTACATTTTGTGGACATTTTTCTTTTGGACTGGCCAGCTTTGTAGATGTACACATCTGTTTTCCCATTTCTCACATGGCAAATTACTGGACGCTTTAAGTGCCCGAGGGGCACATTTGTTCAAGATGGCCACTCCCTGGATGCCATTGTGAATGTTTACAGGCACTTCCTGGTCCCCACCTTGTTGATGGCAGAATGGCCCTTCTTCTCACCACCCCTCCTTGTGGGAGCCAGTCTGCTGGGCTCAGACTGCAGAATAAGAATGTGAAGGATTCAGTCCGCGCTTGTTTAGAATATAGTTGGGGGGCCGGGCGCGGTGGCTCAAGCCTGTAATCCCAGCACTTTGGGAGGCCAAGGCGGGTGGATCACGAGGTCAAGAGATCGAGACCATCCTGGTCAACATGGTGAAACCCCGTCTCTACTAAAAATACAAAAAATTAGCTGGGCATGGTGGCGCGTGCCTGTAATCCCAGCGACTCAGGAGGCTGAGGCAGGAGAATTGCCTGAACCCGGGAGGCGGAGGTTGCGGTGAGCCGAGATCGCGCCATTGCACTCCAGCCTGGGTAACATGAGTGAAACTCCCTTTCAAAAAAAAAAAAAAAAAAAAAAAAAGAATATAGTTGGGTTCAATATGGCACTTTTTTAATTTAGAAATTTTGCATTTATTTATTTATTTTGCTGAGATAGGGTCTTGCTCTGTTGCCCTCAGCGGAGTGCAGTGATGCCATTATAGTTTACTGCAACCTCAAACTCTTGGGCTCACGCAATCTTTCCACCTCCTTCTCTTAAGTAGCTGGGAACATAGGCACGTACCACCAGGCCAGGCTAATTATTTTATTTTTAGTAGAGACAAGGTCTCACTATGTTGCTCAGGCTGGTCTCAAACTCCTGGCCTCAAGTGATCCTCCTGCCTTGGCCTCCCAGAGTGTTGGAATTACAGGCCTGAGCCACTGCTCTTGACAGCAATTTTGCTTTTGTATGTATTAGCTACTCTCAAACTCTTCTGATATTAAGAATCTCTTGGAGTATGGGGTAAACATACACACATCTACACATACACACATCTACACATACACACACATGCATGCATGTACATACTTGTATACACACATACAAGTTCCATGCACTCATCCCAAATCTACTCAATCAGAATTTCCCACTTCAAACACCCACATATGTTATATGACTGAAAAAGTCTGGAAAGTACTACATTAGGGACAGTAATCGTTTAATGAGCAACCGATTTTCATTTGCTATTTTTTGTTCAGGATTTTTGCTATTTACTAGATAAGTTTGGGTTATAATTTCTCAGTTACATCTGAGTTTCAGGATTTTGCTGGTCTAGTACAACGAGACTGAGGGTTTTTCATTATCTTCTGTGTTCTGCATCAGTCTGAAGTCCGCAGATGCTTTTGGGTCCCCAAATTTGATGTGATTTGCCTATAAAATAATCTTGATTTGGTACCTGGTATTATTTGTTGAATATTTTCAATACTCAGCAGGAACTAAACTGTCTTCTTTCTGACTTTGTCTGTCTCTTAACTCCTGGAAGTCCCCAGGGATTTCAGTCTATTTGAGATGGCCTTTGCACTTTGTCCAGGACCACTATCTCTCTCTACCCATCCATCTACCCATCCATCCATCCATCCATTAATCTGTCCCTCACACATAGGGTATTTTATTTGTTGTTTCAATATTTTGACGTTTTGAAAGAAAAGCAAAGTTCTTTGGAAGAAAAGATATGTTAGGCCCTAGAATTTTCTAAATTGCTCTTGACTTGTTATTAGAACAAAAGGGATTTAAAAAAAGATTTTTATTTGGGGTTCAGGGGTACACATGCAGGTTTATTTTATAAGTAAATTCGTGTCACAGGGGTTTGGTGTACAGGTTGTTCCATCACCGAGGTGGTAAGCAGAGTACTCGATACGGTACTTTTTCTGATCCTGTCCTTCCCCGGCCCTCCATTCTCCAGGAGCCCCCAGGGCCTGTCGTTCCTCTCTTTCTATGTGTTCTCGTTGTTTAGCTCCCCCTTTTAAGTGAGAACATGTAGTATTTGGTTTTCTGTTCCTGCATTAGTTTGCTTAGGATAATGACCTGAAGCTCCATGTTACTCCAAAGGACATGATTTCATTCTTTTTTATGACAATGTAGCATTCCATGGTTTATATGTACCACATTATTTTAATCCAGTCCACCATCAACAGGCCTTAGGCTGACTCAATGTCTTTGCTACTGTGAATAGCGATGCAGTGAACATACATGTGCATGTGTCTTCATGGTAGAAAAATTTGTATTCCTTAGGGTAGGTAGCCAATAATGGGATTCCTGGGTTGAATGGTAATTCTGTTTTTAATTCTTTGAGGAATCACCACACTGCTTTTCACAATGGCTGCACTAATTCACACTCCCACCAGCAGTGTATAAGCATTCCCTTTTGTCCACAACCTTCCCAACATTAAAATAAATTATTTAGGCCGGGCACAGTGGCTCACGCCTGTAATCCCAGCACTTTGGGAGGCCAAGGTGGGTAGATCATGAGGTCAGAGGTCAGAAGTTCAAGATCAGCTTGACCAATGTAATGAAACCCTGTCTCTGCTAAAAATACAAAAGTGAGCCTGGCATAGCTGGTGGGTGCCTGTAATCCCAGCTACTCAGGAGGCTGAGCAGGAGAATCACTTGAACCCGGGAGATGGAGGTTGCAGTGAGCCAAGATCGCGCTACTGCACTGCAGCCTGGGTGACAGAGTGAGATTCTGTCTCAAAAATAAAATAAAATAAAATGGATTATTTAATCATTAAAATAACGCCCTTTAGTTACCAATTCGAATTGTCTTATTTACATTGTAGAAAGTATTAAAGAGAATTGAATATAATGTCAAGTTCACATCTGAACTGCCACCATAATGTTATGATAATTAACGTTTCCTGTCTACCTGTGGTTAATTAGAACAGAGATCCCTCTGGGCAACTGCTGATGGCTGTGAAGTCCGCAGCCTCCAGCTCTGCAGATTCCTGGGAGCATCCCTGGAGGGTGGCGACCCATCTCTGGGCATACTCCTAAACTGGCACCTAGCAACAGGACAATTTTTCTCTTTCTTTTGGTGCTCTACTGATTTTTGTTGTTGTCGTCTTTTTCAGAAATTAAGCTGCAGCTTTTTGGTAGGAGCACTTCCCTGGAATGGCGAATTCACTGTGATGGAGAAAAAGTGTGAAGATGCCTAATGGTGTTTTGGGGCATCCCTCCAACCTCTGCGACTACTTTATCCACGACAATAAAGCAATGGCAAGTGGAGGCTGTTCCCAGCACGCTTTCTCCATGCATGCCTCTCTGCTTGGCGTTTGGTGTTTTAATTTCATAGCATTGGGGACAGAAGATGGGCATGTTCAGCTCCTCTTTCCTGGCACCAAGTGCGGCCATGCACCTTTGGTTAGCTTGATGGTCTACCGGTCACCAAGTACAAAGGATAGGGTGAGGTCTGATTCCATTCTCTATAGCAAATCAGAGGAGGAATGCCTTTTGCTTAGGTAACAGTCCCTTACAGAGGTCTGCATCCATTGGATGCTAACTCAGCGGGTTCCTTCTGGATGCTTCCTTGGGCCTGAGGCTCTTAAGAGTCCTGAGTGGACGGGTCATTTGGGCTGGGGGACCCCTGTGGCAGAAATAGTAGCCCTCCCCTGTGGGACCTCTATAAATTGGGGGATTTGTGTATCTTCCTATGTGTATTAGTCTGTTCTCACACTGCTGACAGACATACCTGATACTGGATAATTTATAAAGAGAAGGGGTTTAACTGACTCAGTTCCACATGGTTGAGGAGACCTCATAATCATGGCAGAAGGTGAATGAGGAGCAAAGTCATGTCTTACATGGCAGCAGGCAGGGAACTCCCATTTATAAAACCATCAGCTCTCGTGAGAACTATTCACTATCACAAGAACAGTAGGGGGGAACCACCGCCTTGATTCAATTATCTCTACCTGACCCTGCCCTTGACATGTGAGGATTATTACGATTCAAGATGAAATTTGGGTGGGGACAAATTTCACCCACCCAAACCATATCACGGTGCATGTAAACGATGGTCACAAAGAGAGAGGGCTGGTGGCAATACATCCTGAAGGATAAGGTGTGTTGCATTGTTTGCATGTGTCTGTTCATGGGGGTGTGTGTGTATGTGTGTGTGTGTGTGTGTGTGTGTGTGTGTCTGTGGAGACAGAGAGGGAAGAGGGAGACAGAGAAAGGAGACTTGAAGAAGAAAGTAGCCAAACAGGAACAAAAGCAGAAGATAAAATTCTCTTAAAGAAACTAATTATTAAACAGACGTGTCTAATAGAGAAGGATTTAATGGGTGGAGTTTCTATTTTGCGAAATGAAAAGCTCTGGAGGTTAGAGGCATGAGAATGTGAATAGACAACGCTGCTGAACCGCAAATGAAAAATAGTGAAGATGGTACATTTTGTGCTTTACAATAGTTAAAAATTTAAAAAATGGATGTATCTATTTGACATGTAATGTTAGGTATGATTCAAGAGGCTAACTGTATCTCCAATGTCCAACAGCAGAAGCCAGGTCGTACCTCCCATGGCTTGCTGGGTAGGTGGTAGGGACTTCAGTATTTCTGCCCTGAACAGAATGAGGCCATGAAACTCTAAGACCTCAAACTTCTTTTCCCTCTGGTTCCTCTGACTTAGCCAATGTGTGTTCCAGGAGCTGGAGACTCCTGCCCTGCCTTCAGGCAGCGGAGGCAATGGGACTTGCCTGGGAAATCTCTGCTGTTCCTAGCTACCTCCTCTCCCTCCTGTGCCCCGCCCGTGGTCTCCCTCTGTGTGCCATCCCCGTCATGCCCACTCTGCTCCGTCTGCCGAGGCCCTACCCTGCTTCCTTGTTTCTCTTCTCAAATCCCCAACTAACAAAGGAACCAGGATTGGGATGTGAAGCATCTTTTACCACTTGAGCTTAATACACATATCCTGACTGAACGTACTTCTTTCTTATGTGCTAGGAAGACTCCATAAGAAATTGCCCGTCCGTATAACCCCAGCATTTTGGGAGGCCGAGGCAGGTAGATCATGAGGCCAAGAGAGCGAGACCATCCTGGTCAACATGGTGAAACCACATCTCTACTAAACATACAAAAACTAGCTGGGCATGGTGGCGCGCGCCTGTAGTCCCAGCTACTCGGGAGAATTGCTTGAACCCAGGAAGCGGAGGTTGTGGTGAGCCAAGATCGTGCCATTGCACTTCAGCCTGGGTAACGAGCAAAACTCCGTCTCAAAATAAAAAAGAAAAAAGAAATTGCCCTTCCGTCCCTCCACCCCAGAGACATGAAGTCATGAGCCATGAGGAACAGCAGGCTAGAGAAGACCGCAGCCCAGCCTTCCAGGGGCTCCCAGTGGCCGCATGGACTTACAGCTCCATGGGTCTCTTCTGGTCTTCCGGGATGTGAGTGTCATAGGAAAGACAGCACTTTTGGAACATCTTGAATTGTCTTTCCTGATAGACAGGTGAGAGGCAGCCTCAAGGACTCAGATGTCAGGAGCAGACGAGCATCAGTAGTAGCATGCGCCCAGCTTGGGTGCAGTGCGGTGGGGGTGACGCCCACCTGTGCTGTGTACAGAGCTGCTTCCTCTTTGGGCCTAGAGACACATCGTGCATATGTGTTTCTATGCACAGGTCTATTTCTAAGTGCATTTCTATTTATATTAAAATTTAATTTGTTTTAATGTTATCTCTTTTCAATCTGCCTGTCCTAATCTCTTCCTTTCTTTTCGCCTCTAAACACGCCGAACTGAAATAAAATGCAAAGCAAGCTTCATTGTTCCTCTCCAGCATTTCATGTCTTTTGGCTAAGATGTTACAGGAGAACACACACCCCACGTTCATACACGGGGTCTCACTGTACACCACCTTTCCCGGCCTTTTCTAGAAATGAGCCCACTGCCGTAGGGCCTGCTGCGTTCTCTTACAGGTCACGGGGAGTTCCGAATGCCCAGTGCTTTCCGGGTCTGGAGTGCAGGAGCACTGGGAACACGGGAGACCATGGAGCTTGAGGCATCGGGGCAGAGCCAGGCAATTCGTGTGTTCTCAGATGCTGCCCAGGCTCACGATTCACAGGAGCCCTTGCCCTCTGCCTTGCTGTCCTCTTTGCAGGGATACGTGGCCGGTCTTCCTGGTGACCAGTCTTCCTGGTGACCAGTCATGGCCATCAAGGATAATAACAAGGTCTTGTGATCACAGGTCTTGTTATTTTGTTCTTTCTGTTTATTTGAATTTTCTATTTTTTTCTACAACAAAAATGCATGGCGTTTACTATAGGATATTAAAGAAATTACTTTTCTCTGTTAAGAAGCAGCAAGAGTAGAGCTGAGGACAATCCCAGGCGGGGCCGTGGGGCCCCTGCAGGTTGGTGGGGAGCAAGGTCTGTCTCAGTCTGCTTGTGTTGGGATAAAAGTCCGTCTGTGTTACCTGAGGCTGGCTAATTTATAAAGAGGTTTATTTGGCTCACAGTTCTGTAGGCTGTAGAAGCATGGTGCTTCTTGTGCAGGAGAGAGGGAGAGAGAGAGTATGCGCACGAGAGAGCATGAGAAAGAGAGAAGGGGGAAGGGTGAGAGGGAGAGAGACAGAGGAGAGAGATGAGACGGGGAGAAGAGAGACACAGAGAGGAGAGGCCGGGGGGGAGGGGCCAGGCACTTTTTAACACTCAGTCTTGCAGGGGGAAACTCTCTCATTACCTCAAGGACGGCACCAAGCCATTCACGAGGGATGTGCCCAAGCACCTCCCAGCAGGTCCCACCACCAACATTGAGGATCCAATTTCTACATGAGATTTGGAGGCAACAGACATCCAAACTACGTCAAGGTATAAGGGGTGACCCTGCTGGGACCAGGAGTGGGCCATCTAGGGCCGGATGGACAGCAGCAGCCGGAGCTCAGAGCCACGGACCTGGGAAGGAGCCCGGGGCGCTGCGCAGACAAAGGAGCCCAGTCCTGGTCTCAGAGGATGTGAGTGCTGTCCCAGCCCAGCCGGTTCCTACCTGTAAGAGCCTTCACCACCTAACAATCCCATCTGCTCACACAGGACGTGGGACAGCGTGAGGACTGCCTGCCCCCTGTGGCCTGGTGGACATGGAGGCAAAGAGGGCAGGCCTGGCAGTAACATCCCATGTGCGTTCTAGGAGGGACCCTCCTTCTCCTACGTGGTTTGTACACTTAGACCATTAGATGCATTTGTAAAATCTGCAAAAATATCAGGGACAGAACTCATCAAGACCTGGGGACAGATGGTGCCCCAAGAGTGTGGCAGTGTGGATGGCAGCCAATCAGTGCCCTCTGCCAACTCCTTCTGGGCCTCTGTGTGATGGGGTAGCTGGGCAGGGGTGTGTGGGGGGTACAGAGGGGGTGAGCTCTGGGGGACCCACTGTGCCTCAGTGAAGGAGGCTGTTTTACTCCCACCCCCAGGCCTTGTTCCTTCCTTCTTGCTCTCCTCTGTGACTCTGTCCAGAAAAAAAAAATTTGCTTGAAATTTGGAAAAAGGCACAGGGAGATCAGCAGAGCTTCCACCACCATTTTGGAACATCGCTCTTCAGGCCTCTGCTGGTAACGGAGTTATCTAGGGAATGTGCCTCTGTTTGACTCGGTCTTTGTTACCGATTAAAGGCCAGGCTCTAAGGTTACTGTTAACTTGTGGAGCTTTTTGACCAGGGGAGATGCCGGTGATTTCTGTGCAGCAGAAAAGATCTCCCCAGAGGCTGTGGTTTTCCTGCTCTCTAGGAACTGAACCAGTTTTGTAACTGACCTGAAATTTCCCCTCATGCCCAGTAACCATGATTCCTCCAGTTCTCCTCTGGCCAGCATCACCAGCTGCTGGTTTTCTCTTTACAGAGTTGAGGAAATCAGATGCTCCTTCTGTATCTGTAAGTGGTCTAGGTTTGTAACTTTCTGAAAATTACCCTGTGGTAGTCTCCAGGTGAATCCCGCAAAGTTCCCCACACTCCAGGACCTCGGGTTTGTCCGATGGATGCCCCTCTCTCCCTCTGCCCCGTCCCTCGTTGGGTCCTGCAGGGAGACTGAATCAGGCCTCCTCACAAGCATATCACTTGCTATGGAGGGGCAGGCGTCAAGGGTGCAAGTGATTCACAGACAAATACCCAATGGTCAAGAGTTGCCTTTGATGGACATGGATGTTGGCCGCTTGTGCAGGGGCCTGGCAACTGCAGAGCCACCTGGGAGCCAGCTGGGGTCCAGAGAAGGCAACACTGAGAAATGTCCTATTTGGATGCTGCCCAGGGAAGAGAGAGAGTGCTCAGATTCTGATCATGGCCACCCACTGCCAGATGGGAACTCTTTGGTTGTGAACCTATGATTCCTGAAGGCAATAAAATGAGCAGCACACCCCTGGAGCAATCATTGTTCCTTTTATCTGGTTCCGAACTCCTTCAGATTCCTTGTTTTTGCTAACTCACCTGCATCCTCAAATACAGAGACATTCTGAGTGAGCTGCTGGGGCACCCTCTGTGTGGACATGGCAGCTTTCTGCTTTGCTAAGGAGGCTTCGTCACCTACACCATGCTGTGGCTTGACCACCCAGGAGAAGCTGATAGAATTCCAAATCTGACAGTTCAAGTCTCAGTGACTGAGCCCTGTGCCAGAAGCAAGGTGAGAGAACCTCAGGGCAAGGAGGTAAAAGCCACACCTGCTTGTGGAATTTCGCCTCGACTTTGGTTGTGGATGAAACCAGCTCCACTGGTGTATCCGCAGAAGCCATCTGAAAGCCAGCACTTGCTGAAGTGTCTGGGAAACCAGACCAGCGTGGAGAGCCAATGAGACTAAATAATTTGGAAATCACCTCTGCACATATCATTGCTGTTTTAAAACAAAATTAAAGAAAGGGGGAAGCATGGCGGGAGTATGTGCTAGCGTGAGACAAAGCAGCAAACATGAGAAGCCTGTGTGCTCATCCCTGCTCGCAGCGGAAGCTCGCAAAGCCCTGACCCTGTGACAGCATGCAGCTCTCCTGAAAAACACTTTGAAGACAAAACAAGATAGAGGGCCCGGTCCCTTCGTCTCTGGCCTGAGCCACTATGTTCCTTAAAAGATAAACCATCCAGTCCTGTCTCCTGCCGGGGTTAGTGATGATGCTTCTGTCATCTATAGCCGGGTGGCCGCTTACACCCAAACCTTCACATGAAGGTTGGTAAACTTATGATTCCTGAAGTTCTTTACTGTAACTTCTGAGCACGTGTGATGTGATCTTGCATGTACTGAACCTCCACACTTCATCTATGAACTGTCGGCTAAAGCCCTATTTCAGAGCAGTCTGTTGGAACTTCTCTAGAGGGCTGCTCCCAGCTGTAGAGCTCAATCTGTGGTGTTCAGTAAGACTCCTGAATAAAACTAACTTTAATTCTTGAAAAGCTTGATGTTCTCCTTTAGCCAACACTAGAAAACAGTTAGGTATCACTACTGTGCTTTTTCACATGGTGGAGAATTTACCAATCTAGGAGTTGGCTCCTACTAAAAGAAGAACAAATTGCTTTCTAAAAAAGAAAAATGACTAATTATTATATTTTTTCAAAGGAGCAATCACGGAAGAAGAAAAACTAGTTTCCCGTGGCAGGTGTCTAACAGGCTATGTTGGGCAGATACTGATTGATGCGTTGAAAAAAGCACCAGGGTAAATGTATAACTAACAAATTTTAACAATAAGTGGTAGTAGAATGGAAATATCAGGTAGCACGCACAAACGCATGAGAGGGAAATCCAAAGGAATGAAAATTCACCGAGGCTAACACCAGGAAATAAAATACAGTCATGGAAACAATCAATGTGGGTGGGTTTTATAACCGAATAGACTAGAGAGTCTTAGACTTTATTAACATGTCAAACTCACAGGATGCTTATAAAAGCCACATCCACCACAAACTAATTCTGACATGTTGAAAATGTGCTCAGGATGAAGATAGACTGAACAGCTGCTAATTAAAGAATGTAGGGGAGAAAATATTAACATCAGGCATCACGGAATTTAGGCAAAGAGCGTTAGGTGGGGTAAAGAATTATGTCTCAACAAAACATACTCAAGACACCAAGAAAATACAAATAAAATGGCCCTAAATGACACATAAGCCAATGTCATAATATAGAAATGACAAAATCCCAAATAAAGCTGAAGGCTGAGAAATCTTTCAGAAGTGCAAAAAAATTAAGGCTATAAATGATGTGGATAAAGTAATGAAGCCATTATTTTCCTAGGTACATGGAAATGAAGATGTGCCTCCCAGGGACAGGACTGGAAGAAATCAACACAGGTGGAAGTACGGGAAAGCCACCTCAGACATCTGAGGACTCCGTCCAGCCACTCCCAGGTGAGGGGCGGCCAGCAAGAGCCATCAGGCAGCAGAGACGTGCTGTCCTCAAAGGGAGGCAGGCCCACCTGGGCCAGACGGGGCGGGCGGGTCAAGGAGCACGCGCGCTCACAGCTGACCAGGGTTCGACCTTCTCCCGGTGTTGCTCACCTGGGTGACAGCGCGGAACACAGAGTGGAGTAGTTTCCAGAGAGTGCAGGAAGAGGGAAACTGGAGACCATGAGGACAGACACTTCTTTTAAAAGATTTTTTTGAAAAGATGAGGGGGAAAAAAAGAAAAACTTTTAATCTGAGGAATGTGAATCCTGTTTAATTACCAAGCCCAGAGGGGCGTTGAAATATGACAGCAGCCACAGCAGCCGTGTCTCCCTCCGGCCTTGAACTAAATAATGACCTCCTGAAGACGCTGGCTACGTGGGCTCGAGACTAGTGGATGCCCAGTTGCTGCAGGGTGCCATGTGCCGGACGCCGTTATCCATGCCCTGTGTAGTTCAACAGCGTAGAGCCAACCACCACCCAAAGTTCTTTCTGTGAACCAGCGAGAACGCCTGTCATACACCTTTGTATCCACCCACTTCTTGTCCGTTTTTGCCTTTAAAAACCTGCTTGCAGCAAAAGCCGAACAGGAGCACTCCTCCCCAAGGCAACTTGGAAATGTGTCTTGGGCTGCTGTCATTGACCTTGGCCCAAATAAACTCTATATTCATTTTGTCAGTTTCTTTCTTTAGGTGGACAGAGAGAATCAGAGAAATTTTGGAGAATTTGGAAAGAGGCTAAAGTAATTTATTTACAGACATAAATTTTTACCTCGAAAATGTAAAAATGAAATTCTTTACTGTACTATCTAACGCATATATATAATACATGATAAAAAACAATGTGCTTATAATGCTGTTGTTATAATACAACAAACATATAGAACATACACCATGACAGGCTTTAGAATGCCTTCAGGGAGGGAAAGCTGAACTTTTATTGATGGAACAAAAGATCTGGCAAAATGGAGGGACAGATTATATTCCTAACAGGAAGATTTAACATTAAATATGTCACAAGTACTAGTTTCTCTGAAGCTGGGGAGGCCAGGAGTTGGGAGTTTGGGGTGCTCACCACGGCTGCTCATGGGAGGGCAAACGGAACATGTAATTGGGAGCTGGAGGACTTTCCTGTGCTCAGACCACACACAGCTACCTTGACAATTACCCTGTGACCACCTTTTTTTGATTGGGGTTCCTTCAATTTTGAATTTGAAGTTCTTTTGTGATTGTTGTGGGCAATCTTTATGTCTAAGACGGCCATGACTCTCTTCAGAGAAATAGCTCCGGTAGATCCTACAGGCAAGAAGAATTCTTGACGGAGCCTTCTAAATGGACAAAGATACAGGGAACAGCTACTAATTTTAAAAAGTAGGAGAGGGAAAAAAAACACCCACCAGCCAAGGGCTGCTCCGGGTGAGCGGCTTCCCCTTGCCTCAAGGAAAGCACTTAGCCCAGGGTGTCCTTGCTGGAACCTCTAGGATGAGGCTGGGGTTTCCAAAGCAAACTTTCTGGCCAGTAAGGCAAACACAACCCCCGTCTTGGGGCCAGGCACTCTAGGGACAGGCACAGAAGAAGGAAGCCAGCTGGAACTCCTGTCCAGATTCTGGTCACCCCGAAGGCAGGGTTCTTCCTTTCCCAATGGTGCTAAACGCATTCCTACTGGTGCATGGATGTTTGGAAAAGAAGCATGGAGTGCCTATTGACATTTAAAAATGAAGACCAACAGAACTCGCTTCACCTCGTTCTTATAAACGTTACCTTGAAAACCCAACCCACTTTTGAAGAATAGGAAACAGTAGGGTTGAGCGTGGGGCCACGCATGGTCTAATTTGCCCTGATTCTGACTCAGTCCCTGAGGAACGCCCTTACTAGGTGGATCCAACAGAAAATGAGATGTCCTCCCTTAGATTTGCCGCACAGATGTGGGCCATGGTTCAGCAGCGTCAGTGGCACTGGGAGCTTGTGAGCAATGCTGAATCTCCCGGACGCACTGACTCAAAATCTGCATTTTAATGAGAGCCCAGGTGGCTTGTGTACACATTAAAACTTGAGAAACATTGCCTTAGGCTCTTAAAAATTTCTGCTGAATATCAATGGTAAACCACCTAAGTCTATACATTAACATGCAGGACAATTGACATGTTCAGAATATTTAATATGTTAAATTATTTAAATCTCCTAGATTTTTTTTCCACAAAGACCCTGTATACTTCTTTCCATTTTGCTCCTAAACAGCTTCCAAATGGTTTTTAGTTGTTGCTGTAAGTAGAAATTTTCCCCAGTTGCTGGTAGTTTGTACTGGAGAATGTTGTGAATCTGACTACGTTATAACATTTTGTGACTTATCTTACTTCCTGGAATGATTTAAGTGGAACACTCATTGATTCCTTTGATGGTAAATTAAGGGGCTTAGGGATTACTGGGAAACAAGATGGACACACCAGAAACACAGTATGCCTATGTGAGGACGCCAACACAGACGTGGTGAGGGTGGGTGCTGTGGGGGTCCCAGACCTCTCCTTTTGGTGTGGGCTTACCTGTAGGTGTGTGGAGAGTGACTGAGGACCATGGCTTCGCTTTCCTTTGGGACCTACCAGTTTTATAGAAAACTGTGGTTTGAAGAAGCCCCATTCCCCATTCTTGAAAGCTTATGAGGATTCCATGATTCGAGGATTTTAGAACTTTCTATACCCCATGTTCTGACTTTCAAAACACCCCCTCCTTCTTTTACGTCTGCTATATTCTTCAGAAATCCCTGATGTTCTGCACTAAAAGAGCATCTTGGTATCACACAGATTTTTTTTTCTGTAAGACAACACATAATAGCTTAGCAAAAAGTTAAAATACAAAAGATAATTTACAAATCCTTCATGCTAAAGTTCCGACTACGTGCCATATACAGGCAGGGAGATGGTCCCTTCTAACTCCTGAGTCTCACCTCGGCTTTTCCTTCCTTTCTCTTTCAGTGCAATCAACACAGGGCCCCAAGAGTTCTTAGCCACGTCAGCTCTGAGATGAATCTGTTTCATTGAAGATTTAGGGGAGCTGTCTCCTTGGCAATGAGAAGTTCTCCTCCTGCCAGCCCCAGTGTGACCTGAATGGGCTTCGGATGCCCTGGCACTCCGAGCTTTCGTCTGTGGTCTAAACCTTGAGCACCGTAAACATTAGGTTGGCAGTTCTCGGAGGTTTTGTAAGTGCATGCACATGCCTCGTTCACACGGGTCCCAGTAGTTTTACTTACCTTGTTTAGAGAGTTTATTCTTTCCTTTGAATACATTTCACTCCCACCTGTAATAAACTCCCAATTGGTCTTTCTACTTTTGTATCTTTAGGTGTATTAAAAATTTCATTTTCACTAGATATTTTATATTTGTTCTAATCCTTCTGAACTCCAGAATCATATGTATGTGTGTGTGTATATGTGTGTGTATATATATTTAGAGTACATATATATAAAATACGTATCTATAGTTAACTGGATATTCATTTCCACTCTGGTGCTGGGCTGCGTGGTTCTCTCTGACAGGCAGCTCTGGGTCCTGGGAGTCTGCCATTGTTGGGCTCCTTTAACAGGCTCCCTAGCCCTTCCACTGATGGCTGCATTTGTCTAATTTTGGGAAAAGGGAGCGGCAGGAGACGTGAGGGCCGCTGGAGCCGGTGCTGGGGTATTTCTTCCTGGCTGCTGGAACCCAGTTAACCACAGCTGCATTCCTCCTCCAGGGGCCAGCGCTCCTGCTGGGCAGCCCCTCGCAACCCCCAGCGCTGTGGCAGGCAGAAAAACGCTTCCAGAGACGTGCACATCCGGAGCCCTGACATCTGTGGTATGTGACACAACCTGGCAAGGGGAAGTTCAGGCTGCAGAGGGAGGGAAGGGTGCTCATAGGCTGACCTGAAAAAAGGAAGATTATCTGGATTATCCAGATGGGCCCAAATTCCTTAAAAGCGGGAGAATGGTAGGGGAGTCGGAGCTGAAGTGATTCAATAGGAGCAGAACTCAACTCACTGCAGCCTTGAAACATGGAAGATGACCATGAGGCAAGGACTGTGGGGAGCCTCTAGGAGCCGGGGGAGGCAAGGAAATGGGTTCTTTCCTAGAGAGTCCGGAAGGAACGCAGCCCCGCGCACACACTGCTGGGATCCCAGTGAGCTCCCCGCCTTCTCCCCGCCCTCCGACTGTGACCTTCAGAGCTGCAGGACCCTGAACTCATGCTGTCAGCTGCCAAGGTGGTGGCATTTGTTCAGCAGCCGTGGGAAACTAGCGCACTGGGCTTGGCCACCACCGTGTCCTTCACCCGTGGGGTCTAGAGATGGTGCACATGCCCCTTTCACTAACTGCGGGTCCTTTACCCTCCCTTGTTGGTTTTCCTTGGCAAATATCCCTCTGCTACCTCTCCTCAGACACCCTGTGGAATTTGTCTCCAGTTTCCTGGCAGGACCCGGGATGAGATGGGCAGCTAAGGGTGGAAGCTCCAAAAAAAAAGACCTTGTTCCCCTCCAGCATCCTCCAGCTCAGTCGGTGCCCATTGTATAAACCACAGCCAGATAATTCCCTTCTTTCCTCACCACCAAAGGGCCGTAAACTAGATTTGAAGCATAATCCACACTATGCCATTACTTGGTGCATTTTTCTCACTCCCAAAATTAGCTGTTTTTTTTTTTAATTATTATTTATTTATTTATTTATTTTAATAGACCAAAGAGAAGTAACAAAGATAAACTAGCAAGTTTACAAGCTTTGGCTGGACGTGCTGTGGCTAGGTCCACTCAGCGCCATCTACCTCCCACAGGGTGGATGGGAGCCCATCTTCAGGCCCACCTAAGCATCTATTCTTTCCCATGAGGGGTCTGGTGCGGGGCCTCCAGAAGGAGAGAGTCAAATTCAGTGTCTAGACAGTCCCCTCTGCAGATCTGGCAGCCTTCCTGGTGGTGGTGATGGCTGATAGTGCCTTTGTGCTCCCATCCTGCCTAGAGCTGTTAGATGCTCTCCATACGAAGCCTTCTGCCCTCCTCTGCTCCTATGCCCTGACTCCAGTCACACAGGAAGCATCCCTGTGCTGGGGTCAGTACCCCCTTTTCAGAAACTCCTCTCTCTCTCTGTCTCTCTCTCTCACACACACACACACACACACACACACACACACACACCATTGTCCCACCTGAGCCAGGGCTGCTCCCCAGTGACTGGCACCTCTCTCCTCCTTGGTTACACCCTGGCAGGCTCAGCCTGAGCTGTGGGAGGACCAGCGTCTAAGGAAGCCGTGTGGAACGGAGGACAGAGGGAATGACCGGGGCAGTGGGGCATGATCAAAGGAGCCATGTGGTCGGGGTGGCTGCCTGTAGTTGTGGGGCCAGGCTTGGGTAGGGGGAGGCGGAGAGGCTGAGGAGTGCAGGGAGACTCTCTCCTCTCAGTATTCTACCCATCTCTTCAGGCTGGCAGTGCCTGGTTACCTGGTGGTCAGTCTTAGCTAATAACTTCCTTTCTTAGCCATGTTTTAGCATGAGTAAAATGACTTTCAATGTCTTGACTGGGCCATGGGAGCCAGGCTGGCCAGTGGGAAGTGAGGTTAGAGCAGAGGCTGGCTCTGCAGTAATCTCATGGACCCTGTATCTGAGTTCCAGGTCGCTGACCTGGAAAAGAGCAGGGGTGCAGCCATAGGCCGGCTCGGACGGCAGCTCCTGTTCCAGCTCTGCCATGTTCTGGCTCTAAGGCCTTCGCCCTGCAGCTCAGCCCTCAGTGGCTCACCTGCAGCTTGGGAGGAAAGCCTGCCTCCCACCTCAGACAGGGCTGCTGCCATCCCGGGCATGGGCAGCGTGGGCAGGCGGAGCCGCTTCAGCGCCCTTGAATGGGAGGGCGGTGGTCTTTCTCCATCTGGGTCATGGATGTGTTTGGACACTTTTGTGAGTCACCGATGGGGTCAAGCCAGGGGCCTGGCACAGATGGAAGAGTGCCCATCCTCGCCTCTGCTGCCTCCTCCCACCGGCTGGCCGCAGACTTCCTTTTACCAGAGGAGAAATGTTACTTCTCAGGTTCCTTTTGTTCCTGAGCTGACACAGAGTTTGATTGTTGCAACTTCAAAGTAGGCCAGGGATGAAGAGAGACTCCAACTCTCTTGTCCAAAGAACAGAAAGTTCTCAGTTTGGGGTAGAGGGAGGGCGTGAGTTCAGGAGCCTCTGGTTCTGCCTAAACACAAGGAGCATCTTCGGCTCCCAGGCTTCCCTGGATCTGAAGAGGGGTGTGAGTCCGGGGACCTCTCTGAGGAAGACAACCATGGCAGGGTGAAAATGCTGTTCCTCTTCCTCCCCAGGGCTCCCATCCCCTGTCCCAGCGATCTCGACACCAGAGACACCGCAGGGACATGCCTCCGGGGCTTTCACACAGCAGGCTCGTCCCCCGCAGGGGCTCGTGTGCAGGGGATCCACATGCATGCTCTGTGGCAGGGTCAGAGTTAACTTGCTAAATGTTACAGCAAACTTCAACTATAAAACAAGACCCAGGGCCAGGCTGCAGGTCCAAGAACTGCTCAAAGTCCCCCACGCTTCCCTCTGACGAAGAGAGATGTGATGAAGAGAAATTTCTGAGGGGTCTTTCCTGATTCAGCAATCCTTGAAGCAAGACGTGAGGACCCTCCCAGAAGGAGGATCACTGAAGCAGACCATCCCATCTGTCCCATAGAGACGGCTGAGTGCCAGGGACCTTAGACAACTTTCCCAAACGCGAGCTGCAGCCCAGGAGTGCTCACTGCAGGCCAGTGCCCATGCTCACAGGGAGCCTGGCTACACTGGGCACCATCCCCAACTGGGGCTGCCCTTGCAGCTTAACGTGTCTGCCTTGGGAAGTGGCCAGTAAATGATGGGTCTATGAAAGAAGGGGTGGTGAACTGTTTTCTTTTCCAGGCTCGTTTGCTTTTAAAGGAAACTCATCCAAATGTGACAGAGTTCTCGAGGTGTGGACTTAGCAGCCTCTTGGGAGACCTGTCTCTCAGGAGACCCTTAATCCTATAGACGGAGAAGGGCTTTAGGTGGTTTCTGGAGAAATCTGGGGGAGGTCAGAGGGAAGGGGCAGAGGTCTGGAGACAGACAGAGAAATCAATCAATCCATCCTGGCCCTCCAGCCCGAGGTGGCTCCAGAAGTTCTGCAGAGAAGGTGCTCTCCCACAGCAATCCCGGGAGAAATTGGAGGTCTTGCCTTGGTCTGTTTTTCCACAGCGTGCATAAAAGTGAGAGAGAAGCCAACTGTTCACGTGCAGAAGTCGAGGCTCCGCTGGTGTATGCAACCTGGGGTGGGAGGGAGGGAGGGAACTAAGGCCCTGGCTCACACCAGGAGCCCGCCACCCTTCCAACGTGCACCAGTTTCAGTGGGATTTGCTTCCCCATGTTCAACCTGTGATGCAGGTTGTGAAGCTTCCCCCACACCCACCACCCACTATGTGTTTCGTTCCTTCTCCCAAGCTTTGCCTAGTAGGTCAGAATGGATGTGTGCTGGCAACGCTGCTGAGGATGTTGGCTGTCATTCTGTTAACAGTCCTGCTGTTCCTGGTTCCAACAGAAGCCTGCTGTCTCCAGCCCACCGCCCAGGGCAGGCCCGCCTTCTTCCATCCTGAGAGCCAGCAATGCGGCATCCCCACATCTCAGCCTCCCTCTCTTCTCTTCCTTCTGTCCCATTTTCTAGGACCCTGTGACCTCCCTCTTTCCCCTACAACAACTTTGGTGTTTGTATTGGACCCACCTAGATAGTTCCAGATAATCTCCCCATTTCAAGATCCTTAAAAGTAACATTTTAAATACATAAGAGTTTAAATAATAGAAAGAAGCAAAATGGAGAACTTCCAATTACTAGAAGAGGAAAAGAAAATCAATTCTCCAAGCACCAGTAGAGGAAAAAAAAATGATAGAACTCATAATTACAAGAAAAGAAAATAAATAAGTTGTGAATGGATTAAAATAAAATATTAGTGATCACAGAAATGTGAGTGGATTAAATTTCCCTATGGAAAGACAGGTAATTTCATATTTGTTAAGAAACCAAGGTCCAGTAATATAATGTTTATAAAAGATACCTATAAAAAGAAATGACCATGAAAGGTTGTATGTAAATAAATTGATGAAAATAGATCTCAGGAACTAAAATAAAATGCTGTTCTGAAACATTATAGAAAATGCAGTAAGGCCAAAAAATGAAAGATGTGATATAAACGTTAGAAAAGAGGAGGTGAAACGTCTGTTTGCACACAGTTGCTCGCCTGGAGGACTCAACTCCGGCAAGAAGGCTGCCTGGTCAGTGGACCCCCCAGGAGCGACCTGAGCAGGAGGCGCCCCCACCTTTCACGCACACTCATCACAGGGATACCTGTGGAGCCCAGATCTGGCCCCAGAGGGTTTGAGGAACAAAAGTGGATTTCCCAGGAGGCTCCAGCCCATAATTGGGTATTGACTGTGCATTGAAGAACTCCACCTGGGCAGGGGAGGAGGAGGACAGCGGAGGAGGAGCACAGCCCCGGGATGAGGAACACCCAGAGCCTCAG
Organism: Sapajus apella; assembly: GCF_009761245.1. Taxonomy (NCBI): domain Eukaryota; kingdom Metazoa; phylum Chordata; class Mammalia; order Primates; family Cebidae; genus Sapajus; species Sapajus apella. The sequence goes on from NW_022437005.1 coordinate 10,162,527, forward strand.
AGGTCCAGGGTGTGGGAGGGTGGCGGGGCGCCTCGGTACAGGGAACCTTCCTTCCTTCCTCCTCTGTCCTCCCAGGCCAGCTTGCTGGCTTTACCTTTTGTTTCTGCTTTTTCCCCCTTGGCTTATGTTTTTCTTCGTGTTTCTCTTTTTCTTTCCTCATTCCCTTTTCTGCATCCCTGTCACTCCTCTCTACTGGGCTTCTTGTGGGGATGAGCTACAGTCCTGCGCTGCACAGAGACGTTCCATCAGCCCGCATATGTGAAGGTGGGCCAAGTTCTAGTGCCACGTTTCTATTGTACCTTTTCTATGTTCAGAAGTGTTTAGATGTAGAAACACTTACCATTGTGTTACAATTGTCTGCCGTATTGTAACAGGCCATGCCATACGGCCTAGGTGTGGAGTAGGTGCTATCGTCTAGATCATCCAGTCTTGTGTAGGTCACTCTATGATGTTTGCACAACCACAAAATCACCCAGTCACACAATTCTCAGATGTATTCCCGTTGTTAAGCAAAGCATATCTTATACATACTTTCTTAAGTATATGTCAATCATTATCTCTATGTACTAATGTTTTTTGGTTCCCCATTTTAGGAGTCTAATGAACTACAAATACTGCTCATGTATTCTCTCTCTCTCTCTCTCTCTCTCTCTGTCACACACACACACACACACGCACACACAAATGAACAATTCTTTTACAGGACTGGGGGAGCTTGATGTATTTGCATGCTTGTTGACTGTTTGATTTTCTGGAATTTCTCCCAAGCAAGACATTGGGTATGTGCAAGGAGCTACGCCCAGCACAACAATCATGCCGTTGGTAATAACAGAAGTGATGAAAATAACACGTATGCTCAGAACAAGGACTAGGCGAAATCAGCTATAGAACATTATTCAGCATTACAGGTAAAAAAGGTACTCTCTGTGTGATCAGGGTGGAGGGTGGCAGCAGCAGATTAATGGGCAAATAAGACTGTTTCTGGCATTCCTAGGTGCCAGTGGAATGTGAACTGGGGTAGTGGGCTGGAGACTGGCTGGCAACCAGAGGTAGAGTGTGGGCCACCTGATAAAGGTGCAACACTCCATTTGCCCAAAATGCAACCCTTCACACTTCCTGCCCAAATCTGCTTCTCCTTCATTCCCTGTTCTGGCGCATCTCACCAGTACTCGCTGCTGAAGCCTCTTACTGTCTTGTGGTCTCGCCTTTGACTCCTTCTCCAGGCTGTGTTAACTCAATCAGCGCCATAGCTCCAGGTATGGCTCATTTTCCCTTCTGCCTGCTAATGTGTCAGCTGAAGTCACCTTTGCTTGAAGCTGCAATATTCCAATGGCCTTAAACCCAGCTCTGCCACCTTGGCCAAGATTCAGTCATCTTTCATCACACTGAGAATCATACTGAAAAAAAATAGAAACCTTACCATACTACACCTGGGGATTTAAGCATTTGTTTTCTTGGTTTTCAATATTTCAGGGCAAATGTTGGGCAAAGCACAGTCTTGAGAAGAGAAACAAATGAGGATTTTGCCAACAGGAGGTGGCACATAGGCGTAAAGGAGGTGGGGGTGACAGCAGGGCTGTGCTGACATCCTCATCCTACAGAGAGAAGTGCCAGGGACTCCTGGGAGATGATGAACTGGGAGAACGTGATGATAGTTTTCAAGCTTATAAAAGTAACTAGTAGAATATCTATCTGTCTATCGATTAGTTAATCAAAACAGTGAGAGGCAGAGGAAAGAGTGTGTGAGCTAACCTCTCATCTTCTATATGCAGGACTCAACATCCTTCAGGAGCCCTGGGAAGTGGAATTGGGAGGCAAGGAGTTGGGTGGGCACTTGGTTTTCATCATCTTTAGGCCTCTCTGCATCTGACTTTAACTGTGGGATTTTGACCTTCTTAAAAGTAATTTGTTTTGTAACAGACTGAGCATTATAGGAACAATTCACTTAGAAAGTGAAATTCCTGCATAATATCATGTTTGAGGCACAAGCTGCAAATGGTTGGAAATACCCAGATGTCCCTTCGTGGACCCTAAGAAATCACTGCATTCTTAGCAAATCCAGATACTTCTCTGCTTAGCGTTTCACAGTTCGCTGATAACATTTCATATATGTCTGATCTCTCTCCTTTCAGGGCACGCACACATGCTGGTGGTCGTTTGAAATCTCACTTCACACATACTAAACATTGTATTTAAAATTTACTATTGGGTTGAGTGTGGTGGCTCACGCCTGTAATCCCAGCATGTTGGGAGGCTGAGGCTGGAGGATATAGCTTGAGTTAAGGTGTTTGAGACCAGCCTGGGCAACATAGAGAGAGCCCATTGCTACGAAAATAAATAAATAGATAAATAAATAAATAAATAAATAAGTCTATTATTGATATATGTTTGGGCTGTTTCTCTCATTATCTTTTTTTTTTTTTTTTACTCTTAGAAACTATGTTGCAGTGAATAATTTTTCAGCCAACTTTGTGCACGTAGGCAAATATTTCTGTGGGATGAAAATCCTAGATCCGGAACATTGTGTTGACGACTATGTAATCTTTAAATGTTTAACAGATTGCTAAATTGCTACTAACAAGGACTATTGAATGCCCACTCTGCCAACATGGCAGGAAGGTCACGTATCTATCCAGCATTGTTATTGTGTTTAACTTTTTTCCAATGTGTAGGAGAACAGTGGCATTTCCTTGTTGGGTTAAATTTTTATTGTGGAAGAGCATAACCATATTCTCACATGAGTAGCAGAGACATTTATATTTATTTTCTTGTGATTTGTGTTCATGACTTTCCCTCAGATTTTCTATTGGATATTTTGTCTTTTTAAACTATTTTCTCATGAGAGCTCTTCGATATTATGAAAATTAAAATTTCCTGTGTCACGTTTGTCACATGCTTACCACTTTTCTCACCCCACACCCACTAGCATGGCTATAATATAAAAGACAGGTATCAAGTGTTGGCAAGGACACAGAGAAATTGGAGCCCTTGTACACTGCTGATGGGAATGCAAAATGATGCAACTACTTTGGAAAGCCATCTGGCAGTTTCTCAAAATTAACATACTGTTATTATATGACCCAATAATTCTACTTTCAGGTATATACTCAAGAGACAGAAAAACATATGTCCACATGAAAGTCTGAACATGAATGATCATAACAGTATTTATTAAAAACAGCCCAAAAGCCAAAACAATAGCCAAAATAACTCTACTTCTCATTAATGGATAAATAAAATATGGTATATCCGGACAGCAGGTTATTATTTGTAATAAAATAATACAATAATGTAATAAAATAATAAGTAGCAATATAGGTACAGCCTGGAGGAAGCTTGGAAACATGCTCAGTGAGAGAATCCAGACACAGGATAACACACCACCATTCCATTTCCATGCAATGCGCAGAAGAGGGACATCTGCGAAGAAAGCACATTAGTGGCTGCCTAGGGCTGAAAGGGGATGGGGAAATTGACAGAAAGACTAAAAAATTTGAGGTTTCTTTTTAGGGTAACAAAAATGTTGTAAAATTGATTGTGGTTTGGCTCTGAAATTCTGTGAATATACTAAAGTCATTGACTTGTACACTTAAACGGGTGAGTCCTATAGTGTGTGAATCACCTCCGGATAAATCTATTATAAAACCCCTTCCTCATTATCAGGGAGCCCATTCGTGCTGTGGATGATGGTGGTCCCAGCTGCTCCTGGCCTACACCTCCTAGGACTTTCCTATCTGGGCCCTTCCTAAAATCCTGGTTATCCTGATTCATGAGCAAAGTAAAATGCTTTCTATGAGGCAATAGTTCCTGGAGCCACCAGCACCTGTGGTCCTGATGACCCCACCTTAGAGCGTGTTTGGTGATGTGAACATTGACAGGAAGGAGGAGCTATGCCAAGAGGCGAGAAGGGCTGCCTCCTGTCCCTACGCCTTGGGGCCCACGCAAAGGCCCTGGGACCTCTAAGGGGCCCACCCCCCAGCCCTGAAGGAGCCCAGGAGGGTTCTGGTTCCCTTGCAGGCTGTGGGTCCACACCAAGCACAGAACTCGGCAAACACCGCCTCCCTCCTCTTCCTTTAACCAGGCCCCTCCCCTGTGCAACGCGGGGCGGAGGACGCAGCCGTCTCTCGGCTCTCTGCGTGTAACCTCCCCTGGAAACTTGTGTTCTGCTTTGGGCACAAGACATCAGGTAGTAGGTGGATCGGTATGGTAGTTGGAGTGACGTGTCACCATGGGCCAGCTGTTTTCAGGCAATTGATGTGCGGCCAAGAGGGGAAATGAATTCCTTGTGGGTAGGTTGTCCGCTTGAATTCTTGGTTCGCTTTGAGCCAAGACAATTGAGGAAATTGTCTTTTTCTTCTGTCTTTTAAAGTGCTGTTTCCATAAAAGAGTATTTAGCCCTTTACCAAATAGGTTCTAAATGACTTATTCTGTGTTCTGTTTCCTTTTCGGTCTTTGTGGTGTGTGTGTCGGGGTATGTGTGTTTATGCGTGTGTGCACACTATACAAAATGTGTAGCCAGATTTATTATTCTTTTCCGTTGGCCTCTGTGTGTTGTATCTGCTTAGAAACGGCTCCTAGTAGAGCATGCAATTCAGTTTCAAACACTTGAAATTTAACCCAGCGATTATCAGGCCTGACTTTCTGTTTGGAATTGGATCTCAGGTCTGATGTGCTTTGGGCTGATCTGTATTTTATCTTGCAAAGAGAAATATTAATTTCCAGACTTTTGAGTTCTTGGGAGCTCCCCTACTGTCACCTAGGCAAGCCCTAAATGCAGAGTAGGATGGAGTTCTACTCCTCCACGGAACCTGGCTTGGCAGATAGATGGCAGGTCCTGAGATCACAAACAGTGGAGAGAACTGTGTCCCACGGAAGCAGAATCAGGAATGCTTACCTGGGACAGGTGACAAGATGGGAGACGACAGGGCTGACAGGTGGGAGGCATCTGTTCTGGCTCTTCTGGGCTACACTGTTCACGCCACAGAGGTAGCTTAGGCCGGCATGGCCATTGACATCTGACACCTTCTACCTGGCGTGTCCGGTGGCAGCTCTTGTCAGCTGGTGGCCTCTTAGCTCCTGGCCAGGCACCTTCCCGAAGACCTGCTAGTCCCAAAGTCCTTGAGCCTGGCTCTTTGGTGGTTCCTTCTGCTTCTCAGACCGTGGCATCGCGTAATGGGGCTCTGAAAGACATGACCATCGAGGTGCTGTCACGTGTACCTAGCACAGTCCAGAGCACAGAAGTTTAGAAAGTCAGCAGGTGTGGGACAAGGGTGAGGGACTTGGTTGCCAGTGGTCAGAGGCGCCCTTCACTTGAGCAGCATCAGAGGGGCTGGGCTGACCTCACAAAGGGGCCTCGGGTGTGACCACCTGGCTGGGGAGTGGAGCCACAGAACAGAAGCACCTGGAGTGCAGACCCCAGCAGACACTCTGACCAGGCATAGGGGCATGAACTGAGCGTGCTGGGGTCAGAGAACAGCCAAGGGGTGGCTAGCAGCTAGCTCAAGTCCTCCGGAAGAAGGGGACAGTCGGGGCGGTTGGCTCAAGGACCGGCAGGCAGGACCGCGGCGAAGAACTTGGATCTGAGGTGGGCCCATGGTGTAGCTGTGGTGTGTGTACGAGAGTGGCCTCCAAGCCCACCCTGGAGGGTGATCCAGAGACCATGGAGCAGAAAGGTTTACTTGTCAGAGTGAGCTTCTGGAAGCCCACCAGTGTCAGATCAGTGTAAAATAAGAAGCGCGAAGGGGGTGGACAGGTCAATGTGCTTAAAACACAGGGAAGTGGGGTGACGGTGAGGAGACCCCCGCCTGGCCCTGGGTCCTCCATGTTCACAGCTCCCGTCTCTCTCAGCCACATCAGCTCCCTGCTGATGATAGGGTTGGGGGACCATGGTGGACACTTGGGCAAGAGTCCTGGAGATGGACGGTGCTTGTCAGTCACACACACTAGTTTATAAACAGATGCAGGCAGGGCTGCCCCGCCCAGCTGATGAGCCTCCTGCACAGCTGAGGACTCGATTTGCATTTCTAGGACAGAGCATATAGGGTGCCAGAGTGACGTCAACAGAGGGTGGCCAGATTAAGATCTCATGAGTCTTCTGGCTATGTGTAACTCGCTTATGTTTAGCGCTGATGGATATCATGTGCCTCTTAGCTTTGCCGTCACATTCTGTGTTCAACTTAGATAGACACTACTTCCACACACCTTTCATTCACACAACTTACGACTTCTGCGTACGTCTGTATTTGCTCACTCTCTATACTTAATGCACCTTAACTGGTTTGCCTGTCTTACAAACTACATGCTCATTTATATTCTGTAGTAGAACTGGATATCCTCAAAAGCCAATGTGCATTCCAGGCTGTTATCTACATGTGTGCATCTCTTAGACTGAGGCAGGTTCCGAGGTGGGGGGAAGGGCAGGGCCTGAGTGAAAGAGCGGATGCTTCCATCAAGCAGGCTTAGGTGCTCTCTTGACCTCTAGATGAGTGCCATTTTCCTCCTTCATAAAGAGGTTACGCACTAAACGGCCCCCATGGGGGATGGCAGTGATTACATAGGACACATGAAGTGCCTAAGAAACTCTCTCAACCCTCTCCTTCTGAGGCTTTCATGGAGGCTCCATTTCATAGGCATGGTTGATTAATTCACCAGTTGTTGGTGATTGACTCAATCTTCGGCCCCTCTTTCCTCCCTGGATGTGGAGGGTGGGGCTGAGAGGACCCACGAGGAGTCACCTCATTAGCATACACTCGGGTGGGGTTGAAAAGGGTATATTAGAAATCACCCTTTTCAACCCTGAGTTGCTCCTGTCACATCCCAACCACTCAGGGGATTGCAAGGGTTTTAGGTGCTTCCTGCCAGAAACCTGCGGCGAAGACCAAATGTATGTTTCTAATCCTATTACATATCACCACTGTGTTAACCAAAGTTCCTTCCTTTTAATCAGCAGTGCCAAGAGGAGCCGGGGTGTCAGCATCTCTGCATCTGAAAGGATAGATGGCGCCTGGCCTGTGATCCTTGGCTGAGGCGCCATGGTCAGGCTCTGCCAGGCCCTGCTGCTGCTGGTGGCCACTGTGGCCCTTGTGTCCAGAGGAGTCCATGCCTGGGGCTCAGTGAAGATGGTGAGGACATTCCAAGATATCCCTGAAAACTACGTCTATGTGCAGCAGGCACTCTGGTTCGCCATGAAGGAGTACAACAAGGCCAGCAGGGACAAGTTCAGCTTTAGGGTGCTGAAGGTTCTAAAGAGCCAGGAGCAGGTGGGTGGGGTGCTTGCTCCTTGTCCTTTCACCCCCCACCCTCAGTGTCAACAAACAGAGTCAAATTCTGTAAAATATTTAAAGGGGTTTATTCTGAGCCAAACGTGAGTGACCGAGGCCTGTGATACACCCCCAGATGGTCCTGAGAACATGAGCCAAGGTGGTTTATAGCTTAATATTGTCCATTTTAGGGGGACAGCAGTTACAGGCATATATCAATCAATACACATAGGTGTATATTGGTTTGGTTCAGAAAGGCAGGACAACTCGAAGTGGGGGCTTCCAGGTCATAGGTGGGTTAAAGATTTTCTGGTGGTCAACTGGTTGAAAGAGTTAAGTTGTTTCCTGAAGACCTGGAATCAGTAGAAAGGAATGTCTGCGTTAAGATCAGAGGTTGTGAAGGCCGAGGTTAATCGTGCAGATGAAGCCTCCAGATAGCAGACTTCAGAGAGAATAGATGGTAAATGTCTCTTATCAGACCTTAAAAGGTGCCAGACTTTTAGTGAATTCTCTTCTGGATCAGGGAAAGACCTGGGACAGGAAGGGGATTCTCTACAGAATGCAAATTTATCCCCACAAGAGCTGGTTTTGCAGGGCCATTTCAAAATCCATCAAAGGAGTATATCTTCGGGTAAAATGCTTCTTTCAAGACCTGCTATCTGTCACAGATGCTATACTACAGTCAAGTTGGAATTTGGTATTTTATTGCTACAAAGAGTATGTTTCGTCAGTCCTAAGACCTCTGTTTTTTTTTTTTTTTTTTTTTTCTTTTCTTTTTTAAAGACCGGGTTTCACCATGTTGGTCAGGCTGGCCTTAAACTCCCGACCTCAGGTGATCTGCCCGCCTTGGCCTCCAAAGGGCTTGGATTGCAGGTGTGAGCCACCACGCCCAGCCCAAGACCTCTGTTTTAATGTTAAAGCTGGTCAGTTGTTTCTGAATTCCAAAGGGAGGAGGGTATAATGAGGCATGTCTGACCCCTCTTCCCATCATGGTCTAAACTAATTTTTCAGTTTTACTTTGGAATGCACTTGAGTGAGAGGGGGTCCATGCAGCCATCTGAGAGGTCTTAGAATTTTATTTTCAGTTTACATAAGTCAGAACAGAGCCCATTATCTGTGGATGGCTATTGAAACTAGGAATGGGAGACACAACTGGAGATGCCTTTAGCCGCAATAACAAATTCTATTTCATTGTTTGTTTTTCTGAGATGGAGGTGATACATAAAATATCCATTAAAATCACTTAAAAGTGGTATAGTCACATCAAAAAGTAGAGGTAAGAGCCCAGAAGGCAGGTTGAAGGGAGGAAGTTTGGACCATCTGTGCCTCATCAATGTGGGCTGCGGCAAGGATGGGTTAGGACACAGCAAGCGAGATGAGAAACCTCAGGTGCAGCTGATGCTGGGAAAGGCTTGACAGAAGGGAGGCTCCTCTTTACGGGAAAACCTCCACTCATAAATGTGAAAGAAATGGCCTAATTGAAATGTATGCCAGCTTCTAGTTGTATCTTCTCAGCCTCACCCGAGTCATAACTATTTCAGGAAAAGATCATCAACCAATCCTACAACCACTGGGGGAGAGTGTTTGGTGTGAACCATTGCAGGGATCAATCAGGAAATTCGATCAGCACCTTTCTCACCATATGCTTACCACCAACACCGAGACAAGTTGGCATCACATACTTCCTGACACCGTGTGTGCAGAGCGGATGACAGCCCCTGTGTATGGTATTCTTGCCCGGAATGCATACTTTGAATGTAATCAGAGGAAAAATTAGACAAATCCATAATTCAGGGCATTCTATAAGACCACTGAAAATATCAATATCATGAGAAACGGAGAAAATACTAGAAAATTGTTCCCCAGCAAAGGAGACTTGAGAAGCATGACAACTGAGTGTAGTAGTTGGTCCTGTGTGTTCTGGGGGTCAACTAGATATTCAGTCTGGCTTATGAATTTGAAAAGGAGAGCTTCGTTTTTCTAAAGGCCCAACTAGAAAATTAGGTCTTTAGAGGAAGGCCTGCCGGGTGGCCATTCTGACAGGCTGGGAGCTGTAGCCTCTGACAGAAGCTGGAAAGAGTTACTTCGAGGGGAGAAGTGTGAGACAGGAATCCATGCTGAATAGGTGGGCTAAGTATACATGTTTAATAAACTATAGGAGGAGTCATGAGTATTCATGAATGAAAAGCATATCCATGCATAATTGATCTTCATGCCTCTTCATGGGTTGCATATTCAAAAAATGATGGTATTGGCATGATCCCAAGGTGGATTTTCAGCCCTGTGATGGCAAAAACTGAAGCAGTCACAAAAACCCTCACTGTGCGCCCTCCACGTCAGCCAAAACCAGCCCAGAGATGGTGGCCACTTTTCAGGAAGGGATGCCTTGTGAAGCTGCTGAGCTGTCACATCAAAACGCAAAGAAGGAAGGGGGAGTCTGGTCTTGGCCTCAGATGATTGACCAATGGCCATAAAAAAATGAGTTGTTCATTTCTTGTTTTCCAGTGCTGATTTCTGCTTACTCCTTAGGAAATAATTCAAATTAAAGGTTAATGAGGAGGGCACACACTGAGGTATGCCTGACCTCCCATCCCATCCCGGCCGGAAGCTCAGTTTTCAAGGTTTCTCTGGGGTCCCCTTGACCTAGAAACGGTCTGTTCAGTCCATTGGAGGTTTAGGGTTTTATTTTTATTTCTCATTGGATTTATAAAGGATGTTATTAGGGCAATTGATGAGACTTTAATCTGGCCTGTATAATAGATGAGAGTCTTGTACCTGCGTTGAATATCCTGTGACAGGTGATTGTCCTGTGGTACCCGAGAAAGGACGTGGTGGAACACTGTGAAGGCCAGGGAGTGAGACCCGTCTGCTGGCGTCTGGGGAGTGAGAGGGTGGCAGAGGTGGAAGGCGACACCGAGCTCGGGCCATGGAGGCGCTGACATGAAGTGCTCATCTCTCTGCCACCTTCCCTTTGACCTTTCCTGTCCACGTGTCCAGGCTGCCAGGACACCTGCCCTGCTTTCTTGTTTTCTGTCTGACTAGGAGAGAAGGTTCATTGGGAGGCTGCATCCCCCATAGTGCTGCGACATTCAGCCTCTTCTGCACCTTGCCATGCTCTGTGGGGACTGTGGTTCCCTCTGGTTCTTTCTGTGGGTCTGGTTATGTTGCTTGTGTTCCTTGAGTGAGGACACCTGTGACCAGGAATGTGCCACCAGTGGGCCAGATGAAAACCTAAGAACACAGGCTGCCTGCAGCCCTCAGGCATGCTTAGTGCCTGTTCTCATAAGTCCCCACCCTCCAGAACTATTTCACGTTCTTGGGTTTCTCCATATCTATGCTTCCTTACTTACATCAATAAAACAGTGCTTTTGGTTTATAGGCAGATGTTTAATAATACAGTAAACCAAATACCCAGATATCTAAAAAATTATGTACCATTTTGTACTGTTTCTTGTTTTTTTTTTTTTTCTGTGAATGAATGTTTTATTTTTCAGTTCGCCGTGAGCTCTCGAATGCAGGTAGTAATTCAAAAGAATCAGGTAAAAACAAATTCATTAAGAGACTACAACACAAGTATTTAAAACTCCTTGACCTTACAGCTACAAACTGCTGGAAAAGAGCACAGAAAGAAATTTTTTAAAAATGTACCATCCCCCAAACAACACAACATCAAAGAAAAAGAAAATTCTTGGTGACAATTCAACTTAAACTTAGTAATATACACATAGGCTTTATGAAAAGAAAATAGCCATGTTTTACTGGGAGATTTAAGTTAACAATACAAAGATCTGTATCAGAGATTGGCCTGCTGCAGGCTTTTAAACAGAGTGGTTACGGAGACAGCCTGCAAAGCCTGAAGTCTTTACTACCAGGCCCTTTAAGGAAAAGTTTATAGATGCTGCTGATTCTTTTCTTTTCTTTTGGATATTTGAAACAATTTTATTTATTTTTTTCTTGACATATTAAACGTTTCTATTTGTTTGTAAGGTGCATAACATGATGTTTTGCTCTATACATTGTGAAATGATTACCAAAATCAAGCTAACGTGAGTGCTGGTACCAATCAGCACCCCATCCCCAGCAGCCTGGAGCCACAGGGCAGTGAGAGAATTCTAGTTTACTCGGCACCAGTGCTGGTTGCTTTCCCCAGGTGCACTCAGGTCTCACAGCTCACCACATTAGAACTATTTTCTTATACTTTACAGAGGAAGAAACAGTCACAGAAAGGTTTAGTAATTTACCCAGAGCCACACAGCTAGTAAGTAGAACAGCCAAGATTTAAAGCCAGGCTGAGCCAGGCGTGGTGGCTCACACCTGTCATCTGAGACTTTGAGAGGCCGAGGCGGGAGGATTTCCTGAGCCTGGGATAAGCTTGGACAGCATGGCAAGACTTCATCTCCAAATTAGAAAAAAAAAAAAAAAAAAAAGAAGTAAAAGTAAAAGAAAATTAGCCGGGTGTGGTGGGCCCTGCCTGTAGTCCCAGATGCTCCGGAGGCCGAGGCGGGAGGATTGCTTGAGTCCAGGAGATTGAGATTGTAGCAAGCTGAAGTTGTGCCACTGAGCTCCAGCCTTTTTTTTTTTTTTTTTTTATCAAAAAGGTAAAAGAAAATAAATTAAAATAAAATAAACTCAGGCTGCCGTGCTCTTCTTCATCAGCACCTGCCTCTGAACAATGCTTAACGGAGCCAAGGTGGTGAGAAAAAAGTGCATCCTCAGGGGACGGCAGGGAAGGGACTTTCAGATGGCCAGGAGTCACAGCGCCTGTCTGTGTGAAGGCTGAGGGGCTCCTCCGCAGCCAGAACGCCACCTGCCTCCTATTTCCTGAGCAAGTGGGGGTCAAGATAGGGTTAGTGGTTGCTCGGCAGCTGATGAGTATGAATTAGAGTTGTTAGTTTTTAATTGTCATTTCAGCTTAGACGTATGACTCAAATATACGTCAGTGGTTTGCAACTGTGGGTAGCTTTCGCTCCTTAGGGGAGCTTTGGCAATGCCTGGTGACATTTTTTTGTTGTCATGACCTGACGAGAGTGGGCTGCTCCTGACATCTACTGAGTGGAGGCTTGGGATGTGACCAGCCATCCTGCAATGCACAGGGGAGCCCCCAAACAAAGAGTGATCCAGCCCCAAATCTCAACATCTCTGAGGTTAAGAAACTTGATAGACAGTCACCAGAAAGTTCAAAGAGTACAACTGAAAGTTGATATCAAAAGGAAAGCAATCCCTCAATTTCTTGCATTTCCAGTCTGGCTTGTCATTCTTGAGGTCACCACTAACAGCAGTGTGCTCTGTCCTTCTAGATATTTTCCACCGACTCACATATGTGTCTGAAATATTTAAAAGCGTATTTTATAGTCATACAATTGTGCTTTATATGCTATTCTGTACTTTTTTTTTTTTTTGGCACTTAAAACATGTCTTGACAAAGCTATATAAATACACTTAGATCCACCTCCTAGTTGTATTTCATGAGATGATGTGCTGTAATTTTTTTTTTGCCCACCTCCTAATGGACCATGAGGTTTGTTGACAGGAAAGTGAAACAATGAATGTTCCTTTGTATGTGTCACTAGACACTGTTGCGGGAATTCATGCCAAGAAGAGCAGAGAGATCAAGAGACACAACAAAGTTTCTTTCTTTCTTTCTTTTTTTATTATTATATTAAGTTCTGGGGTACATGTGCAGATTTTGCAGGATTGTTGCATAGGTATACACATGCTGTGGTGGTTTGCTGCATCCATCCCCCCGCCCCGTTACCCACATTAGGTATTCCTCCTAATGTTATCCCTCCCCAATTCCCCCCACCCCCTTGTGCGGCCAAGAGAATTTCTTTATGGGAGCTCCAGCTAACGGTGGCCTTCCTGCCTGAATGGCCACCAGCCTTGAACAAAGAGAACACATTGCTTTTATACAGTTTGATGTGAGAAAACAAGGCAGGAAACCGGTTTTGGACAAAAACAGTTAATCAAGTTTTACAGTTTTGGGCTTTGTGGTCATTTGACCCTATAATCTCGCAGCTGAGGTCGGGGGTCGAAAGGTTGAGGAGGACACCCAAGGAGATCAGAAGAACAGGAATTGCCTAAGTATGTGCAGACTGCAGACCCAAAGATATGCTCTGCTGCTCCTATCTATGTAGAGGGTGGTACCAGGTCTGCTCTGCCTCTAGGTTCTCTACATACAGGTTTGATGACTAGCCGGAATGTGGGCCGTGAGATAAGCTTGCAGCTGGAGTTAGTTGGGCTGAGCTGGGAGGGGTTACTTACTTTTGCTTACTATGATTTTTCCTGATGACCTAGTCCTACTGTTAACTATTACCCATTCTATTTCAAGTCTGTCTTTAATTTTATTTTCCTCCTCAATACTGCGAGGCTAAAATCAGATGTCAACTTGACTGGATTGAAGGTGCTGGCTGGCTGGTTAAGTATTTTTTCGGGGTGTGTCTGTGAGGGTGCTGCCAGAGAAGATGGACGTTTGAGTCGGCGGATTGGGAGAGGAAGACCCACCCTCAGTGTGGGTGGGCACCATCCAGTTGGCTGCCAGTGTGGCCAGGGCAAAGCAGGCCGGGTGGGAGGGGAGGATGGCTTTGCTTGCCGAGGCTTCTGGATTTTTCCTTCCTTCGCCTGTCCTTGGACATCAGAGTCCACGTTCTTCGGCCTTTGGACTCTGAGGCTTGCACCAGTGGCTTCCTGGGACCTCTGGGCCTTTGGCTGCTCTGCCAGCTTCCTGGGTTTTGAGACTTTTGAACTTGGAATGAGCCACCGCTGGCTCCTCTTTACCAGCTTGCAAAGGCCTGCGATGGGACTTTGCACTGTAATTGTGTCAGCCAGTTCTTCCTAATAAACTCCTTTCATATACAAATCTAGTCTATCAGTTCTGTCCCTCTGGAGAACCCTGACTAATATGGATAGGTATCCTGAATTTGAATTCGTTGGTTCAAGAGTACATTTGCAAAATACTGGCAAATTGCCCCTTAAAAGAGCTAAATCACCTTAGATTTTTGGCAAGGCTGCAGGTCTGAGTACCTCCTGCCTCTCGTCTTCATCAGCTGTGGCCTCATTTTGTCTTTCAGATGTTTGCGAATCTGACAGATATAAAAATAACACTTTTAAATTCCCGTTGTAGAGTGAGGAATTGTCTTTCATTGAGTTTACCTGCAATATATGTTTACTTCTAAGAATCGTTTTCCTTTTTCTTTTGCATTGCTTGTCTTGCTCTTACAGAATTGTAGATGTTCTTTATGTACTATTCATATTAAATTGTGGTTCTCATATGTATGCCAATATTTTGTACTTGCCTGTCTGTTGCTTGTAGTTTAATTTTGCTTACAGTGTCTTTAATTTTTTTTTTTTTTTTTTTTTTTTTGAGATGGAGTCTTGCTCTGTCACCAGGCTGGAGTGCAGTGGCACAGTCTCGGCTCACTACAACTTCCGCCTCCTGGGTTCAAGCGATTCTTCCGCCTCAGCCTCCCGAGTAGCTGGGACCACAGGCGCGTGCCACCACACCCGGCTATTTTTTTTGTATTTTTAGTGAGACGGGGTTTCACCATGTTGGCCAGGATGGGCTCGATCTCTTGACCTTGTGATCCGCCCGCCTCGGCCTCCCAAAGTGCTGGGATTACAGACGTGAGCCACCGTGCCCGGCCTAAGATTTTTTTAAAATAAATATTGAAGTAATAACATTTATTTTTTCTTCCCATATGTTGTTTGGAGTTTATATCTTGCTTAAGAAGTTCTTTTCCATTCTTGAGTATAACAGTTACAATTTTTCTAAGACATTTATAATTTCAGCTCAGTAATCTATCTTGGAATTATTTTTATTTATGGTGTGGGTACTGGATCTAACTTAAACCTAACCTTGCCAGTAAAAGGCCTCTGTGTTTTGAAAAGCCAGCACACCACAGACGAAGTATCCAAATATAATTGGGTCTGTTGCAGGATTCTTGATTCTCTTTCCTTGATTAATTTATTTGTTCCTAGGTCAGTATTGTAGAGTTGCTATTGAGTAGGAAAAGTCCTTTACATTATTATTTTAAAAACCTTTTAAAAATAAGAATGTACATTTATTCCTCAAAACCTTTTTATTCCTTTTTTTTTCTTTTAACCATCATATCTCATGAGAAAAAACTTTTTATTGCAAAACCAAGACAAAAACAGAAAAGTTCATAACACATAGATGTCAGGCAGAATAAATCACTTTAAAATGAATGTTCCTGAAGTGACTCCCCGTATGGTCTGGAGAGAACATCTCACGCTCCCCTGAATTATGCATACTCCTTTTCCCTGTCCTGACCCAGAAGAAACCTTTACCGTGAATACTGCTTAAGTGTATAGCCCTTGACACCACCGCTTACCTGGTCCTTGAACTTCATAGAAGCGAGATCCCACATTCTGTGTTCTTTTGGTTTGGCTGTGTCTTTCAATATTATGTTTGTGCATTTCATCCATGTTGTGGCATGTAGCAGCATGTTCCTTTTGTTTTTACAAAATCAAATGTTTTTAAAAATAATTTAAGTATTTAAAGTATACAACATGATATTTTTATATACCTGTAGATAGTGAAAATGGTTACTGTAGTCGAGTGAATTAACATATCCATCATTACACATTGTTACCTCTTTATGGGGATCAAGATCTCCAAAATCTACTCTCTTACTAAAGATCCCAAACACAGTACAATAATCTTGACTTTGTCCTCATGTTGTACATAGGAACTCTAGACTTGTTTGTCCTACGTACCTGTGACTTTTTATCCTTTGACCTATATCTCCCCATTTCTTCCTTGACCCACTTCACTTTTTATGTGAAGTGAAATAAACCAGACAAAGAAAGAAAAATACTGCATGATCTCATTTATGTGTGGAATCTGAAAGAAGAAAAAAGCATGTTTGTTCTTATTGCTGCAGAGTATTTCATTACATAAGCACACCACCATGTATTTATCCTGCTGTTGTTGATTCATATTTGGGTTGTTTCTGGCTTTGACTGAACGAGTAGTGACACTGTGCACACACAAGTATACCTTGTGGATCCCGTGCCTTCAGTTCCAGAACACTGCAATACAGTGAATATCACACGAAAGTGAGTCACACACATAGTTTGGACTCCCAGTGCCAATAAAGTTATGTTTATACTATACTGGAGTCTATTAAGTATGCAATAGCACTAAATCTTAGTTAAAAATACTTTATTGTTAAAAATGTGAATGATATCTAAACCTTATGCCAATTGTAATCTTTTGCTGGTGCAGAATCTTGCGTCGATGTTAGTGGCTGCTGACTGAGCAGGGTGGTGGCTGCTGAAGGTTGAGGAGATGATGGCAGTTTTAAAAATTAAAAAAAATAAGGCAACAGTGAGGTTTGCCACATTGATTGACTTAATTCCTGTAGCATGGGATTGTTATAAGTAGAATTTTTGATGCTGCAAAAGAAGCAGCATTCCAATATAAATTTCCTCAGCAAGGCAATTTACTTCCATAGAAGGGTGCAGCTTGCAGATGGAACAATGGCAAGTGGACGCCTGGACAAGGAGGGGAAGAGGTACTTATGCCTGTCGGGGGTCGTCCCTACTGCTGTATCCTTCCCCTATTGGCTAGGGTTAGACCACACAAGCTAGGCTAATCCTGATTGGCTATTTTAAAGAGAGTAGGGGTCTGAGCTGGAGTGACAGGGTGGGTGGCTCTGTGGGAAGGACAGTTATGGGCAGGTCAGAGCAGGTAGCCAGGGGTGATCTAGGTTAAAGAAGGTGACTGAAGCAGGTGACCAGGATGAGTCAGGATGGAGCCGGAGCTGGGGGCCAGGGGAACAGATGTGAACTGCTGATTAGAACCGGTGGAGAAGGTTGTTTACTGGAACTACAAGGAAGTTAAACTTTAAAATAGAGAATCAAAGAATAAGAGAGCTGAACATACTGACGTACCGATTCTTGGAAGAGAAACTTGGGGTTCGCTATATCTAACATGATGGTGTTTGACGGCATTTTAGCCCACAGTAGCACTTTTTTAAAAATTGGGGTCAACCCTCTCAAACCTTACAGCTGCCTTATCAACTCAGTTTGTGTAATAGTCTAAACGCTTTGTTGTCATTTCAACAATATTCACAACGTTTTCAACTGAAATCAATTCCATCTCAAGAAGCCGCTTTCTTTGCCCATCTCTAAGAAACAGCTCCTTATCTATTCTAGTTTTATTATGAGATGGCAGCAATCAGTCACATCTTCAGGCTCCACTTCTGATTCTGGTTGCCTTGGTATTTCTACCACATCTACAATTACTTCCTCCACTGAAGTCTTGAGTCCCTCAAAGTCATTCATGATGGTTGGATCAAATTCTTCCAAATTTCTTTAAATGTTGATATTTTGATCTCCTCCCATGAATCACAAATATTCAGAATGACATCTTGAATAGTGAATCCTTTCCAGAAGGTTTTCAATTTACTTGGCCCAGATCTATGAGAGGAATCACTCTTTATGGAAGTTACAGCCTTACAAAATGTTTTCCCTAAATAACAACACTTGAAAGTTGAAATTAATCCTACAGAGGGATGTTGTATTAGCAGACACGGACACAATATAAATCCTTGTATATTTCCCCTAGAGCGCTTGGGTGACCAGGTGCATTGTCAATGAGCAGCAATACTTTGAAGGGAATTGTGCATGTGCCTTTTTTTTTTTAGCATTATGTCTCAGTAGTATGCTTAATATATTCAGTAAACCATGCTGCAAACAGAAATACTTGCATCCAGGATTTGTTGCTTTCTCATACGTAGAGTAGACTTAGCATAATTCTTAAGTGCCTTAGGATTTTCAGAATAGTAAATGAACATTGGCTCTAACTTAAAATCACTAACTGCATTAGCCTCTAACAAGAGAGTTAACCTGTCGTTTGAAGCTTCAAAGACAGACATTGACTTCTCTCCAGTTGTGAAAATACTAGATGGCATCTTCTTCCAACAGAAGGCTGTTCGATCTACACCGAAAATCTCTCGTTTGTGTAGTCACCTCCATCACTGATTTTAGCTGCATTTTTGGGATAACTTGCTGCAGCTTCTACATGGGCATTTGCTGCTTCACTTTGTACTTTTACATTATGGGGATGGCTTCTTTTGTTAAACCTCATGAACCAGTCTCTGCTAAACTCCAGCTTTTCTTCCACAGCTTCCTCACTTCCCTCAGCCTTTATAGAATTAAGGCTAGTTAGGGCCTTGCTCTGGACTAGAAGACTAGACTTTGGCTTACGGGAATGTTGTGGCTAGTTTGATCTTCCATCCAGACCATTAAAACTTTCTCTATATCACCAATAAGGCTGTTTTGCTTTCTTATCATTTATGGGTTCACTAGAGTAGCACCTTTAATTTTTTCCAAGAACTCTTTCTTTGCATTCATAGCTTTGTTAATTGTGTTTGGTGCAAGAGTTCTAGCTTTCAGCCTGTCTTGGATTTCAACATGCCTTCCTCAGTAAGCTTAATCATTTCTACCTTTTCATTTAAAGTGAGATACGGATAACTCTTCTTTTCACTTTACAACGAGGCATCAGGAGGGTTGTTAGTTGGCCTTATTTCAGTATTACTGTGTCTCATAGAATGTGGGGGCCCAAGGAGAGGAGAGAGATGGGCAGCAGCAGGAACACACACATTTGTAGATTTAAGTTCACAGACTTATATGGCCATGGTTCATGACATAGTGCTTCAAAACAATTACATATTAACATCAAAGACTCCTCATCGCCAATTACCATACAGATGTAATGAAAATTAAAAAGTTTGAAACATTGTGAGACTTGCCAAAATGTGACACAGAGAAAGGAAATGTGCATTTGCATGTTGGGGACATGGCACTGATATTGAGACATGGCGCTTGACTCGAAGTTGCCATAAACCTTCAATTTGTAAAGAACACGGTATCTATGAAGCATGATAATTCCAAGCTCGACAAAATAAGGTGTGTCTCTGTTTGTACATGTGTGTGCCTTTGAAGTCAGGTATACATCCAAAAGTGAAATTGCTGAATCCAAGGGTGTGCACATCTCTCTCTGACCTCTAACCCAAGATTTAAAGGGCTCATATGAGTAGGTCAGGTCAGCCAAGTCAATCTCCCTATTTTTGAATTCAGCTCTTCCCTAGAGGATAGTCTAATCACAGAAGTAAAATCCATCCTGTTCATAGTCTCGTGGATCCCACAGGGCATACAGAACATGGAGCAGGACTCCTGGGGGCATCTTAGAATTCTGCACAACACATTCCTTTTGTTCAATGCCTAGGAAACTTTTCTAGAATTTCTAAAAAAATTGTAAGGGTTTTGTCAGTTGTCTCCGGGACAGTTACTGTGCTTAACTTGGTCATTCTCTTTAATATGTTCTCTCCCCCAAGTCTTGTAAACCTTGTTTTCTTGTTCATTTTTCAATAAAGTCCCTTTGCCATTGAACTGCTCCATTTCCCCAAGAGGCTCTCCTTGAACGGAAAGGCTGCTAGTGGCTTTGTGGCAGGTAGAATGCCCCCAGACGCAGAAATTTTGGAGGAATCTGCATTTCAATAGGGTGTGGATACTAAGATTGGTAAAGAATAGGAGATTTTAGAGAGCCTCAGTATAAACACACACTAAGCAAGTTCCAGCTCTGGGTCATAGTTTTATTTCCTCAATATCTATTGATTAGGTGAAGCACTGATTGTTAATCACACTCTGAATGAAGAGACCACCTAAACAGGCTTTGTGTGAGCAACAAGGCTATTTATTCATCCAGGTGTGAGTGGGCTGATTCCAAAAAGAGGGATTTAGTAGACGGTGGTGGGATAGGACCTGGTTTTATAGGTTGGGGGTAGGTAATGGAAAGGGGGGGGTGGTGTCACAGTGTCCAATGTCACAAGGTTGACTCATCAGTTGAGGCAAGAAAAATGGTAGAATTTTGCCAGGTCGGTTAATCAGATCACAGGGTCCAGTGTCACAAGGTCGACTTATCAGTTGAGGTAGAACAATGGTGGAACTTTGCAAGGTTGGTTAATCAGGCACTGCAGGAGCTAGCTAATCTTCTCCTTTTGTGGTTTTCTTGTTATCTAATATTATCTGGCTCCGGGGGGCCATGTGGAGGTGTACGTGTGGGTCACAGGGTCACCATGGCTTGACTATGGTGTAGTCCATGGTGCAGTCAGTCCAAAGAACCTTGCACTGCTGTTTCCCAAGCTCCAACAAGCAAACTATTAGCCTCCCCAGGAAAATACTTTTGGGAGAATTGTTTCCTTGCTTTATTTTGGAGACAGTTACCATTACTTTAAAATTAAATACTATGATGAGAGAGAGACTGAGATATCAAGGCAAGAAACCTTCCAAATTACCCAAAAACTTCTGACAGAAAACAGTTGAAGAGGGAGAAGGCAGAAAGACATTCCTAGCCCTGAGTAGTCAATGACCTATTTATTTGCTGGAGATGACAGTTGATATTATATATTCTTTTATGATATATGATTTTTACATTACTCTTTGACAGGTGACAGATAGTTTGGAGTACTATATTGAGGTCAAAATTGCCCGAACAATTTGCAAGAAAATTTCAGGAGATGAAAACTGTGCATTTCAAAAGGACCCCAAAATGCAAAAGGTATGTGGCTGAGACAAGGGGAAACTCCTTGCCTGTTAAGATTTGTATACTAGATCGTATTCAGGACTGCAGATGATGAGGTTCTAGGCACAGAGCATCATTTCTACCATATTGCTGATGCCAGCCTTCCCCACCTGAAAGTTATGGGATCTCTGGGGTGTTGCTTTTCTAGCTGGAAACCTCTACAGCTGGTGGCACCTTTGCCCAAGTTCTTGTCCTGCATCTGGAAAGAATGAGATACACAGACAAGTGGGGGGTGGGCAAGATGAAGAGGAGCTTCACTGAGTGTTAGAACAGCTCAGAGAAACCACGTGGTGGGTAGCTCCTCTGCAGTCAGCTTGTCCTGAGTGTTCAGCTCTCAGCAGAGAAGGCAGTTCCTCTCTGCAGCTGGTCATCTGGTAGTCTTCCCAGCTCTCAGCAGAGAGGAGAGCTCCTTTGTGCAGCTTGGCTTTTATGGTTTTCAGAGGGGGGAAATGTGTGCTTATTTGTCCAGAGCAGTCGTGGGTGGGCCCAGGAATAAGTACAAGTTCCCCCTCTCTGGCCTGCAGGACTGGCAGGCCAGCCAGAGGCCCCAGGCCCTCCTCAGCCTGAAGGCGGGGCTTCACCTGGGACACACCCCCTTCTGCCCAGGAGGCTGTCTGCCTCCCACCCCCCTTCATGGCCCAGGCTATTCATAACAAGGGGCTCCTGCAGGCCAGTGCTAAGCTGTCTTCAGCACCCCTTCATCCTCAGCAACCCCTTGTCCTCCCTCCCAAGGTCCTTGGTGCCCAAGGATTGGAGGAGGCCAAAGCAACAGGGGCCAGAATATTACAGCTGGCCTGAGCATGCACACACCTGGCTGGGTTGTGACAGCTCCAGGCTCTGCCCCAACCTTGCTGGATGGTCAGAGCAGGCGCCAGGAGCGGGGAGAGGCCAGGCAGTGTGAGCAGGCATCTCAAAGCCTGTGGCAGGGAGGGAGGCCTTCCCAGGCCTCAAGAGCACAGAGATGCCCAGGTCTGCAGCTGGGCTTGGGCAGCTGCAGCTGAACCTAGGGGCTCCTGCCCCTCACAACTCAGAAGCTACGGGGTTTCTGCTTGTCCTCGAGTCCTGGGGCCACCTCCCTGCTCTAGCCGGTGTCTTGTCAGTAGCCACTCTAGATGTGCCGCTGCTGCCATCACCACCACCAACGCGCGCGCACACACACACACACACACTCTCTCTCTCTCTCTCTCTCTCTCTCTCTCTCTCTCTCTCTCTGTTAGTGGCTTAAAGTAAAATCAACTCATTATTTCTCAGTATTCTGCAATCTGGGCTGTTTTCTGCTGGGGCAGGAATATTCTAGATAGCTGCTTTACTCATGTGTCTGGCACCTCCACGGGAATGGCTGAAACAATGGGGGGCTTGCCAGGCATCCACCCCATTGTGCTCAGGGACTCCTCATGGAGCAAACTTGTAGAGTGATCCAGTCAACCTGGTTTGTCAAAGACTGTAGGCTTTCCTGGGATGCAGGCCTTTCGGTACTAAAACCAGGGAAATTTTGGCAAACCAAGATGGGTTGGTCGTCCTACACTTGGACATTCTCACAACATGGCGCTTCCAGAAGAGTCAAAATTCTTAATTAGCTTCTAAGAGGAAGAAGCAGAAGCTGCCAGCAAAACTGACAGAGAAGAAAGTGGTGGCCGCCATCTTGGTTCACTGCCCACTCCGGCACCCTCTGCTGAGGGGTGCTGGCCTGGTAGAAGGCACAGCCTGACCTTCCCTCACTGCAGTCCTTGAAGAGCATTTTTCTCCAGCTGGGACTCCACAGGCCTGTGATTGCTCTGAAGCAGGGGTTGTTGCAAGCAACGCTTCTTGGCTAATTCTGATACCAGTGGGTTAGGGGAGATCCCCACATGCCGGCGGGACCTCGGCCCTGGGTGGTGTCTAGGCTTATGACACCCGCATAAGGAGGAATTCAAGGACAAGTTTGAAAATACTGAAAATACTGAGACTTGTTGCAAAGCAAAAAGAACACACTCAAGAAGGAGGGAGTGTGGGTGTGTACTGGAGAGGGTCATGTGCGACGGGGTTTGGTGCTCCGACCTTTGTGGGTTTCTTTAACCAAGGGGTGGAATATTCACGAAAATTCCTGGAAAAAGTTGGAGATTTCTTGGACCGATGTGCCACCCATTTTTACATCAAATACGGGTGTTTCCGGAGCTCCATGGTGCTGGTGGGTGTGTATTTAGTATATTAATAAGCACATAATGAAGGCCTAGGGGAAACTTAAGTCAAATCCAGTGTGCCGTGTTGGGCCCAGTCAGTTTTAGCCAGCTTGGTCCACACCCTGGTTTTCAGGATGTTATCAGCCCCTAGCTTCTGCAGCTGTTTCAACAGTTTCCTTTTGCTGGTCATGCAAAGCTACTGCCTGGAGTTTCCTATTCTCCTGCAACCACCCTATGGTATTCCTTTCTCAATCCCACTAGTCCAGCTGCTGCATGGAAGTCCTACAAGGCTCTGGAACTGTCCCAAGACTAGCCCAAAGGCCCTGCATGCTTCCCATAGTCTCCGAGGTCCAGGCTACTGCTGCTTCAGAGCAAGATGGGGGACAACCTCAGCCAGGCCAGGGTGTTGTCAGATGGGGACCGTCACTAAGGCAAGTTAATCGCAGAGGAGCAGGAGTAATACAAAATTCCCTTACTCTCCTGGTATTTGATTAACAGGGATACATTTCAGATGTAAATTGAATATTTAAAAATATATATAAATATTTTCTAAAGGTATATTCTCATAAACATGTAAGTGGTAACAGTGAGATCATGCCCCTTGGACTCCTGGATGATGCCCCAATTCTGCCCCCTGCCCAGGAGTTTCCACTGGGATCATTTGTGTGGACAGCTTTAAGATAATTTCACTATAAATTTACATAAATGACATTGTCTTTTTTCTCTTTCCTTTTTTATTTAAACAACTGCTGACACGTAGTGTGTTTTTTGACAACTTTCTCTTTTTAACATTTGTCTTGGTAATCTCATAGATATTTTTTCCAATTTTTTTCTTTCATAAATGGAACTAAATTGAAAATCCTTATGTGTTTCTGTGCCTTGTGTATTTTTAAATCTATTTACTAAACACCTAAAGCAGGCACAAGACATGGATTGGCAGAATTCGTGGCAGATAAGTGATTGGCAAAAACTGCTCAGACATAATGCCAATTAAAAATATCCTCATATTTAGGCGGGGCGTGGTGGCTCACGCCTGTAATCCCAGCACTTTGGGAAGCTAAGGCAGGTGGATCACCTGAGGTTATGAGTTCAAGACCAGCCTGGTTAACAGGGTGAAACACCATCTCTACTAAAAATACAAAAATTAGCTGGACGTGGTGGCACATGCCTGCAGTCTCAGCTACTTGGGAGGCTGAGGCAGGAGAATCACTTGAACCTGGGAGGCAGAGGTTGCAGTGAGCCGAGATTCCACCACCGTACTCCAGCCTGGGTGACCGAGTGAGACTCCATCTCAGAAAAACAAAACAAAGCAAAACACCTTGTATTTCAATGAAGAGCAGACGTCACAGCAGAATGCCAAGTGCAAGGGGGTGGCTAAATCTAGAGTGAATTCTTGTAAAAGATTAGGAATAATTTTAAATTAAGTGATATTTCAAAAATCCAGGAAAGTACTAAGAATGATATATCTAATGCCCATGTGCCTACCGTACAAATTTTATCATTTTATTACATTAATTTTAGATATCTATTTTCTAAGATTTATTTTTATTTATTTTAAAAAATAAATTTTATTGGGTATATCACATGATAATATGTGATTCATATACCTAGTAAAATGGTTACCGTAATGAAGTAAAATAACATATCCATAATCTCCATAGCTATGCATTGTTTTTGTGACATGAACAACTCAATCTAGTCATCTAGCAGAAATCCCAAATTTAGTGTAATTTAAATAACTATAATAATGTACATTAAATCTCATCCTGCATCTGCCCATTTGTAACTTCTTGCCTGTATCTCCCAACCCGCACCCCAACTGCTCTGCAGATAACCATTATTTTAATCCTTTCTCTGTATGTTTGACTCTTATTTTTTTAGATTCTACATATAAGTATGATGATTCGATATGTTTTTTTCTGTGTCTGCCTTGTTTCATTTAGTTCAATGTCCTTCAGCTTCATCCATGCGGCCAATGACAGGATCTCCTTCTTCTTGAAGGCTGAATAACATCTCATTGTGTGTGTACTGCATTTCCTTTATACATCCATCTGTTGATTAGGTTGTTTCTACATGCTGGCTATGGTGAATAGTGTTGCAATGAACACGGGAGACACAGGAGTGCAGGTATCTTTATGAGGTGACGATTTGCTTTCCAGAGGGACTGCTGAGTCACATGATAGTTCTGTTTTTAATTTCTTTAGGAAGCTCCATACTGTTTTTCATAATGGCTGCACCAGTTTACAGTCCCAGAAATAGTGTACGAAGGCTCTCTTCTCTCCACGCCCTCACCAACATTCTTTATCTCTTGATTTGGATCATAGCCATCCTAATGAGTATTGTGAAATATTTATTTTAAAAAGTGAAACGTTGCACATCTATTGTGCTCCCCCGTCACAGATAACCACTCTTCTGTCGTTGGTGGGTAACATTTCTTCCTATGTTTAAAAACTTTTGCCTCTGTAAAAGAATTTTGTGTGCTTTTCAAAATTTACATGCAATTTGGAACTTTTCTTTTGGTCTCAACAATATATTTTGAGATTTATCCATGTTGGTACAATCTACTATTATTTAATCATGTGGAATGATTTTTTGGGCCACTTGATGCATCTAGAAATAGGCCAAAAATCATTTTTATTATTGTACATTAAGCTATGATATAACTACATAATACTGTATTTTACCATTCCCTATTTTGAACACTTTTGACTGTTTTCAGTTTCTCGCTCTATTTTTAATTTTATTTATTTACTTTTAGAGACAGGGTCTCACTCTGTCATCCAGGCTGGAGAGCAGTGCCATGACCTTGGCTCACTGAAGCCTCAACCTCACGGGTGCAAGTGATTCTCCCATCTCAGCCTCCTGAGTAGCTGGGACTGCAGGCATGCACACCACACTTGGATGTTTCTAGGTTTTGTTTATAAGACTTGATTTTTAATATCTTGCATAATGTTTATATTTTTTTGGAGATGTAGGTCTCCCTATGTTGCCCAGGCTGGTCTCGAGCTCCTAGGACCAAGCAATCCTCCTGCTCCAGCCTCCGCAAGTGCTGGGATTACAGGAGTTTTTCAGTTTTAGCAGTAATGCTTCAGTGAAAGTCCTGATACATGCCCACTGTGCCAGGAAGCGAGAATCTCCACAGAGACAGCACTGGAGTGGGGCTGCTGTGTCCCGGACCATGCACAACTTCCGCTGCAGTGTGGCGGGCCATGTGTGATGCCTGGCTCCACGTTTACTCACCAAAGTGGTTAAACCAGCATAGCTTCCATCAGTGGTGTGGGTAATTGTTCATTTTTCCACAGCCATGCCAGCACTTGGTGTTAGGAGTCTTAAATTTCTCCAGTGTGATATATGTGAGGTGTTATCTCCTTATCACTTCACCTTGCCATCTCTCTAATTTGTAGCAAGGTGGGATGTTTTAATATTTCTAGGTTTTATTTATAGGATTTGCTTCTTAATATCCTTCATTCTAGAGCAATCAGGCAGCCCCTGTTGGGGCTTAGTCCTTAGGTGGAGAAACAGCTAACATACTGCGACTCCCTGAGCTCACTCTCCTCCAGCTGCCCACTTTTCTGATTTTATCCCCTGTTGGCCAAACTCAACCGGAAGCCAGAAGGTGCCCACTGACACTGTCCTTGGTGGTAATAGGACAAGGGTGCCCATTGGCACAGTCTACAGAGGTCAGAGGATAAGGGTGTCCATTTGAGCAACCCCCAGAGATCAGAGGGTATGGGTGCCCACTGGAGCTGCCCATGGAGATCAGAGGGCAAGGGTGCCCATTGGAGCTGCCCATGGAAGTCAGTTTTCCAAGGCATGCCAGGTAGAGACAGAAGAAGTGCAGGCCTTCGGGGACAAATGGAGAAAATTCAGCAGAGGGGCGGGGGTGGAGATGTGTGAGCCGTATGAGTCAATTAGTATTCTATTGAGATATCTCAAACAAGAGATGATGTTAGTTAGGTTGGGGAAGTGCTTAGATTCTGGGTCTGTGAAAGCTTGTTCAGAATTTGCTGATAGATTAGCCAAGGACTATGAAAGGAGGAAACTCAGGATGGCTTCGGGTTTGAGAGGTTTGGAGGTGGTTTACTGCCTTGGTTTTCTCTTACGATTGCATCCTCTATCTTGAGTGCTTGGCACTTGATGAACTTTTATTCATTTGCCCCCATCTATTTCTTACCATGTGGAGATTTTCAGCTGTCTCTTCCCTTGAATGGGGCCCTTTCCTGTTTCATAAAGCTCCTATAGATTGGACCCTGTCTGCTTTCTTGGTTTATTTACTGGTATTTAGGAAGGAAGAAAGTGTGGCTATCTGGGATCCTTGGAAAATAAATTTTAAAACAATATTATTTTAAAATAATTATTAGCCTGATTCATTTAATGTAAAAAATTTGGAAATTTTCAAAAATATTAAGCATTTTAAAATCAACTATAAATACCCTTATATAAAGCTTACCACTGTAAATACACTGGTATATATTTTAGTTTAAAAATATTTTATATTTATATTTTTTGTAGTTGAGAGCATAATAAGTACTGTCTCATGGTCTGGATTTTCATTTAATAATAAGTCCTAAGCATTTCCAAAACTGTAAAATTATTAGAGAGCATCGCGTAAGGAAACTACTCAGTATTATTTTATGATGCTTTCATATATTATTTAGCTAATTCTGATAATTGATGATTTAAGATTTCCCCTAATTTTTAGCTGCTTTGGACAGTGCTATAACAAATAGTCTTATTTCTTTGTGTGTGTAGGTCTGATTATTGTTCCCTTATAGGGACTGTTCTCAGAAATTGAATTACTTATCCAGTATTTTGTCAGCACTTAAGGATCTTAATATACATTGCTAACATATCCTCTAGGATTGAGCTTGATAATTGAGTTATTCAGGTAATGTGTTTCCTGATGACTGTTTTCTGTCTACTTTGGCTGGTCCGGAAGTTAAGCAGCTGCTTAGTCAACCCTCTGGTAAACCCGATGCCCACTCTCTGTCTTCACACCATTGGCACACACAGGCTTCCCCAACCCTAGATCCCCCTCCTGCCCAGGGGCAGAAGTCTGGACTCCGTTCTGCCATGCCCTGTCTGAGTTTCTGGTTTTGTATACTATTTTCTCCCCCAAACTCTTCCTGCACCTTTATATCTTATACAACTTCTTCCCTACTTGATGCTGTCATTCAAGTTTACATTGACTTCATGGAAGTATTCTTTACATTTTTATTGTAAATGAAGATTTTAGAGAGAGAGGAGGAAAACAGTGTTCTCATTGCCATGCAGGGAGCCTGAAACCCACAGGTTCTATAGGACTGTGGGATGAGTGCTACTTGTCTCCTTCCAGTCCTCCAGCTGCAAGCTTTTCTCCTTGGTTGCTGGCAAATTTTGGTTCCACAAGGTGTGAAGGACCTAGTACTGTTCTTGCAATGTTGCCTTCCCTGGGTAGAACTCTCTGTGCAGCATGAGGTCTCCGCAGACTACAGGGAGTCCATGAGGCTGGATGAGGGCCAGGGCTGGAGATGGGGATTTTCCAATAATAACCCATCCTTGTGCTCTGACCCTTGCTCTCCTGGAGTGAATAAAGCCACACCCACGATGGCTCAGATCACAGCACGTGAACTGATGAGGACTCCTCTGGTGAAGGGGCTGGGTCCTCTGTTTTATTATTATTATTATACTCTAAGTTCTGGGGTACATGTGCAGATATTGCAGGATTGCGACATATGTATACGCATGACATGGTGGTTTGCTGCCTCCATTCCCCCGTCACCTATATTAG
Source organism: Sapajus apella (assembly GCF_009761245.1). Taxonomy (NCBI): domain Eukaryota; kingdom Metazoa; phylum Chordata; class Mammalia; order Primates; family Cebidae; genus Sapajus; species Sapajus apella. The sequence continues at coordinate 10,191,321 of NW_022437005.1, forward strand.
GTATTTCTCCTAATGTTATCCCTCCCCTAGGCCCCCACCCCGCAACAGACCACAGTGTGGGATGTTCCCCTCCCCGTGTCCATGTGTTCTCATTGTTCAACACCTACTTATGAGTGAGAACATGTGGTGTTTGGTTTTCTGTTCTTGTGTCAATTTGCTAAGAATGATGGTTTCCAGATTCATCCATGTCCCTGCAAAGGATATGAACTCATCCTTTTTTATGGCTGCATAGTATTCCATGGTGTATATGTGTCACATTTTCTTTATCCATTCTATCATTGGTGGGCATTTGGGTTGGTTCCAAGTCTTTGCTATCATTGATGGGCATTTGGGTTGGTTCCAGGTCTTTGCTATCATTGATGGGCATTTGGGTTGGTTCCAAGTCTTTGCTATTGTAAACAGTGCCACAATAAACATAAGTGTGCATGTGTCTTTATAATAGAATGATTTATAATCCTTTGGGTATATACCCAGTAATGGGATTGCTGGGTCAAATGGAATTTCTATTTCTAGATCCTTGAGGAATCACCACACTGTCTTCCACAATGGATGAACTAATTTATACTCCCACCAACAGTGTAAAAGTGTTCCTATTTCTCCACATCCTCTCCAGCATCTGTTGTCTCCAGATTTTTTAATGATCGCCATTCTAACTGGCGTGAGACGGTATCTCAATGTGGTTTTGATTTGCATTTCTCTAATGACCGGTGATCATGAGCATTTTTTATATGTTTGTTGGCTGCATAAATGTCTTTTTTTGAAAAGTGTCTGTTCATATCCTACCCCCACTTTTTGATGGGGTTGTTTGTTTTTTTACTGTAAATTTATTTTAGTTCTTTGTAGATTCTGGATATTAGCCCTTTGTCAGATGGGTAGCTTGCAAAAAATTTTTTCCCATTTTGTTGGCTGCTGGTTCACTCTAATGATAAGTTTCTTCTGCTGTGCAGAAACTCTTAAGTTTAATTAGATCCCATTTGTCTATTTTGGCTTTTGCTACCATTGCTTTTGGTGTTTCAGTCATGAAGTCCTTGCCTATGCCTATGTCCTGAATGGTTCTAGGGGTTTTATGGTATTATGTTTAAATATTTAATCCACCTGGAGTTAATTTTTGTATAAGGTGTAAGGAATGGATCCAGTTTCAGCTTTCTGCACATGGCTAGCCAATTTTCCCACCACCATTTATTAAACATGGAATCCTTTCCCCATTGCTTGTTTTTGTCAGGTTTGTCAAAGATCAGATTGTTATAGATGTGTAGCATTACTTCTGAGATCTCTCTTCTGTTTCATTGGTCTATATCTCTGTTTTGGTACCAGTACCATCCTGTTTTGATTACTGTAGCCTTGTAGTAGAGTTTGAAGTCAGGTTGCCTGATGCCCCCAGCTTTGTTCTTTTTGCTTAGGATTGTCATGGCGATGCAGTCTTTTTTTTTTTTTTTTTTTTTTGGTTGCATATGATGTTTAAGGTGGTTTTTTGTCCAGTTCTGTGAAGAAGGTCAATGGTAGCTTGATGGAGATAGCACTGAATTTATACATTACTTTGGGCAGTATGGCCATTTTCACAATGTTGATTCTTCCTAACCATGACCATAGAATGTTTTTTCATCTGTTTGTGTCCTCTCTTATTTCCCTGAGCAGTAGTTTGTAGTTCTCCTTGAAGAGGTGCTTCACATCCTTTGTTAGTTGTATTCCTAGATATTTTATTCTCTTTGTAGAAATTGGATCCTCTGTTGTCTGATGGAGCGTGGCTGACTCAGACAACCTCTTAGCCCTGCTGAATCTAACTCCTACCCGGAAATAGGAATTTCTGCTTTTGTTTCTTCTTTTTAAAATAGAAGCTGACGAATTTGTTTTTGTCTCTTTCAGATGGTTTTTTGTACCTTTATTGTTGCATCCAAACCATGGAAATTTGAACTCACCATGCTGAAGAAACATTGCAAAGATATGTAGGGATCTTCTAGCGTGCTCTGCCACACTCATTTCCATTTTAAAGAGGAAGAAAAGACGCTTGTAAGAACTGGAACAACACAGTTAACCCATTGATCTCATTTGTTTGGCCTTTTTGCTTTTGTGTTCTTCGTGGGCTGATGTTGAAAATTTGTGGTGTGTTTTGACAGCATTGCACAGCCTATTCTAGCTGAATACTTCACCTACTAGCTGGGATAATCTGCTACCAATAAATGGAAGCTGTTTCTACACCTCACCCAACCCTGAGTACGAATTACCTTTCACTGACAGCTCTTTCTAGATAACCAGAGAACCCAGCCCTCAATTGCTTCAATCATGCTGGGCACTTTCTGTAAGGCTCTGAGAGTCTGGCTGTCTTGGGAGTTTCCGTCCATGGATTTCTGTAGAAATCTCCCTTCCCAGGACTTTTGGGAAGACACATCCTGTTGGCTTAGAAACATCTACTTTTAAACAGATCCAACCAGAGAGACAGTAGGATCATTTGGAGATTTTCATTGGTTTTGAGTTGAGGCAGAAAAGTTAATGGTGTAGGGAGAGAAGACTGCATGTGTGTGTGTGTGTGTGTGTGTGTGTGTGTGTGTGTGTGCATGCCTATGCATAAGTGTGTGCTCACAATTAGATGTATCAGTGAGTTAATGCTGCATGACAAATTGCCTGGTCACCTAACAGCGCAAGCAAATTATTTATATGTCTCATGGTGTCTGTGAGTCACGCATCTCTGGGTGGCCTGGCTGGGCGGTTCTGGTTGTCACCTTTCGTCAGGTTACACTCCAATATTGACTCTGTGCCATTATTTGAAGGTTTGACAGACTCTGGAGAATCCCTTCCAAGGTAGCTCACTCCCATGGCTGCAGGTTGGCAGCGGCTATTGACGGAGGTCTCATGGCTTCTCCACAAGATTGCATGTGAGCTTGGTGTCCCGGTTGACTTGCTCCAGACACAGTGTTCCCAGAGACCAAAATGGAAGCTATCATATGTGTTGTGACCTAGGCTCAATCCAGAACAGCCCTGGCTCAGTGTGGACTATACAAGGACATAAAGATAGGAGATTAGGATCATTGGAGACCATTCGGGAGGCTGGCCACTACAGTGTGCACACGTGTGCATGTGTGTGCACGCATGTGTATGGAGAGTGGACTGAGGTGATGAAGGGATAACCTGGCCACACAGAGGCACTTTCTGAAGTCCTGATGTGTAGACAGCAGCACCAGTGTGCAGGGTGGGGCCAGGAGACAATATTGTTTAATTGCCGGTAGTAACACAGGGTCAGGTTCTAACTTAGACACATGAGAAGGGGATGGTGAAGCTCTGAGGCCACCTGCATGACAACTCTCCTTGAGGGCTCTTCTCTGACAGAGCTGACTGCAACCTTCTGAGCTTCTCTGCCTGAGGGCTTTCTCTGCCAGTGAGGGGCAGGCTGGACTGCCAGTAATACCCATGAGAGGAGCCCTCAGCCAATGATAGCAGTTGGAGGATACACATCCTGGGCTCTTGTCCCATGGATAGAACACCAAGTTGTGCAGTTGTGTTCCACCCAGGCCCTGAGGAGCACTCTTCGAGACTGAGCTGTAGCTACCCATATTGCCAGCCTTGCTATCCACGCTGCGTCTGCCCCTTACCATTTCCACGTTCCAACTGCCTTTCTGGAATCACTTCTAAATAAGCCACTTGTGCTTGAATTTTTGTCTCAAAGTCAGCTTCTGGAGGAGCCAACCTAACAGTGGAGCCGGATCTACTGTAAGTGGCAGCCTGAGACACCCGGGGCTTCTGGCTGAGATCAGACATCAGGATACCCTTCATCTTGACAATGGAAACACCAAGTTCTGCCAAAATGTTTAAAGAGGTTTATTCTGACTCATATGAGTGACTAAGGCAGGGAAACAGAGTCTCAAGGTCCTGAGAAAGTGTGCCTGAGGTGGTCAGGTTACAGGTTGGTCTGATACATGCCAAGCCAGGAGTTGCAGGTAAAATTATAAATCAATACATGGAAGGTATATATTGGTTCGGCCCAAAAAGTTGAGACATCTGAAGGCATGGGCTTACAAGTTATAGGTGTGTTTAGGGATTCTTTAGTTGGAAATTGGTAGAAAAAGTTAAGCTTTGTCTAAAACATGGAGTAAGTAGAAAGGAATGCTAAGGGGATCTTCTATCTGTCAGGTGATGCCATGCCAGTCAGTTGGAAAAGCGAGTCACAATGTGCTAGGTCAGAAAGTACCTTTTTGATGAGATTTTATGGTTTGTAAGGCATGATTCCTCAGGCCCTTAAACAGAAATTTCAGAAAGAAAGAAAGAGAGAGAAAGAGAAAGAAAGAAGAAAGAAAGAGAAAGAAAGAAAGGAAAGAAAGAAAGAAAAGGAATGAATGAAGGAAGGAAGGAAAGAAAAGAAAAGAAAGAAAGAGTTCAGTTCTCAACCTGCACTCCCTAACATCTGCCAGCAGCTGAGATCTTTGGTGGGTGCCAATGAGTGGCATTCTTCATGGTCCCACCCCACTCTGGGCCCCCTCCTTTCCCGTGTGCTGGCAGGGTCATGGGGACACTGTCAGAGCAGTTCTTGTTCCATTCTTTCCCCGCCTCAGGATCAGGATCCCTATGCTGCTACTTGCAGCACCTGAGGACACATCCATCACACCTTAATCCCCAAGCTCTGTGCTTCTGGGGCCACTGGCCTCCCTTGCCTCTTGGCCTGAGCTGGCAAGCCCTGTATGGTCTCATGAGCAGCCCATGAAGGAGGGTGTTCTTTGCTGAGCCCTGACAGTGTGATTGGACATTGGAGGGACCTGGGTGTTCACATGCCCTGGGCTACTTGTTTCCATCATACTCATAACACCTGTTGTCTTAGGCCTACCAAACCCTGCTGTCCACATCTAAGGTCAGTTTTGTTAACGGGATCCATGCACTGGTTCAGGTTTAGCTCTTCAAAACCATCCGGCCTCTGTTGACCCATTGAGTCAGACTCAGGATGAAGAATCAAGATTAAGGCACTTTACTGACTCACGGGATTTTTGAGTTTATTGACTAACAGCAACATTTTTGTGTGAGTGTGAAAGGAAGTGGAATGTGTGGACACACGGACTCCTGAGAAACCCCCAAATTGTCTCCTTTTCTACCAAGGCTGCTAGCTTTGGCCACGCAGGATGGACACAGCCAGTGGGATGCCAAATCCCACCTTCACCCTCCCATCAAAGACCTTGCTCTTCAGACGACAACATGGGTTCAAGCGTCACCTTGCCATCAAGCCATTCTTTTTCTTTACCTTATGAATAACTTTGAAAAAAAAAAAGGAAGACAATGTCAAAAACTCACCTTACAAAGCAGGGAATATTCCTGCTATGGACTGAATGCGTCCCATCCAAAATCCAGGAGTTGTCAATGTGATGGAATTAAGAGGTGGTGCCTTTAAGAGATAATTAGGCCACGAGGGCTCTTCCCTCGTGGGTGGGATTAAGGCCCCTATAACAGAGGCTTCATGCAGTGTACCTTGCCCTTCCACCTTCCACCATGTGAGGACACAGCAGGAAGGCCCTCACAAGATGCTGGTATCTTGGTCCTGGGTTTCTCAGCCTCTAGAGCTGTGAAAAATAAATTTGTGTTCCCTCTAAATTACCCAGCCTGTGTTATTCTGTTGTAGAAGCACCAACAGACTAGGACAGTTCCTTTTCGGGGCTCCGCAGGGGCCAGGGAAGAATCAGATGCCCAACTCACAGGATGCATATGGACATGAGGGACTCTGGGTCTTGGGACCTGAAGGGGACGTGTGGAGTGAGTAGGAGTTGTCTTGAGACTGCATGCAGGACCAGGGTTGACAGCTGGGATGCGCTCTTGTGTATGTACCCTGGCAATTCCCTGCCCTCCCCAAGTTCCGCCCCCTCTTCCCTTCCTCTACCTCAGTGAGAGAGGTTTGTAGAGTCTGCAAAAACCTCCTCACATTCTCCTTGTCACTTTGTGTTCATGACAATGGTCAATCTCCCCAGGGCTGTGTCCCAGCCTTGACCTCCTGGGAAAAATGAGGAAAGTATCCAGATGTCCCCCAACAGAAGGGAAAGCGGCCACAGTGTAGAGTAAAGCAGCGTGTATGTAGCACATTGTGGAATTAATTTACATTTAGTGTTTTCTTCTACTGCCTCATTTGATTTCAGCTGTAACCATTTGCGGATAGCCAAGCAGAGGTTGCCATCTTTATATAAGTGACTCAGAGACAGCAGATGAGAGATTAGGAGCTGAGGGGTGCAGAGTTGAATGAGAACTCACATTTCTGGGGAAAGAGGAAGCTCGCGACACCACTACAATACGCGCCCCTTTTCCTTCCTGGGCTTGGGGTCCAGGAATACTACTGACCAGATGTTCCCAGCATGTCTCTGGCCTTAGCCTCTGGCACAGAATTTGCTCAGGGGGCCCACCTCATGGCTACACTCAGCATCTATGAACCTAATTTTCTGACTCTTCACCACACAGATTCCTGAAGGGGAAGTGTAGCTATTTCCAGGAGTAAGTGCAGACAGGCAGGGCAAGAGGAGGCCTTTCCAAAGGAACAGGGCCCTTCGTGCAAGACCTGTCCTCTAATTAGGCCTGTGCACTGAGGTCATGCCATGCGTGATAGAGAGTCCTGGAAATACATAGATGTCAACATGTCTCAGAAATTGTGGACGTACATTTCTTGGGGATGCAGAAAAATGTTGAAGACCCACACATGTAATCTGAGTCCGGCAGACACTAGCACATCCTCCCAGGGGCCAGTGCTTGGAGTGCATTCCTCTCCCCTTGCTCCATGAAGGAGGGCTCTGCTTCCACAGGGTCCTGGGCCAGGTCACCCCCCACAGTGGGCTCACTCCCCATGAGACCCTGTCCTGGAAACTGCCTCAGAAATGAAGTTTGAATGAAATGAGTGGGGCTGACTCTTTGGAAGACACCTGTGGGAATCACTGTGGATAAAGCACCTCCTCTGAGCTTCCTTCTGCGGATGGAGTCAGGGTCAAGAGAAGGACCAAGGCTGGGAGCACACAGGAGAGGTGGTGGGAGGGTCTCAAAGGAGAACCTGCTCAAGTCTGGAACAGGGCAGGGCAGGGCTGTGTGGGTTCCAGAGACCAGTTGGGACAAAGTGCAGCAGCCGTGCCCACCTCGGTGCCGGCAGGCCGCAGGGAGGTCTCCAGGCCTGGCTCTCCCCTCTGCTTGCCTGAATGCCTGTGGTCTAGGGACCACCCTTCCAGAATGTCTGTGGAAGGCACATCCAAAGACAATGGTCCAAACAATGGCCTTGTGCTGGGACCCCGCAGGTTGACCCTGAAACGCAGACTGGCAGGTGTAGGTAGTTTATTTGGAGGTGATCCCAGGAGGCACAAGTGAGACAGGGAGACAGAGAAGGGGAAACGCAGCGTGTCTGTTACCAATGTGTTACACTGGGGCCGGGCGTTCATCCTGCTGGGGAGCTTTGAGAACCATGTGGCACACGCGTCCGGATGCCCAGACGCTGGGAGACTGAGACATTCACCTGCCTCCCTCCTGAAGATGGAGTGTGACTCTCAGACTTGACCTTAGGGGTTGGCAACCACGGCCCGAGGGCCAAATGCAGCTCCGTCTGCTGGCCTCCATGTGTAAACAAAGTCTTGTTGGGACATGACTGCACTTATTTATTTTTGTCTATGGCTGCTTTCAACTCACTAAGGCACTGTTGGGTAGTTAAGAAAGTGACTATATGGCCTACAAAGACCAGAATAGTTACTTGTAAAATCTCTGCAGAGAAGGCATGCTGAGGCGTCGTCTGGGAGATGTGGGCAGGGTGTCCATAGCTGTCGGTTGTTCTCAGCTAACACAGTAAGTAGACATACACCCTGGGAATTAGCGCCAATGTCACATGTGCTGTGTGGGATCCGGAGTCCCTGTCCTGCTCCTCCCCAGGAGGCCACTGTCACTGCTCCTCTGCAGCCTGCATGAGCCCTGAGGCAGCAGCTCAGATGCAGCTCAGCTGTGCCTCTGGAGGACGCTCAGGAGGCCCAATGGGTTAGGAGAAAACTTACCCCTGAGAGCCCAGGAGGCTGCCCTGCTGAGAGCAGCTCCATCAACTGCCCAGGCCCTCCGTCTGGAATCACGGCACACAACACTTCTTAAAATGCTGATTGTTAAGATGTATACTACATGATCAACTTAGACAATGGAGAATTTCTAAAATACCTGAGCATGAGCATCTAACACATGGAAAATAAGAACACGCGAGCACAGAACTGCTCAGGCACTGCAGGGCCGTGTTGAGGACCTGTGGGTGTGCTGGAAATGAGCCGACAGCATGTGGCCAGGCACGTGGCTGGGTCCCACTCAGGAACGCCCGGCTGAGCATGTCTTGTTCCAGAGTTCAAAATGTGTCCTCCAGGGTTCTATGCTGATGGTGAAGAAGCAGGTGTGGGTCTGAGGGAGCAAGCACAGGAAGGGAAAGTGAGTGGGGGCTCGGGAAGCAGAAGCTTGTGGCTTCTGCTATCAACGCAGTTTCCATCTCAGTCTTGCCCATTTCCAGGGCTGGGCTCTGGTCCCCAAGTGTGGCCCTCCAGCCTGAGTTATGGGCTGTTCCAGACTTTCAGGGTGATTTGTGGCTCCCTCCTGACCAAGGAACCCCTGTATCGGCACCCTCCTCCCCAGCCAGTGGCATCCCTGGGAAACCCAGGCTGGCTGGTGTCTTTCATCCCCCAAGAACAGCACGGCACACTCCATTCCAGAGGGAGCTGCACTCAGATTGAAACAGTTACATAACCTATTACACAGTACTGATAAGGGGGTGAAGTCATGCTAGTGTGTTGTGCACGGTGTCAGGGTTCCTTATGTCCTTGTCCCCAGAGCAGGCACTGCAGCTCAGCAGGGGCCAGGACAGGACCAGGGAGGGAGGGCAGTGGGGCCCCCCACAGCCTCCACCTCCCTCAGGCTCTGGGTCAGGATAGGAGGGCCCTGAGAACTTCACACTCAGAGAGAGGTGAGGTCAGATCCCCCCCAGGCTCTTTCTTCAGAAGGCAGAGGAAGGCTGGGGAGGAAGACCAGAGAGGTAAAGCCTCTACTCAGGCCTGGAAGACCAGGACCGCAGGGGCCAAGAGCAGTCTGAAGCCCATGTGCCCTGGGTATGGGCAGCTGCAATGGTGTGACAGGGCAGAGTCAGGAAACTCAGATTGGCCAGGAGCCTGCAAGGGGACCCCTGGCTGCCTGCCCTCTGCGCTCCTCACAAAGTCACAAGCAGGGTGGCCTGGTGGAGGCCGCTGTGGGCTCACTCCTCTAAGTCTCTTTGTCAGCTGCACCTGTGCCCACACCACAGCCCGTGCAGCACCCACAGCTGTAGACATGCGGGAAGCTGGTGCCCTGTCTTACATTGTTCAGCTCTGGGCCTTGTTGAAAAGGACAGTTGTCAATGTCGTCTTCAAATTTCCCACATGTGGTTCGGCCCAGTTGCAGATTCATGGAGAAGGTCATCTTATCATAACCCTGTTGAATAAAAGAGATTAAAGTGGACACACTCTTTGAGTTGCTCATAGGTAACTCCTTGTGAAGAAGCGACCTTGTCGGAAGAGACCACAACACTCTCCTCCGTTAAGGAGCTCGCACGTGGACCTGGCATTGGCTCACTGGAGGTAAGAACCAGGCGACCTTCTCTAGACTGAGGAGTTAAGAGCAAAGGGCAGGTAATCGTGGTGCGTTCTGGGACAAGCACAGGCCGTCAGACCCCATAAATGCATCCTCTGTCTCCAGCTTCACCTCCCCGTCTCCCGCAATGAGACCCAGCTTCACCCTCAGCAGGCGTCTGATGCTGCAGCTGCACTTTCAGAGGGCAGGAGCTGCATGCTTGGGAGGGTGTTGGCTCTCCAAGAGTTTTCAGGGCAACCTCAGCCCTGGGACAGAGGGAGGCACATCTGCAGCGTGTTGTCAGACCATCCACCTGACCTCAGCAAGAAGAATGCCACCCAGAGCTCCCACTACACACAGGCACACACCCTGGGGACAATGGCTTAAAGAAATGCCAACTGCCCTATTACAAAGGACAACCTGACGTTCTCCTTGCTTGCCTTCCCACTTCATTCTATTTCATTCCACTCCATACCCTCCCTCCCGCTCCACGCATTCCTCCCAGCCCCCGAACTGCCTCTGAGATTGCCACATCTGGGACGCCACGAGGAAGGCTCCACACCAGAGGGCAAGGGCAGAGCACCAGCCAGGGCCTTGCACAGAGTCTTTGCAGAGCTTCAGCTCTGTGCAGCACGAGTCCTTCTGCCCTGCTTTCAGGCTCTTGGTGCTGACAGAGGAAGAGCAATGCTCCTTTCTCCCCCGAAGCCGGAAGTGCTGCATTAGGAGGGCATTTTAATTGTTCATGCCAGCAGCCCAGATGAACTGTGCGCTCCCGACTGCTTTCTCGATTCCATTAAAAGGGGAATATTTTAGGATGAAGGACCGTGGACCAAGGAAGAGTGTAGACACAGGAGCCGCCCAGAGCAGGTGGAAATCAGAACTGACCTCACAGCGGCCTCTCGGAGCTGATAGTGCTGCTTTTTTCACTTCTGAATTATCAGCTCTCTCTGTCTCTCTGTCTCTTTCTGCCTATCTGCCTGTCTCTCTGTCTCTCTCTCTTCCCTTTCTTTTACTCTGATGATCTCTTTTTTAATTTCTTTGAAATGTTTCTCAGTTTCTATGGACATTTTTTGTGTGACCTATTTTCTTACCTGATGCCTCATTTTCTCAGTTTTTCTTATTTTGAGGTCATTCTTCAGTTAAGTGATGCCATAAAAATCATGGAGGTTGAATAATATATCTAGTATTGAGTAGACCTGGGCTCAAAAAAATTCTAATTTATATCTTTCATAAAGACAAAAGTAACTTTCTAGGTTGTATTTTTTTTACAAGTTTGGACTCCAGTTGGTGAACCAAGAGTCCTTGTTAAGCCCTGGCCACTCACTCCCCACCCCGGCCCATCACTCAGCAGCCTGTGCTGGACACCAGGGCAGGAGACAATGTGGTCACCAACCTGCTCCTTCCAGGAATCCAGGACACGCACCAGCTTGTAGGCATACCAGTCCTTGCTCTGCTGGTTGAATGTGTACACGGCAAATTCCAAGGTGAAAGGGAGATAAACAGCAATTAGTTTTTGGTCATTCCACTCCTCTTTGTCTTGGAAACGCCAGGAATAGGTTACGAGGAGCTGGGAGACGAAGAGAAGCATCAGTGGCACCCAGAAGAGAGCCCGGTTCCATGGCAGACTCGGCATGGTGCAGAGCACAGGACCCCTGACTCCGGCCCTCCCAGCCTAAACTCCCACAGGAAACTACTGCACACAGTTCTGGCCCTTAAACTCCTGAGCTCAGGCAGAAACTCCTCCCTGCATTACAATACTCCCAAATGTGGCCTCACCTCCTCCAGACAAAGCTGCTTCAATAATCTTTTGTCCAGGGAGGAGTAACAGCAACAACGGGGGTGGGTTAGAAAGATCAGCAATGGGAGGGAGGATCTGCTGGGCATGAGGTCCAGCCACCACTGCTCCCTAGTGCCTCAGTGGGCTAGAGGAGAGCACCCACTTCCTTGGGAGTCCCAGGATCAGACTCTGAAATAAGACCAGAAGTGCAAGAGGTGTGAATGGAAGGTGATCCCTGGACATACCAGTGCGGTGGGGAAACAAAAGCAGACAGGTCAAAGGAGGAGCTGGCAGGAGCAAGGGCAGTGGGTGAAGAGACGGCATGGCTGCACGGGGACTCAGGAAGGTCCACAGCACCTGCCTGAGCATGAGCAACCTGATTCTCCCAGGCTCCGAAGCTGAGAGTGAAGGCTGCTCTTGGGCATCCTTCACTGCTGTTTAAAGCTGAGGACCTGCTCCACTGGCAGAGCGACCTCCTGACAAAGAACTTGGGGAAGATTAGTACAGGTGCTCACAGCTAGATTCAGCCACTGGAGTTACAAGTTTGGCAAAGTTGGGGGATGGTCCTAGGAACCCCACTCTGTTGGATGTCAGGGATAGAGGAGAGGGCTAGGGACAGAAACAACACCATGCATTCAGCTCTAGGTCACTTTCTTTCGAGCATAGCCGGACATAAGTGTGTCCTGTGCTGAGCTCTGATCTTGGATGTGGTGACCATGAAGGACAATGTGCCAAGGCCAAGGACACTCCCATGAGCTGGTGCACACCCTTCCTTCCCAGGCCTGCAGGGTGGAGGGAGTGTCCAAGTGGGACTCTGAGTTCATGGATGCTGCTCACAAGAGAAGGTCTCAGCAGAGCTGCCTGCAGCACAGCCCTTACCCTCCGGCTGACCCTCTCAGCCCTGAGTCATGAGTGACAAATGCCATTTCGGGGTTCCACCCCCTGAGATCCTTGTTGTCCCTTCCAGCAGCTGTCTGCAGTTGATGAATTCACTGGAGTTCTCCCAGAGATGCAGGGTGTTGGGAGTGGGGACGGGGTTGGTCCTAGCCTTGGAGACCTGAGAGCCAGTCCAGCCGTGCCAGGGGCTGGTCCTGCATCTTCAACCTTCCCTGAGCTTTCTGGGTCTCACTTGTCCACTCCTCAGATGGGAGTAGCAACATCCATCCAGCCTCCAGAGGCTCGTTGCTTCCTGGATAAATTGTCCTCATGGAGTCAAAGTGCTGCGATAATCGCAAAGTTGTACGCTTAGATTGGCAATTGTTCTGCACTGGCAACTCCTTTCCTTATCTCTGCTGAGGGTACATCTGGACCTTGCACATTTGGCATTTCTCCCCAGTGTCCCGGCCTGGACCCCAGCCTGGGGAAGGAATGAATGCTGGGCTCAACGCTGCCACCGAGGCTGACAGCAAAGTGCAGATTCTGAGAGGTGTTTTCACCACTGTGATGACCAGAGGCACCTGCGTATCTCTCCAGAGGGGAACGCAGATGAAGGAGGCCAAAGCACAGGAAATGCCTGCAGAGAGGGGCTCAGAGGGAGGGCAGTCAGGGGCCCTGGAGACAGCCACAGTCCGGCTTCCTTCCCCTGCTTTCTCCGGGGCCCCACCTGGCTGCTCCCTCGCATTGTCCTCACCCACTTGGAGCACCCTGCCCATCTGCACCACGTACTGTGCATCTCCTTGATCTTCATACTGAGTCTATTTTTCTTTCTGAGTCACAGAATCATCATTTATCCAAGTCAGATTTCTCTCCATAGTGAGAACAGATGGATAAACTCACCCCCGCTCCCCAACAAGCGTATCATGGCCACGTGCAGGAATCTATAGTTCACATTTAAAGGCCTTTGTCCAATTCTCTCACATACATCACTAGTCAAAGAGCAAGGAAAAGAATGTTCTCATTGCAGTAGCGACTTGGTACATGATTTGATCTTGGACTGACAGCATGCACAGTACAGCAATGCAAATGCAGGTTATATGATCATAAAAGAAAAAAATCCATCAAGAAGCCATAACAGTGATGAACCTGCATACAAATGCCACCATGGGCTTGGAGTATACAACAGAACAAAGGACAGTGTCACAGGGAAATGGCACGTCCGCAGCCACGTTGGGAGTGTTTACTATGTCTCCCAGAAGCTGGCTTACAGAGCCCACATGTTATAAAGGATACAGCAGGGTTGACAGATATAGTAACCAGTCTACTTCATTAGTTGCCTGTAAATTTATTTACTAAATATAAAGTGTAAAGTGTGTTTAAATTATGGCAAAACAAACAGAAAATTTGTTTAAATATATTCACATTGCTGTGCATAGAATATAATTTTTTCAAAGAATGATCTGATAATTATGAAATTAAAGTGTTTGTTATATTACAAGGATATTGGCAAAACAAGCCTCCAGGCTTAGCTGGTGGGGTTTGGGTACACTATACTCACTGAGGATGAGGTCATTGGCTGTTCCCTAATGTGTAAGCTGTCACCCCCAACATCTCCTGAAGCTCTGCCCCACCGCCTGGCTCTCATGGGTTGCCAGGCTCTTTCTTCACAAGAAACCTGATTCCTTGATGGCAGGAGTTGTGAGTCTTCGTTGTGGACCTATGTGCTGTCTCTGTGCTGAACATTGACATGGAGAAGGGCTGGCATTAGCAGGGCAGCCCCTCCCACGGTGATCTCCAGCTCCCGTGGAGCTCCAGGACAGAGCAGGCTCCGGGACAGAGCAGGCTCCGGAACAGAACAAGTTCCGTGGAGGATGATGCCGGGATGGGAGGCTTGAGGGAACCTGGAGCCAGGAGCCCCCAGCCAAGCATTCTGTACCTCCATGACGGCAGCCTCACAGCCCAGAGATGTGCCACCATCTACTGGCCTGGGGTCTCAGCTGGTTATGAAAATGACCCCCACAAAGGTGTTTGGAAGATGAGTGGTGGCTGGATGCAGTGGCTCACACCTGTAATTCCAGCACTTTGGGAGGCCCAGGTGGGAAGGCTGCTTGAGCTCAGGAGCTCAAGACCAGCATGGGCAACATCAAAAAACTCCATTTCGACAAAAAATGCAAAAATCATTTTTTTTTTGTATTTTCTATAGAAATGGAGTTTTTTGATGTTGGGCATGTTTTGGTGTTTTTTTAGGGGCATGCTGGTGTGTACCTGTAGTCCCAGCTATTTGGGAGGCTGAGGTGGGAGGATCACTAGACCCCGAGAGATGGAGGCTGCAGTGAGCCATGATCACACCACTGCATCCCAGCCTGGGCAGCACAGTGAGGCCTGTCTCAAAAAAAAAAAAAAAGAAAATGATAAGGCTGAGTGACTACTAATACACACTGCCCACCCCCCTTTTTTGTAATTTAACCATCTATTTTAGATTCAGGAGAGTACATGTGCAGGTTTGTTACATGGGTATATTGCGTGGTGATGATGTTTGAGGTATGATCAATCCTATCACCCAAGTAGCAAGTATAGTACCCAATAGTTAATTTTTTAACTCTCGCCCCCATCCCTCCACACCCTACTAATTTCTAGAATTTCTGTTTAGCTCCCATTTATAAGTGAGAATACACTGTATTTGATATTCTGTTTCTATATTAATTCACTTAGCATAATGGTCGCTAGCTTCATCCATGTTCCTGCAAAGGATATAATTTTGTTCTTTTTTACAGTTGTGTAGTATTCCATGGTGTATATGTGTCAATTTATTTTTAATCAATTACACCGTTGATGGGCACTTAGGTTGATTCCATGTCTTTGCTATGGCAAATAGTGCTGCAATGAACATAAGAGTGTATGTGTCTTCTTGGTAGAATGATTTATTTTCCTTTGGGTATATACCCAGCAATGGGATTGCTGGGTTGAATGGTCTTTCTGTTTTTAGTTCTTTGAGAAATTGCCAATCGCTCTCCACCGTGGTTGAAATAATTTACATTCCCACCAACAGTTTTCCCATTTCTCTGCAGTCTTAACCAGCATCTGTTGTTTTTTGACTTTTAAATATTTAATCACAGCCACTCTGACCGGTATGAGATGATATCTCACCGTGTTTTCTTTTTTAACTTTTATTTTAGGTTCAGGGGTACCTGCACAGGTTTGTTTTATAGGTGACTTGCATGTCCAGGGGTTTGGTGTACAGACTGTTTCATCAAGCAAGTAGTAAGCACAGTACCTGTTGGTATTGCTTTGATTCTCACTTTCCCCTGGCCTTCCACCCTCCACCCTCAAGTAGAGTAGACCCGACTTCCTTTCTTTGTGTTGATGTATGCTCAATGTTTAGCTCTCACTTATAGGCAAGAACATGTAGTATTTTTTTTTCTGTTCCTGTGTTAGTTCACTTAAGATAATGGCCTCCACGGAGGTTGCAGTGAGCCGAGGTCGCGCCACTGCAATCCAGCCTGGTGCCTGGTGACGAAGTGAGACTCTGTCTCAAAAAAAAAAAAAAAAAAGAAAAAAAGTTAATGGCCTCCAGATCCATCCATGTTGCTACAAAGGACATGATCTCATTCTTTTTTTTTTAACGGCTGGGTAGTGTTACTTACTGTATATTCGCCGTATTGTCTTCATCCAGTCTACTGTTTGTGGACCTGTCGATTCCATGTCTTTGCTATCGTGAATAGTGGTGTGAATATACACATGGATGTGTCTTTACGGTAGAATAATTTATATTCCTTTGTCTATATACTCAGTAATAAGCTTTCTAGGTTGAATCATAATCCTGCTTTGAGTTCTTTCAGAAATCACCAAATTGCTTTCCACAGTGACTGAGCTGATTTACATTCCCACCAGCAGTGTGTAAGTGCTCTCTTTTTTCTACAACCTTTACCAGCATCTGTTTTTTCACTTTGTGATAATAGACATTCTGATTGGTGTGAGTGGTATCGCATTGTGGTTTTGATTTGCATTTCTCTAATGATTAGTGGTGTTGAGCATTTTTTCATATACTTGTTGGCCACATGTATGTCTTCTTTAGAAAAGTGTCTGTTCATGTCCCCACTTTTTAATGGGGTTATGCATTTTTTTTCTTGTAAATTTCTTTAAGTTCCTTATAGATCCTGGCTATTAGACCTTTGTCCAATGCATTTTTGCAAAAATTTCCTCCTATTCTGTAGGTTGTATATTTACTCTGTTGATAGCTTCTTTTGCTGTGCAGAAGCTTTTCAGTTTAATTAAATCCTATTTGTTGATTTTTGCTTTTGTTGTCATTACTTTTGGTGTCTTCATCATGAAATCTTTGCCAGTTCCTGCGTCCAGAATGGTATTGCCGAGGTTGCCTTTCAGGGTTTTTATAGTTTTGAGTTTTACATGTGAGTCTTTAATCCATCTTGAGTTGATTTTTGTATACGGTGTAAGGAAGGGGTCCAGGTTCAATCTTCTGCAAATGGCTAACTAGTTATCCCAACACCTTTTACTAAATAGGGGGTCCTTTTTCCACTGCTTTTTTTTTCCAGCTTTGTTGAAGATCAGATGATTGGTGGTATATGGCCCTCTATTCTGTTCTGGGCTCCCTATTCTGTTCCATTGGTCTATGTGTCTGTTCTTGTACCAATACTATGCTGTTTTGGTTACTGTAGCCTTGTAGTATAGTTTGAAGTTGAGTAACATGATTCCTCCAGCTTTGTTCTTTTTGCTTAAAATTGCCTTGGCTATTCGGGCTCTTTTTTGGTTTCAAGTTAATTTTAAAATAGTTTTTTCTGGTTCAGTGAAGTATGTCTTTGGTAGTTTGTTGGGAATAGCATTTAATCTGTAAATTACTTTGGGCAGTATGGCCATTTTAATGATGTTGATTTTTCCTATTCATGAGTATGGGATATTTTTTCATTTGTTTAGGTCATCTCTGATTTCTTTGAGAAGTGTTTTATAGTTCCCATTGTAGAGATCTACAGTGTAGATCTTAGCTGTATTCCTAGGCATTTCATTCTTTTTGTGGCAATTGTGAATGGGATAGTATTCCTGATTTGGCTCTTGGCTCAGTTCTTGTTGGTGTATAGGAATGCTAGTCATTTTTGTACATTGATTTTGTATCCTGAAACTTTGCTAAAGTTGTTTATTAGCTGAAGGAGCTTTTGGACTATGGGGTTTTCTACATATTAAATCATGTCATCTGCGAACAAGGATAGTTTGCTTTCCTCTCTTTCTTTTATTTTTTATTTTTTTACTGCATTTTAGGTTTTGGGGTACATGTGAAGAACATGTAAGATTGTTGCATGCGTACACACATGGCAGTGTGGTTTGCTGCCTTCCTCCCCTTCACCTATATCTGGCATTTCTCCCCATGTTATCCCTCCCCAACTCCCCATCCCCTGCTGTCTCTCCCCTATTTCCCCCACCCCAGAGCCCAGTGTGTGGTGCTCCCCTCCCTGTGTCCATGTGTTCTCATTGTTCAACACCCGCCTATGAGTGAGAACATGTGGTGTTTGATTTTCTGTTCTTGTGTCAGTTTGCTGAGAATGCTGGTTTCCGGGTTCATCCATGTCCCTACAAAGGACACGAACTCATCGTTCTATTTGAATGCTCTTTCTTTATTTCTCTTGCCTGATTGCTCTGGCCAGAACTTCCATACTATGTTGAATAGGAGTGAGACAGGGCATCCTTGTCTTGTGCGGGTTTTCAAGGGGAATGCTTCCAGCTTTTGCCCATTCGGTATGATGTTGGCTGTGGGTTTGTCATATGTTGCTTTTATTATTTTAAGGTATGTTCCTTCAATACCTATTTTATTGAGAGTTTTTAATATGAAGGGGTGTTGAATTTTATTAAAAGCCTCTTTGCATATATTGAGATAATAATTTGGGTTTATATTTTTTTTTGTTCTGTTTATGTGATGAATTACATTCACCAATTTGCGTATGTTGAATCAAACTTGCATCCCAGGGATAGAGCCTACTTAAGTATGATGGATTAGTATTTTGGTGTACTGTCAGATTTGATATATCAGTATTTTGTTGAAGATTTTTGCATCTATGCTCATCAAAGATATAGGCCTAAAGTTTTCTCTTTTTTGTTGTGTTTCTGCCAGGTTTTGGTATCAGAATGATGCTGGCTTTGTAGAATGAGTTAGGGAGGAGGCTCTCTTCTTCAGCTTTTTGGAATAGTTTCAGTAGAAATGGTACCAGCTCTTCTTGATACATCTGGTAGAATTCAGCTGTGAATCTGTCTGGTCCTGGGCTTTTCTCCATTGGTAGGCTTTCAATTACTGATTCAAGTTTGGAACTTGTTATTGGTGTGTCCAGGGATTCAATTTCTTCCTGGGTTGATATTGGGAGGTTGCATGTTTCCAGAAATTTTTTTATTTTTTCTAGGTTTTCTAGTTTGTGTACATAGAGGTGTTTTTATTAGTCTTTGAGGGCTTTTCATATTCCCGTGTGGTTGTAGGCAGTGTCTCCTTTGTCGTTTCTGATTGGGTAATTCACATCTCAGTTTTACTCAGTTTAGCTTGATTTTGGTTATGTTTTTGTCTTCTCCTAGCTTCAGGATTGATTTGCTCTTGTTTTTCTAGTTCCTCTAGGTGTGATGTTAGCCTGTTAATCTGAGATCTTTCTAACTTTTTGATTGGGATGTTTAGTGCTATAAACTGTCCTTTTAATATTGCTTTAGCTGTGTCCCAGAGATTCTGGTATGTTGTATCTTTGTTCTCACTAGCTTCAAAGACTTTCTTGATTTCTGCCTTAATTTTATTGTTTACCCAAAAGTCTTTCAGGAACAGGTTGTTTAATTTTCATCTAATTGAATGGTTTTGAGTGATCTTCTTGCTATTGATTTCTATTTTTACTGCACTGTGGTCTGTGAGTGTGGTTGGTATGATTTTTGTTTTTTAAATATGTTGAGAATTGCTTTGTGGCTGATTGTGTGGTCAATTTTAGAGTATATCCATAAGCAGATGAGAAAAAATGTATATTCTGTTTTTTTGGGGTGGTGAATTCTGTAGTTATCTGTTAAGTCCATTTGGTTGACAGTTGAGTTCAGTTCCTGAATATCTTTGTTAGTTCTCTGCCTCAATGATCTGTATAATACTGTTAAATAGGTTTTGAATCCTCCCACTATCACTGTGTGGTTATCTAAGTCTTTTTGTAGGTCTCTAGTAACTTGTCTTATGAATTTGGGTGCATATATATTTAGGATAGTTAGGTATTCTTGTTGCATTTAACCCTTTAACATGATGCAATGCACTTCTTTGTCTTTTTTAAATGTTGCTGCTTTAAAGTCTGTTTGGTCTGAAATTAGACTAGTAACTCCTCCTTTTTTCTGTTTTTTGCTTGGTAGACTTTTCTCCAATCCTTTACTTTCGGCCTGTTGCATGTGAGTGTGTTTTTATAGGTGTTGTTGCATGTGAGATAGGTCTCTGGAAGATAGCATAATATTGGGTATTTCTTCTTTATCCAACTTGCTACTCTGTGCCTTTTATTGGGGCATCTAGTCCATTGACTTTCAAGGTTAATATTTATGTGTGTGGATATGATCCTGTAATTATGTTGTTAGCTGTTTATCATACAGATTTGATTCCACATTTGCTTTATACTGTCAATGGCCTAGGTACTTAGGTGTGTTTTTGTGGTGTCTGGATGGTCTTTCCTTTCCATATTTAGCACTGTCTTAAGGAACTTTTGTAAGGCAGATCTAGTGGTAATGAATTCCCTTAGCATTTGCCCTTCTGAGAAGGGTCTTATTTCTCTTTCACTTATGAAGCTTAGTTTGGCTGAATATAAAATTCTTGGTTGGAACCTACTTTTAACATTTTTTTCTTTCATTTTGACTTTGGAGAATCTGAAGACCATGTGTCTCGGGTATGGTCATCTTATATAGCATCTTGCAAGAGTTCTCTGCTTTTTCTGAATTTGAATGTTGGATTCTCTAATGAGGTTGGGAAATTTTTCATGGATGACATCCTGAAATATGTTTTTCAAGTTGCTTGCTTTCTCTTCCTCTCTTTCTGGAACACCAATGAGTCTTAAATTTCGTCTCTTTATATAATCCCGTATTCCTCGGAGATTTTGTTCATTCTTTTTTATTCTCCTCTTTATTTGTGTGTGGTTGATGTAATTTGGAGAACCAGTCTTCAAGTTCTAATATTCTTTCATCAGCTTATTCTATTCTGCTGTGAATAGCTGTGATTGTATTATGAAGTTCTTGAAGTAAGTTTTTCAGCTCCATTAGATCAGTTTTGTTCTTTCTTGAACTGGCCATTTGGTCTTTCAGCTTCTGGATTATTTTATTGTATTCCTTTAATTGCATGGATTAGGTTTCGACTTTCTCCTGAATCTTGATGATTTTCTTTCCTATCCATATTCTGAATTCTAAGTGTGTCATTTCAGCCATTTCAGGCTAGTTAAGAATCATTACTAGGGAAGAAGTGCAATCTTTTTGAGTTAATAAGATATTCTGGCTTTTTGAGTTGTTAGAGTTCTGGCACTGGTTCTTTATTTTTGCTGTGGCCTGATGTTTCTTCAGTCTTTGAAGTTGCTGTCCTTTGGATGGGGTGTTTTTGTCTTATTATTTTTTTTAATGTCCTTGGGATTTTGATTGTTTTCCAAGGTGGGTTCAGTCACCCGGTTTCATTTATCAGCACTCCTGGGCTGCATACCCTAATCTGGGTGGCTAGTACCAGGTCCCCA
Organism: Sapajus apella; assembly: GCF_009761245.1. Lineage (NCBI taxonomy): Eukaryota > Metazoa > Chordata > Mammalia > Primates > Cebidae > Sapajus > Sapajus apella. The sequence continues at coordinate 10,212,240 of NW_022437005.1, forward strand.
GCTTTGTTTCCTAACCCCATTGATGTTAGGAAACTGCTGTGCTGGAGGGGCTGAGGTATTCCCAGTCTGTTGGTCACAACAGCCCAGTGAATAGTGCTGGCCAAAGCTCTTCACTGGGGTGGTGGCAATGGGATCCATGCTCACTTGTGTGTGCCAGCAGCATGGCAGGGCACCCATGTGTCAGCTGGAATACAGCACTGGTGGGATGAGGGTGGCAGCATTCCTGCATGCACTCAGGGGCATGCTGAGGGTGGGGAACTGGTTAGGGCAGGGTTGCTGGCTTCTGTGCACACACTTGCACTAATGTTGGCAGTGGTGTGGCATGGGCAGGGCTGCCAGCATCCATGGGCTTGTTTGTGCCATTGGTGGCGGTGTGAAAAGATGTCCCCGCATCAGCAGTGGTGAGCCATTGGTGTGGGTATACATGGTAGCAGTGAGGTGGCAGGATGTGTGCACATCAATGCAAAGGCAGAAAATTGGAGGGAAAATCTGCCCATGAGTGCTGGCGAAGCAATGAAAACATCAAGGTGAGTAGAAGCCATCAAAGCAGTGGGGAAATGCTATAGCAGGTGGCTTGGGACCAGTCTGCTGAAGGTCAGGTGCAACCTACCAGTGAAGGAGCTAGGAGGAAGGCCCCAAGGAAGCACTCTGATTGGGCATCAGAGTGGCAAGCAAGCATGGCCAGTCTGGTCCCACCTCATGGACAAGACCACCTTGCTCTGTCCAGGTCTGACAGTCACTGTATGACTGATGTCTCCTAGAGGAGCATGACTAACCATGAAGGATGGGCACCCCGGCTGTGCTCCACTACAGATATTCCCATACCAAACTCTCTCCGCTCCACACAGGCTGGAGTTCTGCCCCTGCCACCTCTCTAAGTAGTTACTGTCCTTGTCAAGTCCCTACCATGTCAAGTATCCATGGGGGTCTTGGGGTCTCCCATTGCTAGGATTTTGGTCTTCCACAGTGGGAGTAGGCCGGCCCTCACCTGTTCAACTCATCCCTTCCTTATGAGTCACTGGAGGCCAGAAATGAGTCTAGGTGCTTGGCAGTCCCTTTCGGCATTCCCAGATTCTTTTAACAACCATTCCAGCATCCACATCCTTTCTCCATCTACTGTCAATGCCTTCCTTCGGAAGATCTGCTCAAAGACTGCCAGTCTTCCCAATGTCCCAGGCTCATGGTAGGCGATGTTCCTTCTGGCTGCATCTCGTCAGCCATCTTGGCTCCTGTCTTCATTGTGGTTTTGATTTACATTACTCTGATGACTAGTAATGTTGAATATTTTTTCATGTTTGTCGGCTGCTTGTATGTCTTCTTTTGGGACGTGTCCATTTATGACCTTTGCCACACTGGCTTTTTAGTTTCCTTTTTGTAGGAATTTGCCATTAGAGGAGGTCAGTGGAGTTAGGGAGAAACAGCAAAAGAGATGGAGAGACATAGACAGAATGAGCCCCTAGGGATAGCCTAGCTGCATCCATTAGGTGGTCATCAGTGCCTTTTAGTGGACACAGTCATCTCAGTTCAGTGGCCACAGTTTCTGTGTGGTGATGGTGAGTTCTAGAAGGAGACTTTCACAGCCTCCAAATCTAGTAGTAAATGGGGTTCTGAAAAGACCGAATAATGCACTCTTTCCAGACAAAACTTAAGCTTTGTCCCTGTGCAACCTGCCTTCAGCATTATCTGCAGCTGCTTGTATACTTCAGAGGGGATGAGAATTCTCTAAAGACATGTTAAAAACCAAATATCTACCCCTCTCCTCCAAATCCTCCCAGGAATCTGACCCACTAGGCCTGGGCAAGGCCAAGGAATATCCATTTCTTACTAGTACCCAGGGGATGGACATATTTCTGGTCCCTAGATTACATTTTGGGTAGTCCACTTTCAAAATACTTCTTTGAGATGTGAATGCAGACCAAACCAGAAGTGAGAAGTAGCTTACCTTGAAGGACATGGAGGTGAAGGATGGGAGAGCCAATGGCTTTGGGGAGACACACAGAATCAGGGAAGGATTCAGAATACCACGCCTGGTGGTAAAGGACTTTTAGACGCAGGTGTCAGTAACCAGGACGAAACCTCTGGAAAAGAAAGAGTCTGTTTTAAATCTTGAGAGCTGGCCTTCTGCACAGTGGCCCCTCAGAGCTGAGGCTTCCCAGTAGCTACAATTGTAAGACTCACATTTACGTTTCAGTCAATGCCAAGAATTGACTGTTTAAAGTTTTCTGATTTTAGTTATAATGAAGACTGTTCTTCTGAACATGCCATTTATGCTTATTCATGGGTATAACTGATTATTCCTCCCTTGGAGACAGAGTGCTCAGAAGTTGAATTACTCAATTTTCTTAACTTTTTAAGGATTTTTATTTTTAAATGTAATTAATTAGTTATGTATTTTAATTGACAAATAATTATATATATACGTATATACACATGAGCATATTCACAGAAACACACACACACACATATATAGTATAGAATGTAATGTTTTAAAACATGTATGCATTGTGGAATGGCTATACTAAGTTAACTAACATATGCATTACCTCACGTAGACGTCATTTTTCTGTGGTGAGAATAAAATCTAATCTATTAACAATGTTTGAGTATAAAATACATTGTTATTAACTACAGTTACCATTTTCTACAATGGTTTCCTCAAATTTATATCTTCGAACTGAAATTTTGTTTTCTTTGATGAGCATCTCTCTAACCTCAGTTTCTCCCTTCCCCACTCCTACAGCATCTGATAACCACCATTCTACTCTCTGCGTCTATGATTTCTATTTTTTAAGATCCCACATATAAGTGAGATACTGCGGCTTTTGTCTTTCTGTCCCTAGTTATTTCACTTAACATAATGGCATCCAGGTTCATCTACGTTGTTACAAATGAGAGAGAATTTCCTTCTTCTTCAAGGATCGATAATATTCTGTCTTGTATATGCACCACACTTTCTTTATCCACACATCCATTGATGGACACTTAGGTTGATTCTATGTCTTGGTTACTGTGAATCACACTGCAGTGAACATGGAAGTGCAGATATCTCTGTGACAGACTGATTTTATTTTCTTTGGCTATACACCCAGTAGTGGGATTACTGGATTATATAGTAGTTCTATGGTTAATTTTTTGAGTATCAGCTATGCTTTTATTCATAATGGCTGTATTAATTTACATTTCCAGCAACAATGTGCAACGATTCCTTTTTCTCCAAACCTTTGCCAACATTTATCTCTCAACTTTTTGATAATATTCATTCTAACGTATTAGAAGTGGCATCTCGTGGTTTGATTTATTGATACATTTCCCTGATGATGAGTGTTTTGAGCATTTCTTCATATATTTATTGGTCATTTTTGTGTCCACTTTTGAGAAACGTGTATTTGTGTTCTTTGTCCATTCTTGAATTGGGTTGTTTTCTTTCTCTTGAGTTGCTTGAAGTTTCTTATGTATTTTGAATATTCATTTCTTATCAGATGAATCATTTGCAAACATTCCCTCCCATTCCATAGGTTATCTCTTCACCCTCTTAATTGTTTCCTGGCCTGTGCAGAAGCTTTTTCATTTGATGTGATTCCATTTTTGCTCATGTACTTTTGTGGTCCAATCCTAAAAATTATTGCCAAGAAAAAATCTTATAAAGCCTTTCCCCTGTGTTTTTTTGTAATAATTTTACAGTTTTGAGTCTTACACTTAACTATAAGATCATTTTGAATTGATTTTTGTAGCTAGTGTGAGATAAGTGTCTATTTTTATTTTTCTGCATATGGATACCCAGTTTCCCCAACACCATTTACTGAAGGTACTATCTTTTTCTCCCTGGGTGTTCTTGGCATTTTTGTCATAAATCAATTGACCTTAGGCGTTTGAAGTCATGTCTGGGCTCTTTATTATTTTCTTTGGTCTATGAGTCTGTTTTTATGCTGGTGTCAAGCTGTTTTGATTACTTCAGCTTTGCAGTAGATTTTAAAAACAGGTAGTGTGATGCTTCCAGCTTTGTTCTTTTTCTCAGGATTTATTTGGCTCTTCAGCATCTTTTCTGGTTCTCATACAAATTTAGGATTGTTTTTTCTATTTAGGCAAAAGCATCATTAGAATTTTAATAGGTTTTGCATTGAATCCATAGATCACTTGGGTAATATGATCATTTTTACAATATCTATTCTCCCAGTCCATGAACATGAAATACCTTTTTTGTGTGTGTGTGTGTCTTCTTCAATTTCTTTCATCAGTGTTTTATAGTTTTTGGTTAAAATAAAAGATCATTTTTAATTTTATTCATTTATTTCTAAATAGTACATGTTTTTGGGTAAAATAGGTCATTGTTATCATATAGAAAGTCTACTGATTTTTGCATGTTGATTTTATATCCTGAAGGTTTACAAAAGTTGTTTATTAGTTGTAACAGTTTTTTTGTGGAGTCTTTAGGGTTTTTGGCGTATAAGACAATGTCATCTCTAAACAGGTATTATTAACCTTCTTCCTTTCTGATATGAGTGACTTTTCTTTATCTTGACTTATAGCAATGGTATGACTTCCAGTACTATATTACATAGAAGTGGCAAGAGTGGATATCTTTGTCTTTTGCTTGATCTTAGAGAAAAAAGTTTCAACTTTTCACCATTTACAATGTTAGCTGTGGTTTTGGCATATGCTGTATTAAAGGTTTTTTTATACCTATTTTTTGAGAGTTTTTATTCATGAAAGAGTGTTGAATTTTGTGAAATACATGTACTGAATCTATTGATAAGATCATTTGTTTTTGTTTTTCATTCTGTTAATGTGGTGTATCACATTTACAGATTTGCATATGTTGAACCAACCTTGCATTTCAGGGATAAATTCCAACTGATTATGGTGAATCATTCTTTTACCATGCTGCTGAACTCACATTATGATATTTTTGGGGGAATTTTGCATCTATGCTCTTTGGGGATATTGGCCTATAATTCTCTATTCTTATGTTGTCAGTCTCTGGCTTTCATGCAAGAGTAATGGTGGTCTCATAAAATGAATTTGTAAATAGTCTGTTCTCTTCAATTTTAAGAAATACTTTGAGAAGAATTGGTATTGGTTCTTTAAATGTTTGGTAGAATTCAGTAGGAAAGCCACCAATTTCTGGGTTTTTTTTGACAGGAGATGTTTTATTACTAATTCAATTCTTATATTCATTATTGATCTCTTCAAATTTTTATTTCTTCATGATTCAGGTTTGGTAGGTTATATGTTTCCAGAAATTTATCCGTTATTTTACATTATGCAATTTGTTGGCACATAATTGTTCATAGTCATTTAAGATCCTCTGCATTTCTGTGGTATCAGTTGTAATATCTTGCCTTTCCATTCTGATTGTATTTATTTGATTATTCTCCTTTTTTCCTAGTCTAGCTAAAGGTTTGTCAATTTTGTTTATCTTTTTAAAAAACCAATTATTTGTTTTGTTGATACTTTCCATTGTTTTCCTAATCTCTATTTTATTTCTTTCTGCTCTGATCTTACAATTTTTTTCCTTCTATTAAGTTTGGGCTTAATTTGTTTTTCTTTCTCTGGCATTTTGAGGTGCAATATTAGAATGTCTATTTGGGTTTTTTAAAAATTTGATATAGACATTTGTTGCTATAAATTGCCTTGTTAGAACCACTTTTTGCTGCATCCTGTAAGTTTTAATATATTGGATTTTCATTTTTGCTTGTCTCAAGATAATTTCAAATTTTCCTTTTAATTTATTAATTTATCCATTGATTATTCAGAAGCACGTCTTTAAATTTTCACTTTATTTGTGAATTTAAAAATCTTTTTGTTATTGATTTGTAGATTCACACCATTGTGGTCAAATAGAATACTTGATATGATTTCATTATTTTTAAATTTGAAACTTTTTTGGCCTAATGTAAATGTATCTTGAGAATGTTGTTTCTGCAATTGAAAGAAACTTATATTCTACTTCTGGTGACTGGAATGTTCTGTATATATCTGTGAGGTCATTTGGTTCAGGGAATATTCAATTATAGTGTTTCCTTATTCCTTGTTGTTGTCTATCTAGGTAATCTGCTCATAATGGGAAGAGGAATATTGAAGTTCCCTACTATTATGGTTCTGCAGTCTAGCTCTCCCTTTAAATCTATTAACTATTGAATTATATGCTTAGGTGCGCAGATGCCTTGTGTATTTGCTTTTATAATTCTTATATACTCCTAATGAATAAATGCTTTTATTATAAGGATCTTCTTTGTCTTATTTAAGTATTTTTTACTTAAAATTTATTTTATCTGATATCAGTATAGGTACTTCTGCTCTCTTTTGATATGTTTGCATAGAATATCTTTTTTCGTCCCTTTGCTTTCCACCTATTCATACATTTAAGGTTAAATGAATCTCTTGTAAGCAGCATAGACACAGATCTTATTTGTTTATCCATTCAACCATTCCATTTCTTTTGATTAAAGATTATAATATATTTATATTCGAGGTAAGCATTGACATGTAAGAACTTACACTGCCCTTTTGATCATTGTTTTCTGGCTGTTATGTAGATTTTATCCCCTTTCTTTCTCTCTTGTTTTCTCCCTTTATTATTAGACAATTTTATGCAGTGGTATGCTTTGAATTTTATTTTTATGCTAATATTTTCTTTATCTACTACAGGTTTTTGGTTTTGGTTACCATGAGGCTTACACAAAATATCTTATAGTTATAGCAGGCTATGTCAAGCTGACAATAACCTAACTTCAATTGCATTGAAAAATTCTACACTCTTCTCCCAGCATTTTGTGGGTTTGATGTCACAGTTTACATCTTTTAATATTGTGTACCCCTCAAAACAGGGGTCCCCACTCCTGGGCTGCCATCTGGTACCAGTCTGTGGCCTTTTAGAAACCAGGCTGCACAGCAGAAGGTGAGCAATGGCTGACAAAGCATTACCACCTGAGCTTTGCCTTCTGTCAGGTCAGCAGTGGCATAAGATTCTCATAGGAGTGTGAACTGCACCTGCGAGGGATCTAGGTTGCATGCTCCTTATGAGAATCTAACTAATGCCTGATAATCTGAGGTGGAATAATTCCAAAACCATTCCCTACCCCTCAACCCCCAGTCCATGGAAAAATTGTCTTCCATGAAACTGGTCCCTGGTGCCAAAAAGGTTGGGGACCACTGCCTTAACAAATCATTGTAGCTACTATTATTTCAAAGAGTTTGGTCCTAAAATCTTCATACTAAAGATATAAGGGATTTACACATTACCATTATAGTATTAGAGTATTCTGAATTTCAGGATGTCCTTAGAAACTATCAGGGAGATTTTTATTTTCATATATTATTATGTTACCAATGAGAATTATTTTCTTTCAACTAAAAGAATGTTCTTTAGCATTTCTTTTCTTTTCTCTTTCTTTCTTTTTTTTTTTTTTTCAAAGATCGAGTCTCACTGTTATTGCCCAGGCTGGAGTGCAGAGGCATGATCTTGGCTCACTGCAATCTCCGTCTCCTGGGTTCAAGCAATTCTCCTGCCTCAGCCTCCAAAGTAGCTGAGATTACAGGCACCTGCCACCATGCCTGGCTAATTTTTGTACTTTTAGTAGAGAGGTTGATTCACCATGTTGGCCAGCCTGATCTCAAACTCCTGACCTCACAATCTCCCCACCTCAGCCTTGTTGAAGTGCTGGGATTACAGGTATGAGCCACCACACCCAGCCAGTATTTCTTTTAAAGCAGGTCTAGTGGTGATGAACTTCCACAGTTTAATCTGCCTGGGAAAATTCTTATTTGTCCTTCATTTCTGAAGGACAGATTTATTGTTTATAGTATTTTTGGTTGCCAATTTTTAAAAAAAAAATTTCAGTGTATTTAATATATCATTCAGCTTTGTCCTGGTTTTTAAGGTCTCTGCTGAGATATTAGAGGATAATCTTATAATGGTTCTCTTGTATGTGACAAGTTGATTTTTTCTTGCTACTTTCAAAAATTATCTTTGCCTTTGGCAGTTGAAAATTGTATTATAATGCATTGGGTAAAGATCACTGTATATTTATTTAGGGTTATTTGGGCTTCCTGAATCTATATGTTAATTTCTAGCTCCAGATTTGAAGAATTTTCTGCCATTATTTACTTAAAGGTGTTTTGTCTTTTCCTCTTTTGTATTCCTTCTGAGAACATTCATTGGTTTGCTTGATAAGTTTTTGTAAATTCTGTAGGATTTCTTTACTCTTTTTGTGCTTTCTGTTTTGTTTATCTCACAGGGTAATTTCAAATGACCTGTTCTTAATCTCACTGACCCCTTCTTCCGGTTAATCAAGTCTACTGGTGAAGAAATTTTTCAGTGAGTCATTGTGTCTTTAGCTCCAGAATTTGTTTTGTTCTTTTTTATGGTTTCTCTCTTTTTTGATCTTATAATTTTATTTGTGTGTGCTTTTACTGATTTTATTTATATGTATTTTGATATTCTCTTGTAGTGCACTGAGCGTTTAAATATAACTACTTTGAATTTTTTTTGTCAGATATTTGTAAATCTCCACTTTTTTTAGGGTCAGTTACTGGTGCTTTATTTTTATGATAGTGTCATGTTTCCCTGATTGTTTGCAATTCTTATGGCCATGTGTTGGTGACTGTGCATTTTAAGTAGGCACTTGTTCCAATAAATATAGACTGACTTTGACAGGAAAAGCCCTTCACCAATCATTCTGTCCAGAATTCTGGGCATGGATCTGATGCCCAGAATTAGTCCGTGATAAGCTTGATGCTGGAGTTCTTGGGCAGGCTCACGTGGTGCTTGGTTCTGTGGGGTTGGGCCTGCAGCCTGGGCTCACCAGGATTGACCTGTTGATTGGGTCTACAATGATGGTTCTATAGCCTTCTTCCATGTGGTTGGGCCTGAAGGCTGAATCAACTGGGCAAGTCTGAATCCTGAGTCCACAGAGGCTGAGTTGGCACTGAGGAAACCCTAAATCTGTGTCTGCAGTGGCCATCCAGGTGCTGGGATGGGAGTGGTGCCTGTGATGGAACTGGAGCCTGAGTCTATAGATTCTAGCCTAGCCCTGGAGAAAGCCTGGAGCCTGATTCCACATCTATAGGCCTGGGTCCTTGGTTTTCAGAGGCAATCCTGAAGACTGAGTCCACAGGTGGTTCTTGAGCTTTGGTCCACAGGGAAAGCTTGTTCAGGAGTCTACTGTTATGGTTCTGGACCCAGGATACACTGAAACATGTCTAGATCTTGGGTTCACTGAGCCTGGCACTCTGGGGACAAGCCTGGGTCCTGGGGCAGTGTGATGCAGGGGAGTCCTAGAACCTGGATTTGCAAGTTCTCGTCTGGAGCATAGGTCTATAGAAGCCAGTCTGGAGGTTAGATGTGTGCATGTTGGCCTGGAGGCTAGATTCATGAGGACTGGCTTGGAGCCTGGGGCACAGGGCCTGGTTCAGATCTGGTGTCATCAACTCTTCAGGCTGACTATGGGTCCTGGGACTGTGGGGGCTGGCCTGGAACCTGGGCGTGCAGGGGAAATTCTAGAACCTGGGTTTGCAGAGCCTGGACTGGCAGTGGCAACTTCTAAGATAGGCCCGATCTTTGGGTTTACTGGAGCACAGGGTCACAGGGGATGGTCTTGAGTATATGCAGGCTTGTATATCTTCTGGTGCTGACCTGAAGTCAAGGGTTGCAGTAACTGGAGACTGACTCTGAGGGGCCAGTCTGGAGCCTTTACCTGTCAGAGCTGACCTAGTGCTGGGTTAGCCTACAACCTGGGACCACAATAGCTGTCTTAGTGTTGGGGTGGGGCTGTAGCCTTGGACCATGGTGCCAGCCTGAAAGCTGGGGTCCTGTGGGACCGCCTGGCACTGGTTTTACTATGGCAGGTGCAGTGTTGAGATCTGAGGCAAAGTTTAATACTCACTCACCTTCCTTCACGAAGAGGATATTTCTGTCCACATTGTACAGCCTGGAGTGGGAGGAAGGATGGTGTGGGTCATATAAAACTCTCCCTACTACTCTCTTCAACATTCTTTTCTTATTTCTGTGCTACCCAAGTGTTGAAATCTATCACTTGGTCTTACTAGCTCCCGTGAGGATATTTTATGTTTGCGTAGTTGCTCAAACTGGGGCATTTGTGAAGGGATGAACTTTTTTGAAAGTTTCTATTCTGCCAACTTGCTGGTATCACTCCAGGGATTTTTACTGCAATAAACATTGTGAAAATATCCTATGTAATTGGGCATGAAAAGTGGGCAATTTAATTCCTATGTTCCTGAGGTTTTCTGTCCACCTAGGCTGGTTCAGAAGTAAGCAATCGGTTAACCCTCTGTAAGTAAGTCCAAAGCCCTCTCACTCCCTTCCTGCCTCTCTCATGCACCTGCACATCCCACACTGGACAATCTCTCCCCTCTCGGAGAAAGTAGCTTGGTCTTGGTTTCCTTCTTGAACAAATCCTATACCTTTAATCTTGTGTAACTTCCATTTTGCTTAATGCTGCTCCTTTATGTTTCTTATGTTGTTATCCAGGTTCATGCACCCCTGGGGATTAATGAGAATGCAGACTTATTTTCCAAAGGTGGGGAGGCCCTGAGGTTCAACATTTTAAAGAGATTTTCCAAAGATGCTGCTGCCGTCTCACATGTCAGGACCATTTTATGAGGATGAGCCTAGAAGACTTTCCTCCACCCATCAACCTGCCAAGGACCAGGAAAAGCATGTGAGCCACGCTTCAAGAGCAGAGGCCACAAGACCCAGGGAGCCCGAGGCCCTGTCTGAGCTCATTCATGCACATGAGGTATCTGAGAGGAGATAGTCACTGTCCCTCTGGCCACATGGGTTATTGGCCCTGAGCCCTGAGACAGCAGCTCAGATGCACCACTTGTGCCGCCTGGAGCTGGCTCGGAAATCCATCTACCCAGATCCTCCCTGTCTGCCCTGATGAGAGTAACTCCATCAAACACTCAACCCCTTTCATCCAGAACTACAGCACACAAAGCTTCCGAACATGCTGATGTTTAATGATCTGTACCACATGATTAAATGGCTCAAGGTGTGTGGATTTTCTAAAACGCTGGTCTGAGATCTCAAATGCTTGCAAAACAGGATAACAAACAAGTACAGAGCTGGTCCGTCACTGGAGAGTTGTCAGGAGAGAAGTGCTGATGACCACAGAATGTGGGAGCAGTACACACCCAGGCCTGGGAGTGGCTTTCCCTCAGTGGAATCCTTCCAGGCAGGCCTTGTTCAGGAGGCCGAAGTGTGTCCTCCAGGGCCTGGTGCTGATGGTGAAGAAGCAGGTGAAAGTCTGAGAGAAGAAGCACAGGAAGGGACAGTGGGTCAGGGAGGCTCAGGAAGCTCACGGCGCAAGCTCTCAACAATGGCTTCCTCTCCACATGGTCCTTTCCCAGGTCAAGCAGTGGGAAGATGGAGGCCGTGGCCATCAAGTGCTGCCCCCAAGCCTGAGTCCTGGGCTGTTCTGGAGGTTTGAGCTGAACTGCAGCTCTCTTCTGACCCAGGGGCACCCACACCATGTTCCCTCCCTCCAGCAGTGGCTTTCAGGGGAACCCCAGGCTATCCTGGTGTAATCCCTGGACCCAAGAGTGCAGGAGAATGCATTGTCTCAGTGGAAGCAGTTCCCAGATTTCAGCGATTAGCTACTTGTTTGTTAATCTTATAATTCAGGGGTTGATTAAGCACAGGAAGAGTTTCCACAGAGCCAGGCTTTACTTGAAGCTTGTTCCCTAGAGCAGGTGCTGCAGCTTAGAAGGGCCCTGGGCAGGGCCTGGGAGGGAGAGTAGAGGGGCTCCTTCTCAGCCTCCACCTCTTTTGAGTCTAGGGCGGTGTAGGGGAACCCTGAGGTGAGAACTGCATCCACAGACAGAGGTGATGTTGGATCCCAGGTTCATCCAGAAGGCAGGGGAGGAGGTCCAGAGAGGGGACAGCTTCTACTCAGGCCCAGGAGCCTGGGACCCCTGGGGGAAAGAGCAGTCTGAAGCCCATGTGCCCTGGGTGCAGGCAACTTTAGTGGCATGACAGGGCAGAGTTGGGAAACTCAGACTGGCCGGGAGCCTGCAAGGGGACCCCTGGCTGCCTGCCCTCTGCGCTCCTCACAAAGTCACAAGCAGGGTGGCCTGGTGGAGGCCGCTGCGGGCTCACTCCTCTAAGTCTCTTTGTCAGCTGCACCTGTGCCCACACCACACCCCGTGCAGCACCCACAGCTCTGGACATGAGGGAAGCTGGTGTCCTGTCTTACTGTCTTACATCGTTCAGCTCTGGGCTTTCTTGGAAAGGGCAGTTGTCAATGTCCTCTTCAAATTTCCCACACCTAGTTCTCCCCAGCAGGAGCTCCATTGAGAATACGGTCTTGGACTCCACCTAAAGTACACGGAGAGATTAATGTGAACACGCCCCGCTTGCTGCCTCTAAGTAGCTGCTGGTGTAGGAGAATTCCCAACACTCTTCTCCATTAGGGAGCTAACCCTGGGCCTGGCATCAGGAGATCTTTAGATTGGGGAGTTAAGAACAAAAAGCAGATGGGCATGGTAGGGCAGACACAGGCTGAGTCATAACCCACAAATGTATCCTCATTTCCAGTTGTGCTTCCCACTCTCCCATGACGAGACCCCAGCTTCACTCTCGGCCAGTGTCTGAACCTGCAGTTGCATTTTCAGAGGATGGCCCCATGTGCCTAGGGGGGGTGTTGGCTATCCAAGAGTTTTCAGGGTAACCTCAGCCCTGAGGGCCAGAGGGAGCCTCATCCACAGCTTGTTGTCAAATCTTCCATCTGACCTCCAATAAAAAAATGCAAGAATGCCACCCAGCACTCCCACTACACATAGGCACACACCCTGGGGACAATGGCTTCAAGAAACACCATCTAGGGCTGGATATGGTGGCTCAAGCCAGTAATCCTAGCACTTTGGGAGGCCAAAGCAGGCTTATCATGAAGTCAGGAGTACAAGACCAGCCTGGCCAGCAGAGTGAAACCCCGTCTCTACTAAAAATACAAAAAATTAGCCAAGCATGTGGCAGGCACCTATAATTCCGGCTACTCCGGAGGCTGAGGCAGGAGAATTGAATCTGAGAGGCGGAGGTTGCAGTGAGTAGAGATCATACCACTGCACTCCAGCCTGGATGACAGTGCGAGACATCATCTCAAAAACAAAACAAAACAAATAGAAGCCCTCCACTTGGAGACGATTTTCATCGTCCATGCCTGCAGTGCCAATGAACAGTGTGTTCCTGATTGCATTCTGTAGTGACTCCATTAGAAGGAGAACATTTAGCATTAAGACCCGGTCTGAAGAAGAGTGTAAAAGAGCCTTCAGTTTATTAAGCACAGACACAACAAGGTGCGCAGAGAAGGTAGAAATCAGCAAAGAGGAACTGACCACCCAGAGGTCTTTTGGGATTGATGGGGGTTTCTTACTGCTCCTCAACCCTTACTGTTCTCTTTTTTAGTTTTTATTTTTATAATTACCTTTTTTAAAATCACATTTTTGGGAAATATTTCTTAATTACTCTCTATTGACATTTTCTGTTTAGCCCTTTTCTTTATTCTGTGTCTTTGTTTTCTTGGTAGTCCTCATTTTGAAGTCATTATTCAGCCAAATAATGTCATAAAAAGACGGAGATTAAACAATACGTTTTGCATGAGAGTCGATTAGGATCAATTTTTTAAAAATTCCTAACTTAGATGTTTTCAAAATCAAAAATTAACTAAGTTACCTTGTATTATCTCAAGTATGGACTATAACTAGTGAACAATAATCTTCAATAAGAACCCCTGTCCCCACCCCACTCCCATTTCTCCCTTAGCAGCAGATGCCAGGGCAAGAGAGGACATGGTCACCAACCTGCTCCTTCCAGGAATTCAAGATGTGCACCAGTCTGTAGGCGTAGTGGTCCTTGCTCTGTTGGTTGAAGGCGTATATGGCAAATTCCACTGTGGCGGGGAGGTAACGAGCCATGACATTGGATTCGTCACAGTCCCTTTGCTCATGGAAATGCCAGGCATGGGTCAGCAGGAGCTGAAAGTCTAAGAGAAGCAGCAGCAGCGCCCAGGGCAGAGCCCCCCTCTGCAGCAGGCCTGGCATAGTGCTGACAGCAGCCACCCCTGCCTTTGCTCTTCCCAGCCCCTGTGTGCACAGGAGTTAGCTGGACCCAGGCGCAGCCCTCAATCTCATCCGCTCAGGCACAGACTCCTCCTACTGGTCCTCAGCTCTGCCAGGACGCCCTGTCCCTTCCCACACATTGCCTCGCCTCCTCCAGCCAAGGCAGTTTAAGTTATTTCCACCATACAGCTTATGGCTGGCCCTGTATAGCAGGGTGAATTTTAAATCATGAAATAGTCACAGAAGGAAAAAGAAGAAGCACACAGATTGTGTGGAAATCCATAAGAGGAAGTAAAGAGCTTGCCTTTTACCAGGTGGGAGGGTGAGCATCACAAGGACACTGAGCCCTGGTCCCTTGGTTTCCTTGTGAGGCCTGAGCCTTGGGAGCTCATCTGCTGGCCCCTGGCTTTGTGTCATCTGTAGCCCTTACAGGTGAGCTTCTCAGGTCACCAGCTGCACCAAAGCTTTGCTCTTGCACTGTCCTCCCAAAAGATTCAAGAAGCAGGCTGAGTGGTCAGGTGCCAAACTGAGTCAGCATGTGACACCGAGTAGCTGCAAACTTGGCCCCAAGGAGAAGACAGCTCTGTGAGACAAACTTGTCTCAGCCCACACTGGTGACAGGCAGTTCTACAGGACAGGAAGGACAGAATCCTGGATTAAAGGGAGGCAGCTCTGCATGTGGAGTCACTCATCTGCCTTCCTTCTGCCCTATTTTCTCTAGGGCAGTGCAAGGCACAGGCAGGAGAGGAGCTACCCTCTGCCACTAGATATCAAAGCTGCTTCAACAGATTCTGGGTGTCCTCAGGTGCCTGGTGTCCTTGGATGATTCTGTGCCTTCACCTCCCACAGCAAACTGAGATAAGACCCGGGGAAATCTTGACTCTCACTCTCTCCTCCTTCACCCAAAAAAAAAAGGATCTCCACTGTTCAGAAAAATAACTAAGATATCAGTTTGTTCTTTTGTTGTCTAATATCTCAACAATTGTACTCTGTGAACCAAGGGAAAAAATGCTAAGAAAAAAAATGGCAACTTTTATCAACCATTTTGACCTGGAAGGGACAATGAATATTGTGAGAAAAGGGCAGGAAAGACAGAGACCCAAGTCCTGAGGCCCCAGCCCGGTCATGCCCAGCCCAGCGCTGCATGCGTTTCTAAGCCTTGTCGGCCCTGGTTCCATCTGAGCCAGAGCCAAACTTTCACCTCCCAACATCTGCAGCCCCACCAGAGACACTTACGTCTTGTGACTGGAACACCATTCTAGATCAAATGTTTAAACACTTGCCCGGGAGAGTACATGTTTCTGTCTCAATGAGATAGAGTTTGGGCTATTCTTCTGACCCTTGATCATTTTGGTCTCCATCTGACTATCCTTCTTGGTGTTCTAGAGTGAGACATTTTGCCAACACTTAGGTGATGTTAGGTGGTTACTCTTTTTTTTTTTTTTTTTTTTTGAGATAGAGCCTCTCTCTGTCTCCAGGCTGGAATGCAGCGGCGCGTGATCTCAGCTCACTGCCACCTCCACCTCCCAGGCTCAAGCAATTCTCCTGCCTCAGCCTCCTGAGTAGCTGGGACTACAGGCACACGCCACCATGCCCAGCTAATTTTTGTATTTTTAGTAGAGACGGGGTTTCACCATGTTGGCCAGGATGGGCTCGATCTCTTGACCTCGTCATCCGTCCGCCTCGGCCTCCCAAAGTGCTGGGATTACAGGCGTGAGCCACCGCACCTGGCCAGGTGGTTACATTTAAATCAATTTCCTGGCAATAACTAATCTGAAGGAGGAAATGATAATATTGTGCTGCTATAAGAATGGACATTAAATAGTGCAGGACTGGTGAAGTATGAAAAAGTGAGAGCGGGGAGTTTGGCTGAGAAGACTATGGCAGTGCAATATGGGCAAGAACCTAGCCTTGTTGCCAGATAACAGAATGGAGCGACCAGTCCCAAGTCAGCAAGACTGATTCTACAAGACCTGCTCTGACCGTGTCCCACACCTGTTCCCAGGTCACAGCAGGGCCAGCCCCAGGCAGAGTGTCACTGCATCTGTCCATACTAGCACAGCACTGGCCAGGTCAAGAAAGCTGCAGGTGAAGAGCCCTGCTGCCTGATCTAATATCAGGTCCCGAGTGTCTGCTCACAGGAGACCCCACCCACCACGCATGGAAGAAAGCAGCTAGTATGTGGGGAGCTGCTGTGCAGGAGCCATGCGCCACCTGCATCTTGATCCTCTGCCCCAACTCCAGGAAGTGGGTGACACAGAGTGGCTGAAACCTGTGTCCTGATTAGCAATGATGACAGGTGAAATCTTTCACTGTTGCATTGTTTCATGTTTTTTTGTTTTTGTTTTTTTCAGATTTTGTTTTGTTTGAGACTAGAGTCTCCCTCTGTCACCCAGGCTTGAGTGCAGTGGCGTGATCTTGGCTCTTTGCTGCAACCGCCACCTTCTGGGCTCAAGAGATTCTCCTGCCTCAGCGTCCTAAATAGCTGAGATCACAGGCATGCCCCACCAGGCTCAGCTAATTTTATATTTTTAGTAGAGAAGGAGTTTTGCCATGTTGGCCAAGCTGGTCTCAAACTCCTGGCCTCAAGTGATCCTCCCACCTCAGTCTCCTAAAGTGCTGGTATTACAGGCATGAGCCACCTGTCTGGACCCTATTGGGTTGTTGAAATGTCATGTGTCTTCTGATCAAGCCTAGCTGACTCAATCTCCTCATATTTATTTACTCATGGCAAACAAACAGCTCAGCCACACAACTATTTGCAAAATTATTTGTGAGATCTACTGCATTCTGAAAGATTTTCACTTGAGAAAGATTTTCAGTCAAGCACAACTCACAAGTCAAGGGATCCATGACACAAGATTCGTACTCTCCTTTTCACTTGGCAAAGTCTTGCTTATAATTGTAAGGCAGAAGCCAGCACTGCAGGATTCCTTCCCACTGCATGAGTTAGACAGAAATGAAACCTTCTCGTCGGTTCCCTAAAAACTGAGATTGGGAAATGAAATAATGACAACAAAAATAATGGTGCAAATTGACACAGTTTTAGCTCATAGATAGGTCTTTGGTCAGTTCAAAAACAAGAGACAGGTCAAGAAAGACCAGAGGTTACCCTGAACTTGCATCTCTGCCTGACTTTCAACTTCAGCTCAAGCAAGAAGCCGTGGCCAGGACCAAGGTGTGAGTGGCCTAAGCATTGAAGGTGTGCCCAATACATGCACCTCGTGAGCTAGTTTTGGAAGATTGTCATTGCTGTTACAATTGTTTGGTGACTTTGACCACATGTGACAAGTAACACACTCTGCACATAGTTCAGAAAAGTCACTAAACAAAGACACAATTACAATCCACAGAAAACAGCAGTAAATCTTAAGGAGAAAGCAGACTCAGACTCCTAGAGTTACCACAATTTAGCATTTAAATGCCCAGTTTTTCAAAAAAATTATAAGGCATACAAAGGGACATGAAAGTATGTCCCATTCAGTCTTTGTGGCGCAGTGGCTTTCAGCTTGATGTGATCCTGTTTGTTTATTTTTGTTTTTGTTGCCTGTGCTTTTGAATTCCTTACCCAAAAAGTCTTTGCCCACACCAGTATCCTGAAATGTTTTTCCAATGATTTCTTTTGGAAGTTTCACAGTTCCAGGTCTTAAATTTAAGAATTTAATCATTTTTTTTTTTAATATAGTGAGATGTAGGGGTCTAACTTCACTTTTCTTGCAGTTTTGATTTGCATTTCTCTGATAGTTAGAAATATTAAGCATTTTTTCATGTGTTTGTTGGTCATTTGTATATCTTCTTTTGAGACTTGTCTATTCATGTCTTTTGACCACTTTTTGATGGGGTTATTTGCTTTTCTCTTGCTGATTTGTTTGAGTTCCTTGTGGATTCTGGATATTAGACCTTCATCAGATGCATAGTTTGGGAATATTTTCTCCCAGTTTGTGGGATTTCTGTTTACTCTGCTAATTATTTCTCTTGCTGGACAGAAGCTTGTTAGTTTAATTTAGTTTAGCTAGGTCCCATCTATTTATTTTTATTGCATTTGCTCTTGAGTTCTTGGTCATGAACTCTTTGCCTAAACCAATGTCTAGAAGAATTTTTCCAGTGTTATCTTCTAGAATTTTTAGGGTTTCAAGTCTTAAATTTAAGTCTTTGATCTATCTAGAGTTGATTTTTGTATAAGGTGAGAGACGAGGATCCTGTTTCATTCTTCTACGTGTGGCTTGCCAATTATCCCAGCACCACTTCCTGAATAAGGTGTACTCTCTCTACTTTATGCAGATTTTGTATGCTTTGTAGAAGATCAGTTGGCTGTAAGTATTTGGCTTTATTTCTGAGTTTACTACTCATTTCCATTGGGCTATATGCCTGTTTTTATACCAGTACCATGTCGTTTGGTAACTATAGCCTTGTAGTACAGCTTGAAGTCAGGTAATGTGATGCCTCCAGATTTGTTCTTTTTGCTTAGTCTTGCTTTGGCTATGTGGCCTCTTCTTTGGATCCATATGACTGTGGGGATTCTTTTCTCTAGTTCTGTGAAGAATGATGATGGAATTTTGGTGGGAACTACATTAAATCTGGAGATTTCTTTTGGCAGTATGGTCATTTTCACAATATTGTTTCTACCCTCCCATGAGCATGTGATGTGTTTCCATTTGTTTGTATCATCAGTGATTTATTTCAGCAGTGTTTTATATTTTTCCTTGTAGAGGTCTTTCACCTCCTTGGCTAGGTATATTCCTAAATATTTTATTTTATTGTTGCAGCTGTTGTAAAAAGGATTGAGTTCATTATTTGATTCTCAGCTTGGTCTTTCCTGGTGTATAGCAATGCTACTGATTTGTGTACATTGATTTTATATCCTGGAACTTTACCAAGTTCATTTATCAGATCTATGGGCTTTTTAGACGAATCTTTAGAGTTTTCCAGGTATACAATCATATAACCAGTGAACAGCAACCGTTTGACTTCCTTTTTACCAATTTGGATGTGCTTTGTTTCTCTCGTCTGATTGCTTTGACTAGACTTCCAGTACTATGTTGAATAGGAGTGGTGTGAGTGGACATCCTTGTCTTATTCCAGTTCTCAGGGGAGATGCTTTCAACTTTTCCCCATTCAGTATGATGTTGGCTGTGGGTTTGTGATAGATGGTTCTTATTACCTTGTCCCTTCTATGCTGATTTTTCTGAGGGCTTTAATCACATTATCACTATTTCTGCTTTAAAGTCTGTTTTGTTTGGTATAAGAATAGCTATTCTTGCTTGCTTTTGGTTTCCCTTTGCATGTAATATCTTCTTCCACCCCTTTACCTTAAGTTTGTTTGAGTCCTTACGTGTTAGGTGAGTCTCTTGAAGACTGCAGGTACTTCGTTGGTGGATTTTTATTCATTCTGCTGTTCTGTATCTTTTAAGTGGAGCATTTAGTTCATTTACATTCAATGTTACTATTGAGATGTGAGGTCGTGTTCTATTCATTATGCTGGTTGTTGACTAAGTATCTTGATTTTTTTATTGTATCATTGTTTTATAGGCCCTATGAGATATATGCTATAAGGAGGTTCTATTTTGGTGTATTTCAAGTTTTTCTTTCAAGATTTAGAACACCTTTTAGCATTTCTTGTAGTACTGGATTGGCAGTGGCAAATTCTCACAGCATTCATCCAAAAAAGATTTTATTTCTCCTTCATTTATGAAGCTGAGTTTTACTGGCTACAAAATCCTTGGCTGACAATTATTTTGTTTCCGGAGGCTAAAGATAGGACCCCAACGCCTTCTGGCAGGTAAGGTTTATGCCGAGAAATCTACTGTTAATCTGATATGTTTTCCTTTATAGGTTACCTGATGCTTTTATCTCACAGTTCTTAAGATTATTTCCTTTATCTTGACTTTAGACAACCTGATGTCTATGTGCCTAGGTGAAAATCTTTTGGTGATGATTTTTTCAGGTGTTCTTTTATGTACTTGTATTTGCATGTGTAGATCTCTAGCAAGGTCAGGAAAGATTTTTTTCACATATTCTCTCAAATAAGTTTTTTAGACTTTTAGATTTCTCCTCTTCTTCAGGAACACCAATAGTTTTTAGGTTTGGCCATGTAGCATAATCCAAAATTTCTTGAAGCCTTGTTCATTAAAAAAAAAAAAAAATTGTCTTTGTCTGATTGGGTTAATTTGAAAGCTCTGTCTTTGAGCTCTTAAGTTCTTTTTATTGATTTTTTATTTATATATATTTTTAGTATTTCATAAGCTATTGGGGTACAGGTGGTATTTGGTTACATGAGTAAGTTCCTTAGTGGTGATTCGGGAGATGTTGGTGCTCCTACCATCTAAGCAGTGTTTTATCCCTTGTCCCCCCCTCACTCTTTCCCCCAAGTCCCCAGGATCTATTATAGCATTCTTATGCCTTTGTGTCCTCATAGCTGAGCTCCCATGTATCAGTGAGAACATACAGTGTTTGGCTTTTCATCCCTGAGTTACTTCACATAGAATAATAGTCTCTAATGTCACCCAAGTTACTGCAAATGCTGTGAATTCATTCTTTTTTATGGCTGAGTAGTATTCTCTTGTGTATATATACTACAGTTTCTTTATTCACTCATTGATTGATGGGCATTTGGGTTGGTTCCATGATTTTGCAATTGTAAATTGTGCTGCTATAAGCATGCATGTGCAAGAATCTCTCCTGAATAATGAATTTCCCAGGTGTTATTTGTGTTTCTTGTATTTGGATGTCTAGGTCTCTAGCAAAGCCAGGGAAGTTTTTCTCACTTATTTCCCAAAATATATTTTCCAAGTTTTTAGAATTCTCTTCTTCCTCAGGAACATCAATTATTTTTAGATTTGGTCATTTAACATAATCCCAGATTTCTTGGAGGCTTTGTTTATATTTTCTTATTCTTTTGTCTTTGTCAGATTGGGTTAATTCTAAGATATTTTCTTAGAGTTCTGAATTTCTTTCTTCTACATGTTCAATTCTATTGATGAGACTTTCTAGAGCATTTCACATTTCTAAAAGGGTGTCCAAAGTTTCCAGAATTTTTATTGTTTTTTTCTTTAAGCTCTCTATTTCCTTTAATTTTTTCTCCCTTTACTTCCTGTATTGTTTTTTGGATTTCCTTGCATTGGGTTTCATTTTTCTCTGATGCCTTTCTCATTAGCTTAATCACTGACTTCGAGAATCTTTTTTCAGATAATTCAGGGATTTCTTCTTAGTTTGGATCCATTGCTGGCGAACTAGTGTGACATTTTGGGGGTAGTAAAGAGTCTTGTTTTCTCATATAACCAGGGCTGGTTTTCTGGTTTCTTCTCATTTGGGTGGGCTCTGTCAGAGGGAAGGCCTAGAGCTGAAGGCTGTTGTCCTGATTACTTTCTCCCACTAGAAGTTCACTTGTTGTAGTACTCCCCCTTTTCCCATGGATGTGGCTTCCTGTGAGCCAAGCTGCAGTGGTCACTGTCTCTCTTCTGGGTCTAGCCACCCAGCATGTCTACCAGGCTCTGGGCTGGTACTGGGGGTTGTCTGCACAGATCCTGTGATGTAAATTGTCTGTGGGTCTCTCAACCATGGATACCAGCACGTGTTCAGGTGGAAGTGGCAGGTGAGTACATCGGACTCCGTGAGGGTTCTTAGATTTGGCGGTTTAATGCTCTATTTTTGTACTGGTTGGCCACTTGTGGGGAGGTGGTGCTTTACAGAAAGCATCAGCTATAGTAGCGTGGAGAGGTGACCAGTGGTGGACAGGGCCCTAGAACTTCCAAGAGTATATGCCCTTTGTCTTTCTCTACCAGGGTGGTAGGGAAGGACCATAAGGTGTGGGCGAGGCTAGTTGTGTCTGAGCTCAGACTCTCTTTGGGCAGGTCTTTCTGCGGCTGCTGTGGGAGATGGAACTGAGATTCCCAGGTCGCTGAAGTTGTGTACCTAGGAGGATTATGGCTCCCTTTGCTGTGTCATGCAGGTAGTTAGGGAAGTGGGGGAAAGTTGGCAGTCACAGGCCTCAGCCAGCTTCCACACAAATCAAAGGGCTGGTCTCACTCCCACTGTTACCTCCCCCCGCAAATCTTCAAGTGTGTTTCCAGGTGGTGAATCCACCACTGATTTTTTTTTTTAGCTGTTTAAATAAATTTATTAGGTTAATGAGCAGCAATATGGATAGATCTCAAAATCAGGATTCATTTTTCTCTTATTTATTTATTTATTTTACTTTAAGCCCTGGGATACATGTGCAGAACATGCAGGTTTGTTTCATAGGTATACATATGCCATGGCGACTTGCTGTACCCATCAACCCATCATCTATGTTTTAAGACCCACATGCATTAGCTATTTGTTCTAATACTCTCCCTCCCCTTGTCCCCCATCCCCACACTGGCCCTGGTGTGTGACGTTCCCCTCCCTGTGTCCATGTGTTCTCATTGTTCAACTCCCACTTATGAGTGAGAACATGTGCCACCACCAATTTTTTAATGTTGAGTTGTGAGAGTTTATTACATATATTAGATACTAGTTGTCTGATGGACATATGGTTTGCAAATATTTTCTCCCACTCTGTAGTTTGTCTTTCCATCCTCATCACATGGGCTTTCACTGAGCAAGAGCTTTTAGTTCTGACAAGACATATTTTATCAATTTATTATTGCATGTTTCATGATTGGAGGTTTAGTCTAAAATGTGTTTTCTGTGCCTGGTGTTTTCATATGCATATGTGTTTCTAGGGGTCTGCCCTTTTGCATTACTTCTGCCCCTTTTCATTTCTTTATCTCTTTCTCTTTCCCGCTCTCTCTTCTTTCCTGACTCTGCCAAAGAGCATGAGAACAATGTTGACCAAATACTCACGGCTGAATACTTCCCCTCCATGGTGGAGTTTGTACCACACACATTCAACCGCAGAGCACGAACACATATGCCTACCGGCTGGTGCGCACATTAAGTTCCTGGAGAGAGAAGGTTGGTAACCACATCCTTTCCTTCCCAGCCCTCCTTTACTTGCTACCAATGGACAAGGGTATGGTGTCTAATTAAGGAGTCTTGGTTTATCATTTGTAGTCTGTAGTAAGGTAAAATTTTAGGTCTATAGTATAGTAAGGTAAAATAAATAAAATCTAGTGTACTAGTAAGTTTTTGAAAACATTTTACTTTGAAATATCTAAGAATTTATTCAAATCTGATTAACAGTGCAAGAAATTTTTTTTTCAATCTTCATCTTTTCTATGACATTATTCAACTGAAGAATGACTTCAAAATAAGGACTACTAAGGAGGTAAAGCTACTGAGTTAAAAACACAATTTGGACTAAAAATGTCCATAAAGAAAGATTGAGAAACATTTCAAAGACATAAAATAACAACAGATATTTAAAATATGGGGAAAACTGGAGACTGTGTGTGTGTGTGTGTGTGTGTGTGTGTGTGTGTGTGAGAGAGAGAGAGAGAGAGAGAGAGAGAGAGACAGAGACAGGGAGAGATCTGCAGATTCAGAACCAATAAGGAACTGCCATCAGTCCCGAGAGGCTGCTGTGTGATCGGTTCGTCTTCTCTAATTTTCACCTGCTCTAGGCTCCTTGGCGTGTCTGCACTTAATGAACTGAAGGTTCTTTTACACTCTTCCTCAGACCACAGTTTTTACTCCTAAATGTTTTTCTTTTAATAGAGTCACTAGAGAATGCAATTGGGAGTGCACTGGACTGCAGATACGGACAATGAAAATGCTCTCCCAGTGGAGCACTTTTGGTTAGGAGGGAGAAGTGGGATTGCTTTTCCTTCTTCAGCAGTAAGATCCTGCAAGAAGAGCAGAGGGACTCCAATCCTACCCAGAGCTTAAGCCTCTAGATAGACTCTGTGCAAGGCTCTGACTGGTTCTCTGCCCCCTACCCTCTGGACTGCAGCCTTCCATGTGGCTTCCTGAACCCCAGAGTCAGTCTGGGGTTTGATAAGAACATATGAATGAGGAAAGAGGATATGGAATGGAATGAAATAGAATGGAGTGGAAAGAAGAGGAAGGAAAATTTCAAAGTACATTTTGCAATGGGACAGATGTTATTTCTTGAAGCCATTGTCCCAAGGGTGTGGGCCTGTGTATAGTGGGAGCGGTGTGTGTCATTCTTGCTGGAGGTCAGATGGAAGGTTTGACAACACCTCCGTCCCAGGGCTGAGGTTACCCTGAAAACACTTGGAGAGCCAACACCCTTCTGGACATGTGGCACCGTCCTCTGAGAATGCAGTTGTAGAATCAGATGCCTGCTGAGAGTAAAGCTGGGTCTCATCATGGGAGATGGGGAGGTGAAGCTGGACACAGAAGATGTATTAATGGGGTCTGACTCAGCCTGTGTCTGCCCCAGGACCCACCATGCATACCTGCTCTTTGCTTTTAACTTCTTAATCTGCAGAAGATCCCATGGATTTTACCTCCAGTGAGCTGATGACAGGCCCATGAGTGAGCTCTCTAATGGAGTAGCATGTTTGGGCCTCTCCCTACACTGACAGCATCTTCACCTGCAGGGATTTAGATGCAGCAAGGAGGGCGTGCTCACATTAATCTCTCCGTGTACTTTAGGTGGAGTCCGAGACCGTATTCTCAATGGAGCTCCTGCTGGGGAGAACTAGGTGTGGGAAATTTGAAGAGGACATTGACAACTGCCCTTTCCAAGAAAGCCCCGGGCTGAATGATGTAAGACAGTAAGACAGGACACCAGCTTCCCTCATGTCCAGAGCTGTGGATGCTGCATGGGTGTGGTGTGGGCACAGGTGCAGCTGACAAAGGGACTTAGAGGAGTGAGCCCGCAGCGGCCTCCACCAGGCCACCCTTAGAGGGGAGCGCAGAGGGCAGGCAGCCAGGGGTCCCCTTGCAGGCCCCTGGCCAATCTGAGTTTCCCGACTCTGCCCTGTCATGCCACTATAGCTTCCTGTACCCAGGGCACAAGGGATCACTGCTCTTGTCCCCCTGGGGTCCTGGTCTCCTAGGCCTGAGTAGAGGCTGTCCCCTCTCTGGTCTTCCTCCCCAGCCTTCCTCTGCCTTTTGAAGAAAGAGCCTGGTGGGGATCCAACATCACCTCTGCCTGAGAGTGTAGTTCTCAGGGTTCCCCTCCCCTAATCTAGAGCCTAAAGTAAATGGAGGCAGAGGAGGGGCCCCACTGCCCTCCCTCCCTGGTCCTGTCCTGGCCCCTGTTGAGCTGCAATGCCTGCTCCAGAGGACAAGGACAGATGACACAGGGAAGCCCAGTTCTGGTGACAGCCTACCTAGGACAGGTGGACCCACTCATTGAAGGATTAACTAATAGGTTAACCATTGGCTTACCTCTGAGAGCAGCTCTGGGGAGAGAGTGACCTTTGGTGCTCTTGGGGGTATGAATCGCACAAGCCAGCCTGCGGAGTCACAGGAGGCCACTGTCTGGGGAGCAGGTCCTAACACAGGTTACCCTGAGTAAAGAGGGAGCCCCAGATCTGAAAGCAGCTAAGAAATGTCCCAGGAGTAAGGCTGGGTGGCCCCATGTGAGGACGAGAGTCACATCCATCAATTGACAGCTTGGGAAATTAGCAAGATGGATATTGATCCTTTGCTAAGAGTGGGAGCCATAGGCTTCCTGAGCCCCCTGTCGCACGGCCTCTCCCATCCTTTCCCTCCCAGATGCTCACCTGCTTCTTCGCTTTCAGCATCCAGCCCTGGGTAGCACAGTGTGAGCTCTGAACAAGACCTGCTCAGAGGGGTCCCCCGATTGCTTCCCACCCACAAGCCTGGGCTCAGGCTGCCCTCACCTTCTGTGGGCACCGGCAATTCTCCAAAGGTGGCTCTGCGGTAGCCGACCAGCTCCATGCTTGTTTGTTCTTGTCAATTTACCATTCCCTTGGATTCATGACTGGGCACGCAGATGTCTAGTTGGAGAAGCACTTGGCCGGTTTGACTGCTTGTGACTGATTGAGGCTAGGTTTGTTTTTTTGAATATCAGCTACAAGTAATGCCTCCAAGGTAAGCATCAGTTTGCTTACATGAAAGCTACAGAACAGAGCCAACCTCAAGCTAATGGCCTTCTTATTTGCTTTAAGGATCAGGAGAGGTTGACTAAAACTTCGGCATAACTCTGCTCTCTCATCATTATAAAGGACTTAGTTCAGTATGGCATTCATAAGACGCCAGGCTAACTGAGTAATTCCTTTTGTTGTTCTTCATGTTTTTGTCACTCTGACTGGAGTGATGCTATTTGACAAAGAGTAGGTAGTTCCTTGCAAACATTTAAGACTCATGAGGACACCGAGCACCAGGGGTGCTAATCTGACTGTCAGGAGGGAAATGCTGAGACTAAAATATGCTCTGTAACCAAGACCACCAAGAACCAAACCAAGTAAAGTTAAATAAATCAAAGAATGAGCCAAAAGAAAAATGTACTTTTTTTTTTTTTTTTGAGACGGAGTTTCTCTCTTGTTACCCGGGCTGGAGTGCAATGGCGCGATCTCAGCTCACTGCAACCTCCGCCTCCTGGGTTCAAGCAATTCTCTTGCCTCATCCTCTTGAGTAGCTGGGACTACAGGCACGCGCCACCATGCCCAGCTAATTTTTGTATTTTTAGTAGAGATGGGGTTTCACCATGTTGACCAGGATGTTCTTGATCTCTTGACCTTGTGATCCACCCACCTCCACCTCAGCCTCCCAAAGTGCTGGGATTATAGGCGTGAGCCCTTGCACCCAGCCGAAAAATGTGCTCGTTTTAAACAAGTGCCTTACTAGTTGATTCCTTGCAACTGAGTTTCTCCTGTACCGCATGTAATTCTCTAAGTGCAGCAGACAGTGACAACTATCTCACACACCCCTTCCTGTTGAGCAAGAAGTATTCCAAAGCAATGCTGTTAACTAAAACAACTTTAGCAAGATATTTTGGAGGAGGTTGTGGTATTAGAACCTTCAAAGTAGAGTCAGCTATATGTTTGCAATCTATTTCTCATCACCTCATTTATATTTATGTCAACACAGGAAAGGAGTATTCTACCACAAGAGGCAAATTTGGGGGGATTTATGCTTGCTGGCAAATTCTTTGTTATTCTACAACGCAAACTAACGGGTGTTGACCAAGGCTTAGCTTCCAGACCGTTACTGAGTAAGAGTGGTGCTGTGGAAATCTGCAATGCACATTGACCTTTTATTTCTCATTTAGGAAAACACGGATTTGCTCATTCTTATGGTTGATTGTTAAATCTTCTACAGATAAAAATATATCCTGTAGGGGCACAACAGATAGTTCCCTGTGAGGCGCTTTGTGTATCAGGGGCCACCGGAAGATAAGCATTAGTATTACTTATCCTAGGCTATTTTATTGAATTATTGCATGGCTGAAGGCCATGGGTTATGAATGTGTCTATAAACTGTTGGATAATCTTTCCCTTTGGTTTTTAAATTCAGTTTCTGGCAAAAATTAACTGCAAAACCCTCACTGGAGGTTCTGTGTACTGTTAGATTTAAACAAGAAATATGAACGTATGAGTCTTAAAGTATAACCCAGATATGTGATTCCAACAGGCAGTCACACTAGGAATATCAGTAAAATTTGTTATAGGGTGAACTAGAGGATCTCTAAAATTGTGCAGGAATTTAAGTTTAGCGTGACACGTTCAACATTCAGTTAAAATTCTTGCTGAAGCTATTGATTGGGAGATCCTGATCACAGCATTATTCTTCCACTCATAAACAAAAAGAAGGCACAGAGAAAAGAGAGAAAGGAACAATTACTTCGTGATAGCGTTAAGAGAAGTCTTGATTCATGATCTTGGGGAAGCTGTCTACAGCTAGAATGCCATCTGCTTCTGGAGAGAAACCACACTGTAGAGTTTCACCTTGGGGTGGTCAGTGGATATACAGTCACAGAAGTCTGAAAGGGCCCTTGTGAGCTGAGAAACATGGACGCAGGGCTCAAGGCCCTTAAGTTTTGCTGAAGTGTGGATACTGAGAAGAACTTGGGCTGGTTATTTCCAGTGGAGTTTAGGGGCAGTCTTTTTCTGGTGTTATTTCTTAAAGACCCAGTCTCTGGGTTCTAGATTCTGAAAGGTCTGTTTGTCATCAGTTGGTGGGTCATGTAAGCCTTCTTTTATTTGATGAAAATATACTTTGAAATAATGCAGTAAAATTTATAACACTGACTCATGTTGGAATTTATAAAATCAAGAGATATATAAGACTCTATTCTTGGGTGCATAGGCCTTCTAATAACAAGTCATGAAATATTAATTTGTGTTTTCCTGTAGGAGTGGATCTGATTGCCACCAAAACTGATAGTAATACATATTTAGCCAAGGAAGTCTTGTCGATTCATTAGCTTTTCCAGTTTCAGCCTTAAAATGCCATTTGTTCTTTCTCCCATAAAATTAAGTATGATAGAAATAATGGTAATGGCATCGCGCTTGTGATAGCTTATTTAACTGTGTTATAACTTGTCCAGTGAAATGAGTATTTCTATTGCTGGAGATTTATTCAGGAATTCCCCATAAAGGTAACACATTTTCTAAAAACCTTCCTGCTACTATTTTATAGTACTAGCCTTCCTGCATGGGAAAGCTTCTATACAACCAGCGAACACACAGATTTTTATAAGAACATATTGCTGACCAGGCACAATGGCTCATGCCTGTAATCCCAGCACTTTGGGAGGCCAAGGTGGGTGGATCACCTGAGGTCAGGAGTTCAAGACCAGCCTGACCAACACAGAGAAGCCCAATCTCTCTTTCTCTCTCTCTCTCTCTCTCTCTCTCTCTATATATATATATATATATATATATAAAAGAACATATTGCTATCCCACTGAGAGTGGCAACTGATTGAAGTTCAACTGTAAGTGCTCAAATGATCCAGCTAGTGGTGGAAATGCTCCACCTGAGGTTTTTATTATTTTACAGCGCTTCTTATACAGTTTAAAATATCAAATAAGCCTAATTAGTTTATTATTGTTTGTAAGGAGAGAAAACAAACTCTTTGGAGATGTGACATGGACCAGCTGGAAAGTCCCAAAGTTAGTTTAAGGTCACAAGACTTAGTTTAGAATTTGATTTTGGATATAAACTTTAAAAAAAAATTAAAAATTAAAAGAAAGAAGCAACAAAAAAAATTTAAAAACACACAAAAAATAGAATTCGACTTTGGGAAGTTGTCAAAAATTTTGCTGCTTGAATACTTGATTAAATAGGATATGGGGTCACCGTGACAAAATACTGTTACTCAAGACAGTGATGAATAGATTTTAAAGGCAAATACAGAAAGTTACATTGTTGTGGTGAAACCTTGGCTCTTTCAATAGAGAGGTTTTGGTTTTCTTAAGTAATTAAAGACTTGACAAAAGACAACATGAAACACAGTAAATTGTTTTGATAAGACATAATCTTTGTCTCCTAGCTAGAATTCTTAAAAAGCTAAAAAAAAACCTCACAATTTCATATTAGGGCATCCCAATAATCCAAGATATCCTTGTCATTTTAACATAGGAGACCAAATTCTAGTGTTACATCAGCATACTTTTGATATTAATGATCAATGAAACAAAATTATAAATAATTTATTTCAAATTTTATCAAACTTTATCACAAATGAAGTTTCTTTTCCAAGATTTCTTTCCACAAACCTTCTGCAGCTTCTTTTCTATCAGTTCGGTTTTATCCTATCTGCTTTCTCTTTTCCATCATGGAAAAACCAACCATTCTACTTTAGGTCAAAAAAAATTAGCCTTTCTCTTTAAAGAAAAACACATTGCATATATCTCAGGGCTTCACCTACCAAAACTTGTCTTGCTAGTCCCACATACAAAGTTGTTTCTCTTATTATTTCCATCATTAATTATCATATGTTAGTTATAACTCTTAATTACTTGTACCTTGAATTTCTAGTGAAAACTAGGGGGTAAGCAAGAGTAAATGGCTTGTGACATATGAGCATTCTGTAAGTTAATATTATTTGATCATTTCTCACAGCATCTGCTTCCTCGTGGTATCATTTTTCAATGTGGCATAGGGCATGTTTACTAAATGACCAAATGTTTTTAATATTTTTGTAATAAGAAGCCAAAAGTCAGAAATCTTGCATTTACCAAATAATATTTAATATTTTATCTTATTTGTAAATGATCTAGATATTCAATTAATACACATTCTTTAAGTTCGCTACCAAAACCCCAAAAAGTACAAAAGAGATTTGAGAAGCTGATTAGATATTTTGTAACACCAAACAAGTCTAGCCATCATCAAATTATTTTTCTTTTAGCTGTTTTCAAAGAATGTGCATGTTAGGCAGCCATCATAAAAGCCAGAATTCTAAAAAGTTAAACACATGTTTTTCTTTTCATTTTTTGTATCTCTGCTTGAGATACGTGAAGCAATGGACACCATGCTTTGACTTGCACATTTGTTCTTAGTCAAATGCATACTTTAATAATCTTAAACTTTTGGTAGACATTACATAACTCCCATGACCAGTAAACCTATGAAGAATAAAATTGTGTGTTTGCATATTTAATCCTGACAACTCTAAAGAAATGCCTGTTTTAATTCAACCAACCAACATAAACTAGATTCTTTTTTACTGAAAAATTATTCCAGATCACATGAACTGGGAAAATATTTTACGGTAGTTCCTATTGTTCTATGAGTTTAGTAAATGTTTCATTTATATAAGTGCTTATTTTTCTTTAAGCCAATTAAATTGAGCTCCTTTTTATATTAATTTTGATAATACCATCCAGAGGTAGGAACATATAACATATGCATATAACACACAGAAACGTACAGACAGAAGCGAATAGCATAGCTTTCACTTTAGAACTTTACTTATGTGCCAGGTACAATAATACAAAGCTCACAAGTTTATAAAATATATCTTGATTCGAATTGTGCTTGTGACGGATGGAACAAAATTGCCTGCTAAGAAGCTAAAGTTTTTTACTAATATATATGGAAAAAAACTTTAAAGACTTCTGATTTTCTTTTTTGAGAGGAAACTTTTAGAAAGATAGTTTTTATTCATTTTATTATTTAGGAGCTTCTGCATGCTAATGAAAGCTACAACCCATTGTTCCATTAGTTTTGTTTTTTTATTTTGTTATTATTGATGGTATTGCTTTTAGATGTTTTGGATTCATTTCTACTGCACCTTGAAAATGAACAATATTGCCAAGATTAAAACTTCCCTGTGTGAATGCTGTCATTCTAAGTTGTCCTTAGCAAGGTTAACTTGTTTGTCCAAAAATATAAAGGTTCCTGGTCCCTAATTATCAGACATGAAATTAACCAGTATCCCAGCTAGTGGAGTCCCAGGCTCCTTTCTTTGGAGAAATCAATTTTCAGAAAATACCTACCTGAGGGCTCTAATTGGTCTCAGGGTTGCTATTTATTGGATCCGTTCTGATTCTGAATGGAGTCTGGCTAAGGAAATGTGCAAACAAAGTTGGCGAGGTCAAAATGCAAGTTTCTGGAGCTCCTATTTGGAAGGAAACTCACCCCCACTTTCCAGCTGCAGCAAGAGAGCACCATGGCTCAGTTGGTGCCTTGGCTTGGGTAGTAGGTTTTCATAGATGCTGCTGGGGTTTGTCTTAGGATTCCACATCTGACATGAAATTGTTAAAGAGAAACTTCAGACAAAGTGAATTCAACAGAGTTTATTGGGCAAAGAAGAATTCATGAATTGGGCAACACTCAAAACTGGAAAAGATTGAGAAAGCTTTTCTCTAGTAGCATAAACAGCAAGGTTTCACAGGCTAAACAAGGCAGCAAAGTAAAGAAATTATCTGATTGGCTTAACTAGATTTATTTGGGCTTGATGTAATGATAGGTGTAATGACTTCAACATTTATCTGCAGGCACTTGTAAACTTCAGACACCAGAATCGCCTGAATGCATGTTAAAACCCAAGTTTTAGCTACCCTACTTCCCAAGATACTGACAAAGTAGGTGTGGGCGGGGCCAGGAAAATCCCATCTCTAACCAGCACCCAGGGAATGGTGATGTTCCTGGTCCTAGGTGTTTGCCTTATTTGCGTATCTTGTGATCAGAGGTCCCTAGTTATGTAACTAACTGGCTGGCTGTTTGTGATTGATTGATGCTAGGTTTTAATTTATAAGTCAGCCATGAGAAATGCCTCCAAGTTAAGTTTTGATTTACTTAAGAAAGAGTTCCAAGTACAAAAGCAACCTCATGATAATGACCTATTATTTGCTTTAATAGAGGACATTGTAACATTGGGCAATAGTTTAATCTCTGAGCACATTGCCTATAAGAAAGCAATAACCACCAACTCAAATGCCCATCGATGATAGACTGGACAGGGAAAATGTGGCATATATACACCGTGGAATATTATGCAGCCATCAAAAATGATGAGTTTGTGTCCTTTGTAGGGACATGGATGAACCTGGAAACCATCATTCTCAGCAAACTGACAGAAGAGCAGAAGATCAAACACCGCATGTTCTCACTCATAGGCGGGTGTTGAACAATGAGAACACATGGATACAGGGAGGGAAGCACTACACACTGGGGTCAGTTGGGGGGAAATAGGGGAGGGATGGTGGGGGGTGGGGAGTTGGGGAGAGATAGCATGTGGAGAAATGCCAGATATAGGTGATGGGGAGGAAGGCAGCAAATCACACTGCCACGTGTGTACCTATGCAACAATCTTGCATGTTCTTCACATGTACCCCAAAACCTAAAATCCAATAAAATAAATGGAAAAAAAAAGAAAGCAATAACCATATACATACAATAGAAACTCTCCTTTTTCTTTACAATCAGGCATAGTGTTCTGACCCCTTCCCCAATTCAATGTGTGCTGAAGAAACCATTCTCAGCCTCACCCCAGTGCCCTTTGAGGTGAGTTACTTCTCACTTGTGGTTTGGTCTGCACGAACACTGCAATGATGTCTGCTGAACCTGCACCATTCAAAGTGTGGTCTGGTGAACAGGAACGTGTCTGTCCCAGGGGAGCTGGTGAGACACACAAATTCCCTGGGCCTGCCAAGGCCTAGTGGGGAGATTCCTGGGGGATAGGGAGAATAAGAACTTGGGTTTAGGGTATTTAGAACTTGCCTTCAGGATATTCTAGTCCCTCTGAAGTTCACAAGTAACTGCAGATAAATGCTGAAGGCATATTTATGGAAAAGAAACTTAAGTCTTGTCCAGAAAGAGTAATTAATTTTTAGCTGGAGAATGTGATGGTTTCTTTCTAGAGGCCAGACTCTGAACCACAGCAGTATATCCTGCTGGGATGTAAATCCAAAAATTCAACTCTGAATTGGGTGCCCTGAGCTGAGAAGACTGAGACATACACCGCTCATTTCCAGTGACAGAATGTGGCCCTCAGACTTGACCTCTTCCAAACCTGGAGTGTGCTCTGCTGATGGAGCCCATTTGCACAGATTAACACCTGAGCGAAGCTGGGGGAGACGCAGGTGCTGGTGTGGAAGCTGGTAGCATGGTACATCTCGGGCACCAGAGGAGGCTTAGTGTTAGAGACTGGTAACTACTGCCCAAGGCCCAAGCAGCTCACTGCCTGTTTGTGTAAACAAACGCTTATTGGAACACTACCAATCTTATGTGTTTGCTTGGCTACTGTCCCTTTCAAGATATGGTAGCAATGCTGAGTAGTTGAGAGAGACCATTTGCCCACAAAGGCCGGAATAGTTACTCTCTGGCTTCTTCAGAATTTTTTTTTTTGTTTTTTTTTTTTTTGGCCAACCTCCGGTTTAGGTGATTTGGCCAGGGTCTTAGTGGCATCCAGCCTGCCCGTGCATCTCACGCTGCATCCCCTGGGGGTGCACATTCCTGCAAATCCTGCATTTTCAGGGGATTTCTGCATTCCTGGGGATTTGTGAGAGGGCAGATGCATTTTCCAAAGGTCAGAGGCCCTGAAGTTGGATATTTCTAAGATTCTTCCAGAAGATGCTGCTGCTCTGCATGCCAGGACAACTTTATAAGGGTGAGGTTAGAAGTCCTTCCTCTACCCACCAAGCTTCCACGGACCAGGAAAGGTGGTGGGTCCCTCAAGAGCAGCAGCCACTGAGATCTTAGAGAATCAAGCAAAGCACTGGGAAAGCAGAAGCATGAGGTCTGGCCAGTTCCAGCGTGAATCTTATCAGACACCATTGCTTGACCAGATGCCCTCTGAGTGTGCTGAGTGGGACCAGAGGCCCTATCTTGCTCCATCGTGCACATTGGGTGCCCCGGAAGACCACAGACATTTTCCCTCTGGCCACGTGGGCCATCATCAGCCATGCGCCTGGAGACAGCAGCTCAGACTCATCTTGGCAGTGCCACCTGGAGCTGGCTCACAGGGTCCTAAGGGAGGGAAGACCCCACCGATCCAGATGCAAACAGGCTGCCCTTCTGAGAGGAACTCCATCGACTGCCCAGCCCCCTTTCTCCAGCACATGGCACAGGAAGCTTCTGGAAATGCTGATGTTTAATGACCTATTCTACAGGAAGAACCTGGACAAAGAGATGTTTCTAAAATGCCAAGCCGTAACACCTCAGACACTTGCAAAGTGAGAGAACACATATGCAAGGAGCTGCTCAGCCACTGATGTGAACAGTCAACTCCTGGGAACAGCTGGTGTCCGTAGAGGAGGGGACAGCGTGTGGCCAGGCATGTCAGTGGCTTCCACTCAGGAGAGACCCTCTGAGCAGGTCTTGTTCAGGAGTTCGAAATATGTCTTCCAGGGCATGGTTTCCACAGTGAAGAAGCAGCTGAAGGTCTGAGGGAACAAGCACAGGAAGAGGCAGCAGGGCCAGGGTGGGGGAGGTTTGGGGATCTCGTGGCATCCCCTCTCAACACGGGTTCCATCGCCACCTTGCCCATTCCCGGGGCCAGCAATTGAGCCACATGGCTCCAGCCTTCAGGTCTAGCCTGAGCCTGACGCCAACCCTGAATCGCATTATGATTTGAGGCTCCCTCCTTAGCCAGGGTCACCTGTGCCATGCCTCCTCCTCCAGCCAGTGGCCCTTAGCGGAACCCCAGGATGTCCCTATGTGATCTCTGCACCCAAGAGCAGCAGGAGAACGCTTTGTCCCCGTGGAAGCATTCCCAGGCTGAGGCCACTAGCTACCTATTTGTTCATCTTACAGTAAGGGGGCTGACTAAGAATGAGAAGAGTTTTCCCAGAGCCAGGCTTCGCTTGGCGCTTGTCCCCTAGAGCAGGTGCTGCAGCTCAGCAGGGCCTGAGAGTGAGGCAGGGGGGCTTCTTCTCAGCCTCCACCGCTTTTGAGCCTAGGGCAGGGTAGGAAAACCCTGAGAATAGCACTCACAGACATTGTCACCACTGTTTCCAGGATCTTTCTCTAGAAGACAGGGAAGAAGTAGAGAGGAAGACCAGAGAGAAGGTTCTGAAGGCCACGTGGCCCACGTGCAGGCAGCTGCAATGGTGTCAGAGGGCAAAGTAAGGAAACCCAGATTGGCCAGGAGCCTGAAAGTGAAGGAGACCCCTAGGCTTCCTGCCTCACGGCTCCCCACTAAGGCACAGGCAAGGCAGCCTGGTAGAGCCTGCTGTGGGCTCACTTGCCTTTGTCCCTCAGAATGGCTTTATCAGCTGCTCCTGTGCCCACACCACATCCCACGCAACATCCTCAGCTGTGGACATGAGAGAAGCTGGTGCCCTGTCTTACATTGTTCAGCTCGGGGCTTTCTTGAAAAGGGCAGTTTTCAATGTCATCTTCGAATTTCCTACATACGGTTTGGCGCAGTTGCAGATTCATGGAGAACGCCATCTTACCTCGCCACTGTTGGGAAAAAAAAAGATAAAGTGGACGCACTGTCTTCCTGCCCCCAAGTAGCTGCAAGTGAAGGTGTCATTTGTGTAGGAGAGGCCCCAACACCCTACTGCATTTGGGAGCTTGCCCATGGGCCTGGCATCAGCTCCCTGGAGGTAAAACACAGGATCTTCTCTAGACTGAGGAGGTAACAGCAAAGAGCAGGTGGGTGGGCGTGGTGGGGCTGGGGAGGACGCAGGCTGAGTCAGACCCCACTAACACATGCTCCACCTCTACCCACCCCCCTCTCCCACGGTGAGACTCCAGCATCACTCTCAGCAGGCCTCTGATCTTGCAGCTGCGTTCCCGGAGGACAGAGCCACATGTCCAGGAGAGTGTTGGCTCTCCAAGAGTTTTCAGGGTACCCTCAGCCCTGGGGCAGAGGGAGCTGCATCTACAGCCTGTTGTCAAACCTTCCACCTGACCTCCGGCAAGAAAAAGGACCTACAGCGCTCACTACACGCAGGCACAAACCCTAGGAAAAGGGCTTCAGGCAACACCATCTGCCCTATTGCAGAGTGCACACTGACGTTCTCCTTGCTCGCCTTCCCACTCCATTCCATTTCATTCCACTCCATACCCTCCCTCCCCATCCACGCATTCCTCCCAGCCCCCAAACTGACTCTGGGATTGCCACATCCAGGAAGCCACGTGGAAGGCTTTTAGGACTTACAGTCATTTGAGACTTACAGACCATAGTAAGGAGCTTAGATTTTATTCTAACGGTATCAGAACGGAGGCTTACACTGAGGTCTTAGAGAATCAAGCAAAGCTCTGGGAAAACAGAAGCAGGAGGTCTGGCCAATCTCAATCTCGGAGGCTTCCAAGGTTCCAGCATGAATCTTATCAGACACCATTACCTGACCAGATGCCCCTCTGGTGCATCAGGCTTCTAACTCTCCTGGGAGGAGGCAACAAATGAGCAAGGAGGGGAATTCCTCTGTACAGGCATTGCGATCCTGAGGACAGCAGTGAAGACTCCACCCCAGGTGGCAGAGCACCAGCCAGGGTCTTGCACAGAGTCTTTGCAGAGCTTCAGCTCTGTGCAGCTCTGGAGACTGTCTGCCCTTCTTTCAGCCTCCTGGTGCTGAGAAAGGAAGGCCAATGCTCCTTCTCCCCCAAAACCGGAAGTGCTCCATTAGGAGCGCATTTTAATTGTTCATGCCTGCGGCCCAGAGGAACTGTGCACTCCCGACTGCATTAATGATTTCATCAAAAAGGCAAGCATTTTAGGATGAAGGACCATTGACTGAGGAAGAGTGTAAAAGACAGAAGGAGGAGCCCAGGGAAGGTGGAAATAGAGAACTGACCTCTCACAGCGGCCTCTTGGGGCTGATGGTGTTCCTTATTGCCCCCAAATTCTCACTGTCCTGTGCCTCTGTGTGCTTTTCTATTTTCATTTTATGACCTTAGAGTATTTCAGTCTCTTTAGACATTTTCCCTTCCTGTCAGCTTCATCTCCTTAGAAGTCCTTATTCCGAAGTCACTCTTCAGGTATACAATGTCATAAAAATCATGAAGATTGAAAAATACATCTTGCATGTGAATAGACATTTACCTAATTTAAAACAATCTCTGAGTTCGATATTTTCCAGAACTGAAACTACCATAATTAGGTCTGGACTACCCAAGTATGGACTGCAGATGGTGAACCAAGTTTCCCAGACCAGATGCCTTGGTCCCTCACTTAGGGGCAGATGGAGAAGGACAGGCCAGAAGAGGATGTGATCACCAACCTTTCTCTCATTGCTATTCTCCCTCCACGAACTCAGGATGTGCAACAGCCTGTAGGCATGCTCCTCCTTGCTCTGCATGTTGAAAGTGTTCAAGGCAAACTCCACTGTGGCCAGGAACATAGGATCCTGGACCATTTTATTATCACTACGCATTTCCTCTTCGGAACACCAGGCGTAGGTCACCAGCAGCTGGAGGCCCATGAGGAGCAGTGACAGTGCCCAGGGCAGAGCCCTCCTCTGCGGACCCAACATGCTGCAGGGCCCAACAGCCCCTGCTTTTGCCCCTCAGAGCCCTGGTGTCCACTGAAGCCTCCCAGGGCTCAAGTCTGGCCCTTAAATTGACCTGCTGGTGCAGAAACGCCTCCTCCAGGCCTCATGGCTCTCCCACACCCTGTCTCTCCCATACAGACGCTTCCTTCCGCCAAAGCCTGTTAAATCACCTCCTGTTCAGGGTAGAGGAACGTGAACACCCAGGCAGGTGGGTTGGGAAGGACAAGCAATGGGAGAGAGGGTGCCCCGGACATGAGCCCCAGCCCCAGCGGCCCAGCACCCCCGACGGCAGAAGGAGACCTCCACGGGGCACCCCAGAGTCAGACCTTGGAATACAAGTGTAAGAGGTTTGAGTGGACAGGGACCCCAGGACACAGCAGTGGACTGGGATGGGAGGGGCGGAGCCGTGGAAAGGCAGAGGTGAAAAGGATAGAAAGGGTGACAGTGGGTGCCAGGGTCGTGGGTGAGCTCGGGAAAACGCTGCGCCTCTCGAGAGAGAGGCAGGGAGTCCGGGAGGTGTCTGCCTCCCCATCCCCTCCCCCTACGCTAAAGGTCTCGAGAGGGGGGCACCAGCCTGAGGGTCGGGGACAGGGGTTCAGGAAACCAAGAGCAGGCGTCCTCAACCCTGTTCTCTGTGCCTCCCCGAGGGCAGCTTCCCAGCCCAGGCACGCGCTGCCAAGTGCTGGGCCGGGGTCTGGCTGGTTATGGCCGCCCCCATCCCTCAAAGGCTTTTGGAGGACGGGTGGACGCCTGCAGCTGGAGCACTGGAGAGCCTGAGAGAGGAAGAAGACGCCCCGGGGTGGCTGAGGTGCGCCCATTTGGTTGTCACGGGTGCCCTCCTGTGGCCACAGCCAGCACAGCTCAGTGTCACAGTCTTGAGGACCAAGACCCTCAGAGTCTCCAACTCCAGCAGGGAACGGGGCTCTTCCCAGGCCAGACTTAATTAAAGCTTTGTCCCCGGGAAACATGCCTTCGATGTTTATCCACAGCTCCTTGTAAACTTCAGAAGAAACCAGCATCCCCTGAAGTCATGTTAAAATGCAAGTTCCTGGCTCCCCCACCCAAAGATTCTGACCCAGAAGCTGTGAGCAGGGCCGGGGAACCTGCATTTCTCACCAGCTTCCAGAGGATGGTGGTGTTCCCGGCCTTGAAGCCTGCGGTGGTGTAGGTTCAGAATACTTCCTGGGGAGGGCATACAGACCAAACCACAGTGAGAAGTGACTCACCTGGAGGGCCACGGAGGTCGGGGGATGAGATTGGCTTTGGCGGGGCACACAGGATGGGGGACAGGCTCAGACAGCATGGCTGGTGATAAAGAATAATTGTTTGTTTCTAGAGCCCATTTGCAAAGAAAAAGCCACTCAATGTGACCATTCCAGGAAGCAGCCGGATGTGTCACAAAACGCCGCCCAAGGGGGCTGCATCCGTCCTCTGATGGCGTGGAGCTCACTGGGACTGCAGCTGAAGCTAAAGCAATGTGGTTCCTTAGCTGGAGAGTGATGGTGCATGTGGGGGTGGGAAGGGGGTGTCGGCAATGGCAGAAATGCCTTCGTGGGTGTTGGGATGAGCGGGCCATAAGGAGCTGTGAGAACTAGAATCCTGCCACCTGGATAGCTGCGAGTGTCTGAAGAGACGCCTGCAATGCCCACGAGGTCACTCTCACCTTTCAAGGTGA
This sequence comes from Sapajus apella, assembly GCF_009761245.1. Taxonomy (NCBI): domain Eukaryota; kingdom Metazoa; phylum Chordata; class Mammalia; order Primates; family Cebidae; genus Sapajus; species Sapajus apella. The sequence goes on from NW_022437005.1 coordinate 10,251,746, forward strand.
GGGGCCAGCAAACTTGGGGCATCTTGCCAATGGCCAGTGGGTCTCCCACCACTCCGAGGGCAGATATCCACGTGCGCTCCAAGGCAGTGCCCACACTCACTCTTACATGAGCAGTGTTATCTGCTCCGGGGCACTAGATCTGTCCTCACTGTTCAGCCGAGGGGGAGACACCCAGACGTGGGACCACAGGCATGCAGACACCGTGGACCCTTACAAGTGTGTCTATTTTCTGGTTGAATCCCCAGCGGCCTGGGGTGGCTGCTCTTGCCAGGTGGAGAGAGACGGGAATATAAAGGTCGTGGAGCCCCAAGGACGTGGTCAACATGTTGTTGAGGCCAGAGTGAAACCACAGGGCCTGGAGGGCCTGGTGGGCCAGCCCACAGCCACAGCTCACAGCTCTCTGCGGGGCTGTCCCCAGGTCTCAGGCCTGGGAGGCTTTTTCTCCTGAGGCCCCTTGCAAGAGTTCTGTCTCACTCAGCTTCGTCCTGGGCCCTCGTTGGCCTGTCTGTCTCCAGGGCAGCTGGGACTTGTGTGTTGCCTTCTTTGTGTTGCTGGCGCTGGCACCGAGCTCCCGTGTGGTCTCATAGGAAGGTCCCAGTGACTCCTCACTGAAATGGACCTGCTTTCGGGGAACCGAGCCCTTGTATTTCTGAACGCATTGCTTTGAATGATTAGAGAATGCTAGCCACGACCAGGACCAAGCCATTGACCCTTCTCTATGAAGCTGAACATGAGGTGGCGGGCCAGGGGAAGCCCACTGACTCTTCGGGACACAGGACGCTCTCCTCAGCTCCCATGGACTCTGTGGCTGGGTGCTCTCCCCAGGGTCAGGCTCACGTCCCTCACTGCCCACCTACTCAGCCACATCCTCTGAAGGTCCTGCACGACTCTGCTCACTGCTTGTTTCCAGCTGGGCCAGGCTCAGCGCGGCCTGCCCGTTTCAGGATGGCCTGCTGGGCTTCCAGTTCACTTCCTCAGTCCCCTCCTCATGCCTCCTGCTTTCCCTGGGAAGCTCCCCAGACAAGCCAGCATTCCCTGGGGTTTCAGTGCGCTGGAAAACAAGGTGGTGTCCAGGAGATCAAAGGAAGACAGCAGGGGCAGGGGAAGCCCCAGGCCAGAGGAGTGATCCAGTGCCAGCTGCCACAGCACCCATCAAAGGGGCAGCTGAGGGGTGCCCGCAAATTCCAGGGCCTTCTCCACGCCTCCCTCCCCTCCTCCAGTTTTTCCACCAGGGGGGTTCTTCTTAGCTCAGTCTTCAGCTGACTTTGAGTTTCGATAATTTAAGGAATTAATCTTATACAGACTTATGGCAAATTTAAACTGAAAAAGAGGAATAATAATTGAATTCAAAACGACAAAAGGAGAAATAAAAACACAAACATTATCGCTACATATGAGGCCTAAATCAGAGGTCACTCGTGCTTCGGGCAAATCTGAAGTCCCATGGGCTGTTTCTCCTCCCTCCGTGGGTCCCGCAGGTCCCTCGCCCTGGCTAGGTCAGGGGTGCTGCCCTGGGCCAGGGAGCTTTGCTCTGAAGAGGAGGTGCTGCCCCAGTGGCCCTCTGCAGCCCTCCCATTTGCTGGCCTTTGCTAAGCTTGTGCTGTGCTCCCCACCGAATCCTTTCCCATCAAATGCAGCCAGTGTTTTCTTTCGTAAGTACGTAAGTTTTTAAAAAACATTAATAGAAATAAAACAGTAAAAAAATGTTATAATACCACTTGTTTTTTATTTTTAACATTTTCTGAAGAGATGGAGTCTCACGAGGTTGCCCAAGCTGGTCTGGAATCCCTGGCCTCAGCCTACAATTCCACTTTTACTAACTGAAATGTAGGTTTCGACATAATAGAAACTCCAGATACCCCGTGGCTTAAACAAGCGGGTGTTGCTTTCTCTCTCAGGATGCTGACAATGACTAGAATTCAAACCAGCCTCATTCCTGCTGGGCAGACTGCCTTAGGCGCTCCACGCACTTTGACTCATTTAAAAGCCTCACATGGAGGCACTCAACCAAAATGGTGTTTATTGTTACATCTTATTTTCAACATTTTGCATAAATAGTAATGACTGCATTTCTTACAATTTGATGCTTTCATTCAAATTGTATTTGTGAGATTCACCTGTGTGGACACTTGCGGCTCTAGCTCCTTCGTTATCACTGTTTTGCTTAAATCACTTGGCTCTTGTCCTGACAGACTGTGGTTAATTGCGTCCTTCACGATTTAATTGGGGATGGTGAAATGGGGTGGAGTTTGCAGGGTCAGGCACTCATGATGATAATTAACAGACTGTGGTTAATTAAAGCAATCTCTACAGACTTGACTTTGCACTGGGTTGATTCCACTCATTTCCTCTTAAATTGGGGTTGCAACGCGCACCTGCACCTTTGGGTTTTCGTGTGCATATGCATGAGAGTTTCTCCAGGGTAGGCACCTGGAAGAAAACGCAGACATATGAGGTAACCTCCTTGTGGCTTTATTAGGGATCGCTGTGCCGATGATTTCCTTTTTTCTCTCTTTTTCTTTTTTGAGATGGGGTCTCATTATGTTGCTTAGGCTGGTCTTGAACTTCTGGGCTCAAGTGATCCTCTCTCCTCGGCCTCCCAAAGTGTTGGGATTACAGGAGTGAGCACCACATGTGGCCTGATTTCTTTCACCATAGAGACTTTTTTTAAAAATTGACGACAGTTTAATGTATCAATGTTTTTGTTTAGGGTTTGTGCTTTTGTGTTTTTTATTTTAACAATCTTTTCATTTGCTCTTCTATGTTCTCTTTCACCATGTTCGTTCTTTTGCTGTTCACATGTAGGTGTGTAATCCAGCTGGAGGCTCAGTGTGTGTGGTGTGAGGTCAGGATCCCACAGTAAACCCACTCTCCCACTGCCTGCGTGCACAGCTGGCTTTTCCAGCACTGATGACGAGCAGTTCATTCTCCACCCTCTGATTCCAACAGCATTTCTATCATAGTCCCATTTCCCAAAAACACGCTGGTTGCCTTTGGGTCTCTCTTCCACTGTACTGGCTGTATGAAGGAGGCACAGGCCTGGGCTAAGAAGATCATTGTTTGATCTTGGCCAGGAAAGGTAGAAAACAGCTTGGGTGCATCCCAGGGCTAGGCACACTTCCTGCACCCTGCCTGCTAGAATACATGAGGTCTGCTCCCTGGTTCTGGCCCCTGACTCCCGGCCACACCCTCTCATCCTCGGGCTGCTGCTCTGTGCTAAGATCCTCTCTTTGAGGCATATGGTCTGAGTTTGGATCCCAGCTTTTTGGAAAGGCTTCATGTATTGCCATCATTATTGATGTTACTGTTATCATCACAAGCACCTCCCCCTGCAAGCTCACCCCCTTCCCTCATTCCTTGAGAACATGAGTTTTGTTCTTGCAGGCAGCTTGTCTTCCTGGGAAGTTGAAATTACCCTTTTGATGTAGACAAGCCCTTGTCCTGAAGAGTGTCCATCATTGAGAGGTGGGAGTGCAGAACTGGAGATGGGATAAGTGGGGTGATCTTGACTGATTGCAAGGAAATGGTACCATTACTGGCTCCATTTGTACAGACTGGAGTTTTTAGATGACTCATATGGTTTATAGACCCTACAGAGGAGGCAAAGCAGGAGTTGACGAGGTCTTTGGAGTTGGGCACTTGCAAGTTCAGGTCTCAAGTGCACCTCTTGCTAGTTGCATTTCCTGGTGGCACATTTCTACTTTATGTGAGCTTCTGTTTCCACAATCGTGTAGTTGGACTCTCGTGGTATCTCCTTCACGGAGCTGTCATGAAGATGAGTGGGGAGATGTGCAGAAGGCACTGGCAGGAGCCCCAGCAGGACCAGGCCCTCCAGAAATGGTGTTTGTGCTGCAGATTCTCGCCACCGGTTCTGGGGGGAGCGTCCCGCAGGAGCCAGGCTTGCTGATAACAACCTTCTCAGAAGGCAGGTGGCGGAGGAGCTGAGGAGGGGCCCAAATATCCAAGCTCCCACCAGGGTAGGCAGGCAAAGGAGAGGACCAGAGGATTCCATGGCTAGTCAGCCATTACCAGGTTCCCTGGGACGGTGTAGACAAGGCACAGAAATGGGATTGCGTTTACTGTTTGGCTTTGAGTTTAGACTTTTGGTTCAAGTCAGGTTGGGATCAGAACGCAAGAGAGTTTCTTCTGGAGAATTAAATATAATGATTGTCTCTTCGAAAGGCTCTGAAAACCAAACTCCTTTCCCAGGCTTCATTTTAAAGTGCTGAGACACTTGGGTTCATGTCCAGTGTTTTTCCCTGCAGCTGGGAAACCTGATGTACCTCAGTATTCCTAAGCCCCCTTTCCTTGCCTATGGTTTCGGATCAAGCTTAGCTGAGAGGTCATATGCAGTCACACCGTGTGACCTCTTACAGTATGATTTGACTGTTTGCTGTTAGAAGACCCACCACCCCCCATCCTCATTCTAAGGTCAAAACAGTCTCTGGGCTCCTGTTTTTCTCTATTGGGAGCAAGTTTTATTTTATAATAAAACCAGGGATAAGCGCCAGATGTAATCATCAGCTGAGACCCACAAAACCTTTCATGCCAACGACTCTACTTTCTGTCACAATGGCCCCTTGTCACTGCGAGCCCTTCTGTAGAGGGTATTTGGGGCTGTCCTGCCTCTGACCACTCTGCACACTGTCGTAGTGTTCTCAGTCCTTTCCATTTTGACAGTTTTGGGCAATGTTTACCTCTACTTCTTTTAAAACATTCTCTTTAGATTGGGCCAATTTGACAAACGTGTTCTTTCTGCGTCTTTAGTGGTTGTTCAGGCATGGACAACGGCTGCTTTCTCCTGGGAGTGATTCCATTCAGAGTCCTTTTGGATCTCTTGCAATACTGTCCTTTGATTCAGCCAAATTTTCCACTTCTTCAATTAGTGTTATTTAGAGATCAACCTCAAATGTCCAACATTGGCACTTATTTTGAAACCACAAGCAGTAAACCAATGCCAGAGATAATACTTCCTTTTGGGGGGACAAAAACCTATTCAGTCTATTTTCCACCTTCTTTACTTTTCCAGACACATCAGTGATTCTTGAAACGTTAATATCTTTCTTAAGCCTCGCCACAATCCATGTGATTTCAGGCTAAGGGATTAGATTTGGAATATATTTCTTCAACGTCCGTATATAGTGGTCCAAGATAAAAGATAACCCACATAAATATTTAAATCTAAATACCGAATATTGGAGGTGGGGTTATACCTGGATAGGTCGATTGTGATCTTTGATATCAGAGGCTGGACACATATTCTCTGAAATGGGCAAATGCAGTTATTGTTGGGTAGGCCTTTGGCCTATGGTCTAGCCAAGCTGTGAGGTAAGACACCAGGAGAACTGGAACATAGTAACCTGCTCTTGTGGAATGAAACAGAGGCTTGGAGCAGATGGAGACTTTGCTTTTTGTCTTAAGCTCATCTGCAATTTCTATCATGTGCAGACATTACTTTGATAATCATAAAGTGAGGTGTTTTTTTTATAACTCTTTTTGCATCCTCTTGAATTCAAACAGAAGCTATCAGGCTCAGAAGATGTGGTTGGGGGCCAGGGATAGAAGGATTGGGTGGGGTGAGGGGACTTGCTCCTTAGGGGGTGTTCCACCGTGGACACTCAGATGGGGAGTGGTTGAGAAGGAGGGAAGCTCCTAGAAAACCCAGTGGGTCATGTGGGGAGAAATTTGTGGCACTTGTTTTTAGGTTTACCAGATTAAAGGGTCTAAGATAATCATGAGGGATGCTTCATGAACTGCCACATGTTTCAAGAGCTTAAGGCTAGAGTCTTTGAAGTCAAATTCTAGGCTGTAGAATGTGCCTGCAGGGCTCCCAAGCCTGCACCCCATCTCTCTGCTCCTCGCTCTGTTTCAGAGTATTTTTCTACAGGGCTTGCACATTCTCATGAGACTGCAGGATTGTTTCAGAAAAACTGAATTTACAGCAATGCTTACTCACCCTGGTTTGCGTACACACACACACACACACACACACACACACACACACACGAGAAAAATAAAACACAAACAACAAAAGACTCCTTGGTGAAAGTTCAGAGCACTGAGCTCAGCCCTGGGTCAGGTGGACTTTTGTGTTTTACTTTGTCCTTAGAAGGGTATCAGAGTCCTGGAAGTGTGGCTGGTCCCCATGTTGGCTTGGGCCCTGGAAGAGACAGCCAAAGACTACTTATAGACGGGGAGACCACAGAGCCCTGCAGGACTCAACCTGAAATCCTCCAACTACAAATTATAAATCAATACTTCCAGTGGACTTGCCTTTTCCTGTCAACAATTCTCAAATCTGACTGCCCATCTAAGCCATTTGGGGAGCTTAATCCGTAGATGTTTGTATGGATTCTGAAGCCTGACCAGATAGACTCAATGTCTGCAGTGAGGCCTGGGAGCCAGGTCTTTCACAGCCATGGCACCTCCTACAGGCTGGCCTTTGGAAGCCACTGGGTGGATGATCCAAGGGTCTTTCTGAGCTCTCCTGGCCCAGGATCCTTTGATTCAATGAATGCATCCCTAGAAGAGCAACGCACAGCAGGGCTTCAGTCACTTACTGCACGGACACCTGTCCATCAGGGCATCCGGCCTGCACCCTGCCTCTCCCCAGCTGTGGTTGCTTCTGAGAACTGAAAGCACTCCTCTCAATGGAAGAGCCCAGCATCGGTCCTGCCCCTCACTGGGACTCCTTTGGATCCAGCCCAGCGGGACCCTGCATGAAAAGAGTAGGGTCTGTTGCCTGGGGGTAAATCTATGTTCCAAACCCTGATGGTTTCCCCTAGAAGGCTCTGCCCATTCCAATCTTGGAAATTCTTGGAAAGAAATTCCAATCAGGAAATGCTTCCTGGCGTAAAGGGAGACTTCCGTGCCTATAACTACTGAAAAGGATGTGACAAATGCAAGACTCCGAGGGAAAAAGTACTTTGGCCTAATATAAAGGTGTTTTCAATGGTAAAATATATATAATAAAAAACTTACCATTTTAACCATTTTTAAGTTTATAGCTCAGTGGCATTAAGTACTTTCACATTGTTGAGTCAACTTCACCACCATCTGTCTAAAGAGCATTTTCATCCTCCCAAACTGAAGCCCTGCCCCATTAAACAATAGCTATCATTATCCTTCCCCCCAGCCCCTGGAAGCCACCATTCTACCTTCTGTCACTATGAATCTGACTATTCGAGTTACCTCATATACATGAAATCAGACAGTATTTATGTTTTTGTGATTGGCATATTTCACTTAGCATAATGTCTTCAAGGTCCATTCATGTTGGGGCAAATGTCAGGATTTCCTTCATTTATGAGACTGAATATTCTGTTGTATGTGTGCAGCACATTCTGTTAATCCACTCATCATCCACAGCAAACTCTTGCGTTGGTTCCATTTGCCAACATGAATAAACAGTGCTGCTCTGGACATGGATATGCAGACACTATGCTTGAGCCCCTGCTTTCTCTCTTTTGCCTATATATCCAGAAGTAGAATTTGAATCAAATGGTAGTTCTATTTTTATTTTTTTGAGTAACTGTTACACATTTTCCACGGTGGCTGCACCATTTTACATTCCCACCAGCAGTGAAGAAGAGTACTAATTTTTACACATCCTCAACAACCCCCACCTTGGTGGGTGTAACAGGGTATCTCACTACGGCTGTGATTTGTGTTTCCCTAATGATGAGTGAAGCCAAGTGTCTGTTCACATGGGTACTGGCCGTGCACGTTCTTCTTTGGAAAAGCACTGATTCAAGCCTGTTGCCTGTCTTTGGTCAGGTTGTTTGCTCTCTTGTTTTTTTTTTTTGGTCAGGTTGTAGGAGGTCCTTATATATTTTGGATATTAACCGCTGGTCCGATATGTAATTTACAAATATTTTTCTCCTTTTCTGTGCATTGTCTTTTCACTCTGCTGATAGCACCTGCGCCCTTTTGGATCTCATATTATTATTTATATTATATTATTATTGATTTTGGATTTATATTATCATTATTATTATTATATTACATTGGTTTGGCTCTGTGTCCCCACCCAAATCTCCCTTCTGCACCACCTCTTGGTGTAGGGCCCCACAGGGAGCAGCTGGCAGGAATGTGGCTGCCCAGTCCCAGGGCCAGCATCACAGAGCAGAGTTGTGATCCTCAGTATTGAAGGCGGGACATGGTGGGAGGTGATTAGATCATGGGGGTGGTTTCTAATGTTTGAGCCTCATCCCCTCAGTGCTGCTTGTTTAAAAGTGTGTCACAACTTCCTCCAACGCCTGCCAGCCATGTGAAGATGTGCCTGCTTCCCCTTCACCTTCCATCATGACTGGAAGTTTCCTGAAGCCTCCCCAGAAGCAGAAGCCTGTACAACCTTTAGAATCATGAGCCAATTAAACTTCTTTTCTTTATAAGTTACCCAGTCTCAGGTATGTCTTTATAGCAGTGTGAGAATGAACGAATACAATTATTATTATGATTTTTAGAGACGATGTCTTGCTATGTTGCTCAGACAGATCTAAAACTCCTGAGCCAGTGATCCTTCTGCCTCCGCCTCCCAAGCAGCTGGGACTACAGGAACATGACACTGTGCCCAGCTTGATAGTGTCTTTAGAGCTGTAAAAGTTTTCAATTTTGATGTGTCCAATGTATCTAGTTTTTCTTTTGTTGCCTATGTGTTTAGTGCCATATCAAAGAAATCTTTGTAAAATCCAGTGTCATGAAGATTTTTTTCCTATGCTTTCTTCCAACAGTTTTATAGGTTTAGCTCTTATGTTTAGGTCTTTAATCTATTTTAAGATAGTTTTTGTATCTGGTATAAGGTAAGGGTCCAGCTTTACTTTTCACGTGTGAATACACATTTTTTTCAATACCATTTGTTGAAAAGACTGTGTTTTCCCCACCATTGGTCTTGATACCCTTGTCAAAAATTACTCCATCATATATGTGAAGGTTTACTTCCAAGCTCTTTATTCTATTCCATAGTCTTTATGCTAGTACTACACTGTTTTGATTACTGTACCATTATAATAAGTTTTAAAATCAGAATTTGTGAGAACTCCAACTTTGTTTATATTTTATTTTTCAAGATTGCTTTGGCTATTCTGAATCTGCTTGCGTGCAAGATGGAAGTTTAAATTCATAAGTGTCTCTTGAACAGATGACAAGTCTTTGTGATGACACTGTTCCATGACTAGGGACTGCTTTCTCTTGGCTGAACACCTGCCACTCGCATCTCTGCTCTGTGATGCTGGCCCTGGGACTGGGCAGCCACGTTCCTGCCAGCTGCTCCGTGTTGAGCCCTTCACCAAGAGGTGGTGCTAGAAGGAGCTGGGAGGCTGGAAGAGGGGAGAGAAGAAACATTTTAATGGGTATTTCCCTGGAGAAGACAGTGCATAGCCCAAGGTAATGGGTCCAGGACAGATTCAAGCAGGAAGGTATTTCATGAAGGTGGAGATTCTCTGCTTGAGTTTAAAAATCACATCTATGTGATGGTGCAATTTGCATTCACATAAGGTCAGCTCTGTTTCATTTCATAAACAATGAATATAACTTACAGAATATAGAAGTCAGAGACACTCTTGTATTTTTACTTAAGTGAATAAAAGTTGGGCCCACCTGCTCTCTCTCCTTTCTTTAACAACGGAAATACTGAGCTGTGATTCTGCCCAGTACTGTCCCCCAGGACACCAGTTCCTGGCCTGTTGGCAGCGGGGTGCGGCCGAGTGAGTCATATCTGGCCAGGGAGTTGAGAGCAAAGGGCTGTAGCCACAGAGGCTTTGAGCTCCACTGCCCATGCCCTGTTTTCCTTATGAAGAGAACGTATGCTCATCCCAGTGGTATCACTGAAAAGTTAAAGGCGGGGAAGGTGAATGGGAGGGCCCATGCTTTGGACATTCTGTTCCTACGAATAATATTTGCTTGGGAAATTAAGCAGGAACAGGAGCATTTTGGGAAACATGCTTCAGTTTCACTTTCAAAACAGGAACAGATTAAAAATAAAAACAAGAGAGAGGAAACCAGCTGCGATGACTAAATTTTTTGCGTCAATTTGATTAGGACGGGGCGCTAGTTGTTTGGTGAAGCACCAATCTGTGTGTTGCTGTGAGGGTATTTTGTAGATGTTGTTAACATGTACAATCAGTTGATTTTTCAGTGAAGAAAATGACCTTAGATAATGTAGTTTACCTTATTCAGTTAGTTGAAGGACTTAGCAAAAACTGAGATTTCCAGAAGAAAAATGAAGTCTGTTTCAGACTGTAACATATCCTGCGGGACTGACAAATCCTGGACTTGCCAGATCCTACAATCACATAAACAAATTCCTTAAAATAAATCTCTTTACATACGTATACACACATATCATTCTCTTAATAAATATATTATCTTAATATATGTATATAACACAATATGCATATATTTCATATATATGTACAACTTTATATTTGTGTATACATAATATATATATATATATCTCCTATTGATGCAATGTCTTTCTCTATATAGATGTGTGTGTGTGTGTGTGTGTGTGTGTGTGTGTGTGTGTGTGTGTATCCAATTGCTCTCTTTCTCTGGAGAAACCGAGTTAATACATGTATGAGTCTGTTCTCACACTGCTATAAAGAAATACCTGAGGCTGGGCATAGTGGCTCACACCTGCAATCCTAACACTTTGGGAGGCTGAGGTGGGTGGATCACCTGAGGTCAGGAGTTCGAGACCAGCCTGGCCAACATGGTGACACCCCGTCTCTACCAAAAATACAAAAAGTAACTGGGCATGGTGGCGGGTGCCTGTAATCCCAGTTACTTGGGAGGCTGAGGCAGGGGAATTGCTTGAACCTGGGAGGTGGAGGTTGCAGTGAGCCGAGATCGAGCCACTGTATTCCAGCCTGGGCAACAAGAATGAAACTCCATCTCGAAAAAGGAAAAAAGGTAAATATCTGAGACTGGGTAATTATAAAAGAAGGAGGTTTAATTGACTCACAGTTTAATTGACTTGAGGCTGGGGAAGTCTCAAAAATGTACAACCATGGCAGAAGGGGAAGGGGAAGCAAGGACTTTCTTCCCATGGCAGCAGCAGAGACAGTGTGTGTAAAGAAGGAACTGTCAAACATTTATAAAACCATCAGATCGCGTGAGAATTCACTATCACTAAGATAGCATGGGGAGAACTGCCCCCACGAGCCAATCACCTCCCACCAGGTCCCTTCCTCAACACAGGGATTATGGGGATTACAATTCAAGATCAGATTTGGGCGGGGACACAGCCAAACCATATCAATACACTGACTAATTCAGCAAGAAGAGAGACACTTCCCTATGAATTTAAGGACCAGGACCAATTTGACACAAAGCACAATGCAGTTCTGAAGCCTGGGAGAGAGGGAGATGGGGACCAACCTGAATTCAATTTCTCTTGCAGGGGGCGCTCAAAAAGTGAGAGACACCTAAGCTATTGCTGAATTAGAAATAGTGACTGGGACTATCTTAAGTGAAATAAGCCAGACCTGAAAAGACAAATATTGCATGTTCTCGCTTATATGTGGGAACTAAAAAGTCTGATCACATAGAAGTGGAAAGTGGAACGACAGATGCCAGAGGCTGGGAAGGGTGATTCAGGGAAGGGGGAGGATGGAGAGAAGTGGGTTACAGTTAGATCGAAGGAATACATCTGATGCTTGACAGCAGAATAGAGTGACCATAGTTAAACAAAAATATATTGTACTCGGGTGATGGACTCCCTAAACAGCCTGACCTGATCACTACGCATTTATATAAATGCAACAAAATTTCACATGTGCCCCATACATTTGTATAAATAAAAACAAAAAGAAACAAAACAAAATTCCTGTTACCCTGCCCCCCAAAAAAAGAAAGACAAAAAGGTGACTGGGGCCACAGGCATCTCACTGATGAAGAGAAGGGTGGTCTCAGAGGACAGACCCCAATGACAGCTCGAGGGGATGGCGGCGTGCAGGTAGGATCCAGGGAACTGCTGGCATCTGGGAGGATCCTCTTAGGTTTGCACAAAGAGGACTCCCAGTAAGAACATTTGAAGGTTTGCCTCCTACAACTGTTGGAACCAGCTGGGGCGTGTGACTTCGGTTGTCTGGATGGGGCTTGTGAATCAGCATCTATTCAAAACTTCCAGGTGATTCTTATTGTTGTTGGTTCAGGTTCTTGAATTCACCTCACAAAATAATTTAAGAACTAATCCAAAGTAAAAGTAGGCAAAGAAGTTTGTTGCAAAGCAAAAGCTACGCTCCAAGAGGCAGAGTGAACTGCTTAAAAGAAAAAAACAGCAGCTAGTGCTGTAAGGGGAATTCCCTTTATGGGAGCAGCTCATACACATTCATAAAATACTGGCGAGGTCACGTACGCAAAGACGGACCTGTGGTTGGTGCATGCAGTCAGCATCTACATGCTCTAACATGTACCGCATGCATCATTAGCACATAAAGTCTCTACCTAGGAATGTGTTTTTCACTATTAAGATGAGGGAAAGGACACTGTGAGCTAAACCTTGCGCTTACTTGTACAGGTGGGACCCCAGAGAGATTGTTAGTCCTCCCGTCAAGGTAGGAATTTGTAGCTAATACCCTCTTGGGCTTTGGATTTGGATTGGCTGAAGACTGGGGAAGCTGCACCATGACCAAGGGGCTTTTGTTCTCCTTCCCAGCTGTACTGGGTATCAGGAACTTGTAGGAGTCTAGTGTTTGGCTGGTACCATGTGGGATTGCTTACCTTGGAAAAGAGTTAGGTGCTGACACGTGAGGGTGCAAGTGAAAGAGCCTGTTGAGAAGGGAGCCCACTGGGCTTCACACAAGGGGATGAACCTAACCTTCCTTATCCTGCCTCATTCTGTGCCCTCAGGAGTGAGAACCACAGTCTTCGCAACCAGGCCAGGTCTTCTGACCAACTTCACCAACCTGAAATCATCGAAGCTCCACTGGGGGTTAATGAGGTTTTACGGACACTGTAGGTGAAGATACAGGCTGGATTCAGCTCCAAGAAGACATGCTTGACAAACTCAAGGAAAGTAAGAGGGTGAGCAGAGGTGGGACCCACCAAAGGGGAGTCAGCCACAGGCATCAGGTCAGGGCTCATTCTGATGGAAAACCGTCATCCCACTCAGGGCGAGGGAATAAACAGGGCCTGTTTAACATCAGATGACTTGAGCAGACTGGAAGTGGCCGATTTCTTTCCCTCCGTACGATAACTCTTGTGCAAAATGCGGCGGACCGTGCAGGAAGAGGGAAGGAATGGGGCTTGAACACAAGGAGAAACCGAAAGCAAGGGAGGAAAGCACTCAGTCTGGTGAGGAACACAAGCCCTGTCAGTGTTAGGAAACGGGAGGGACCTAAGAGCTAGTGAAATCATCAGAAATCACCTGAGCCTTACTGGAAGGCCAGGGGAAGAGTGAGAAACTGATTCAGTTGGTGATGGACCATTCCTGAAATGAAAGCCGGCTCTTAAATTTTAGCCTGCATCAGAATCATCGGCATGTAAATTAGTTACATGTTGTGGTGTAATGAATTATCGCAAAATTTAGCAGCCTAAAACAATATGCATTCATTATCTCACGTTCCTGTGGGTCAGGAATCCAGTGCAGCTCAACTGAGTACCCCGAGCTCAAGGTCTCCCATAAGTCTGCAGTCTCATCTGGAGGCTCTGCTGGGCTGGCTGGGTAGGGAGCCGGCTTTCACGTTTTCTCCCCGGCCTGCCGGCAACCTTGTTCCTTGTTATGTGAGTCTGTCTCCACAGGCTGCCTGAATGTCCTTGCTACACAGCAGTTAGTGACCTGAGAAACGGTCAGACAGCACCCAGGATGAACGCCAGTCTTTCCATAACCAGGTTTGGAAGTGCACCTCATCATTTCTGCTGCATTCTGTCCATCAGAAGGGAGTCACTAAGTCCAGCCCATTCTCGGGGGAGGGGACCACACAGGGGCGTGAACACCAGGACATGGGGACCACAGGGTCAAAGAAGACTGTCTACCATAGCTTCATCAGCTAAAAAAAAAAAAAATCAAGCTTGAAAATAATTAAAGTTAGTTGTGTTCAGAAGTCTCACTGAGGAACAGAGAGGTCTACAGCCTGAGAGCAACCCTTTAGAGAAATTCTATTAGACTGCTCCAAAATAGGGTTTCGCTCACAGCTTCAATACAAGGTGTGGAGGTTCAGTACATGCAGAATCACATCAGACTTGCTCAGAAGTTACAGTAAAGCAGAATCACGTGAAGGTTTGGGTGTAAGGGTCCACCCGGTTATACAGCATCACCACTAAGCCCAGCGGGCATTATCTCATGTGCAGGAAGAGGCAAAGACCAGGGACGTGTATCATTTTTTTTATGTCTCACATTCTATTTACAAGGGTATACTTAATTCTTAAAGGCCATAAATAGCCCAAAGAACAACAATGACAACAACAAACCCTCCTGATTCTGAAAAACAAAACAAAAAGAATCAGCAATATTTCCAACAAAAAGCCGTAAAATCACTCAGGCCTCCATTAGTTCAGTCCATGCGAGCAGTCTCTACTCTGTTTCCTGTTGGGTTAGCAATCTTTGTGAACACACCAGCCTTTTAATTACAGTCCTGGAGGTTTTGTCTCTAGTCCAGTGGCAGGATCTCCAAAGCTATCAGAAGTGTGCATGCAAGAGTCCTCTTCAGGAACTCCCCCAAAAGAGCAAGCCCTGGGCAGTAGCTGATTACAAGCTTGGGTCATTTATCTTTCAAGGACTGTAGTGGCTCAGACCAGAGATGCGGGGCCCCTGCATCTCTCCTCTTTTAGTCTTCCAGGCATCCCTCCAGACAGCTGTATGCACATCATCACAGAATCAAGGGCTTTCTGAAATGTTGCTGCAGGCAGGCATGAGCACACACTGCTTTTCATGTTTGCTATTTTTGTCTCACGGCTTGTGAACTTGTGAACACACACATTCTTCGGCCACAGCCCCGGGGTTTCTAATTCAGCAGGCTCGGGTGGGGCCTAAGGATTTTCACCTCTCACAAAATCTCTGGTGCTGCTGCTGCTGGTGGCATTCTCTACCTTTAAAAAATACGCCTAATCACAGTGAGAAACGGGCCATAGGCACTGTGCTGTCACCTGTGACGCATGCACTAAGGCTGAGGTGTTTCAGTGACTAAGAGCCTCAGGCTGAGACAAATAACAATTTGGGAAAAATTGTTTGTGAACTTTAAGAATTTTATTGTGGGCTGATTTCTTTAGACTTCAATGTCTTAGGACGTCAGCTTGCAAGGGGAGTTCATCTTGCATTTAGTTTTTCCTGGGAATGAGATGATGGGGGTTGGGTGGAAAATTGATGGTCAAGTTTGGGGCATTTCCACACTGGCTTGTACCTGGAGTAAATTGTGGTGTTGTTTAATTTCACTGAGGCTTGACTGGAACACATGACTGGAAATTAGCAAACATTTGCCTTGGGTAAAATGTAGCTTTGGGATGAAAACTTTTTTAACAGCTTTACTGACATGTAATTTTCACATACCTCACCCACTTAAAGTATACAATTCAGTGATTCCGAGTACATTCACAACATGGTGTAAATAGATCCACAATCTGATTTTAGAATATTTTCATGATCCGCCAAAGAGACCTCCTATTAGCAGACACTCCGCCTTCCATCGCCCCCAGCGCTAGGCAGCCACTAGTCTACCTTCTGTCTCTATGCATTTTTCTGTTCTGGGTATTTCATGTAAATTGAATCATATTGTATAAATGCTGACTGGCTTCAGCATGGCTTGCTGACTTCTTTCACTTAGAACATTTCAAGGTTGCTCCGCATTGTAGCAGGTGTCATCAAGTCATTCTTTCTTACGTGGGTTGTTTTCCATTGCATGCATATACTAACACTACGTCTTGATTATCTATTCGTCAGTTGCCGGGCATTTGAGTTTTTTTCTATTTTTTTCTGATTTTATGAATAACGATGCTATGAACTTTCATGCGCACAGTTTGGTGAACTTAATGTTTTTATTTGTAGCCGACATATAAATATGAGTAGAGTTGTTAGGTCATATGGTAACTCTAAACCTTTTGAAAACTGGTGAAACTGTTTTCCAAGCCAGCTGCACCATTTTACATTCCCACCAGCTACGTATAAAGGTTCCAATCTGTTATGTTCTGTCTGTTTGACCACATCCATGTCGTGTGAAGTTGCTTCTTACCATGGTTTTGACTTGCCTTCCCCTAATATTTAATGGTGGTAAGCATCTTTTTATATGTTTATTGGCCAATTACACACCTTCTTTGGAAAACTGTTTATTCAAATCCTTTGGAATTTTTAAATTGGGTTGTTTCTTTAAAAACTTTGAGTTATATAAAAGTTCAGTTCTTTGCTTTTATTTTTAAATTGGGTTTTCATTTTGAAAAGAATGTTTAATTGGGTTGCCTGTCTCCTTATGGAGTTGTAAGAGTTCTTTATATGTTCTGAATACAAGTTCTGCATCAGATACATAATTTGCAAAAATTTTTTCCTATCGTGGGTTTTTTAAAAAAAAAATGGGACAAATTTAATTAGTGAGTTTTTCTGGCCTATTTGAGGATTTTCTGAGTTGAAATCAATTCCGTTTATGAGAAGTCCCAGGGGGATCGCCAGGAACCTTGGTTGGCTTTGGGGAGGTGCTTCATGAAGATAGAAGAAGCATATCCCAGTTGACTGCTGATTTCAGTCCCAGGGCACAGCTACACCTCTGTCGGACCATAGCTTAATGATGAGCCCGATTATATCACAAGAAAGGAAATCACAGCTAATTTCTCCTGTGAACGTGAGTCCATCGCAGCATCTTCAGAGGCAGGGCTGGCCTCCATTTTCAGTCCTAGTGACATCTGTTGTCCTTGTAAGAGTGGCCTGCTACTTCTAAGATCCAGAGGGCAAGTCCTCCACTTTCTGCAAGGCGGCCCTTGAGGTGTTTCTTCTGAAACAGTCAAGCAATGCCATGGGACTGTGGGCCTGAGATCTTACTGAGTTGCTTTTTTCGATCAGTGAGGACAGACAGGAGCACAGTGCTGGAAAACCCAACTCAATTAGCCTGGTGGTTGGTTCACATAACTAAGTTCAGAGCAAGGGTGGGCTTCAGGTTCTGCTTGGTGCAGGGACTCCAACGTTATAACCCACCTGCTCATTGCTGTCTGTCTGTCTGTCTCTTTTTCTGAGAAACAGGGTCTCACTCTTTTGCCCAGGCTGGAGTTCAGAAGTGAAATAATGGCTCATTGCAGCCTCAAACTGCTGAGCTCAGGCGATCCTCCCGTCTCAGCCTCCAGCCTACCTGGAAGTGCACCAGGCCTGGCTTCCTTGCTGTCTCTTGATTCAGTTTTGATGCCCCCCATAACTTGGCTTCGCCCTCAACAGGTTCCAGGTGGGCCCCAGACCTCATGTCTTTTTCATCTTCACACACAGCGGGGAGGGAGGGGCCCACTTACCACACAGTCAAACAAAATCCCACTGTTAAGCCTCCTGGGTGCAGGCGGCCACACACAGGTCATGTGTTGTCCTCATGTCAATCACTGAAGCTTCGGGGGAGGGAGACGGCTGCCCTGACCAGCTTAGCCAGGGTCAGGTGCTTCAAGCTGCAGTTCAAAGGGTGCAGTCAGCTTCCCTGAAAACAGGCAGAGAGGGGAGGAGGTGTGAATCCCCGTGCGGAAACTGTTATTGTTGTTGTAAGAAGGTGGGGCAGCCGGGGCTTGTGAGTCGGACGTAATGATGCCTCCATGCACACAGCAGGAGATGACCAGTGGCATAAGCACAGAGCCTGTGCGGTAAACACTTCCCAGCATCGTTCCCTGCCTGGTGGCCATTCAGGAAAGGCAGCATTTTCCTCAGTGTGTTCCTCAGGGTCCTGGATTTGGGTAAAATAAATAGATAAATAAATAACTGTTGCTATTCGTGATCTAAAGTCCCTCACAAAGAAGGTGGTACTGTTCACTAGGAAGGCCTTTGGTTTATGAGCACCTTGATGGGTGTGGGGAAGTCTACAAAGAGCCAGATTGTCCTACCCCAGAAAGGAGGCTGTGGACATGCTGAAGGACCCAGTGGAGGGGATGGCGTGGACAGATGGGAAATCCCACGGCCCTGGGCAGGCAGTGGAACAATCAGGCCAGTGACTGGTGGGGGCATGGAATGTGAAGGTCAAGTGGCAACTCCCTTTGGGAGGGAAGCCAAGGGCATTTCAGGGACAGAAATACCCAGGGTTGGGTTTGAAGAAGTGGGGGGTTACTGTTCCACAGAGCAGGAGGTGATTTCCTGAAATCACCAACAAATTTCATTGCTCCAAACAAGCTCTGGTGGAAAGAATTTCCATTTGCTTTTGCTTTGTTGTGTTTTATATACTGGAACTCAAGGGGGCTGGTCTACACATTTGCAGAGACACCTTGCATGGAAAGTGTGTCCACGGCAGATGTGACCTTGAGAACATCTTCACTTGATGCAATTTGCAGATGTTTTTGGAGCAACTGGACTTTGATGGGGACTCTAATTGAGTTACAGGTCAGCAGTTCCTTGGGGAAGCAATGGGGGGAGTATTTAAGCATCCAATGTCCAGGTCTCATCCCAGAACATAATCAACTTTTCGGGGTGAGACCACGGGATTGCCACGTGCACCAGGCTCCCCGGTGAATGCCGTCAACAGCCAGGCTTGAGCCTGACCTGGTCTCAAGGGAGCCAGAGCCTCAGCTGATGTCACAGTGGCCTGAGCACATCTGACTCGACCCCATAAGCCTCAGGTGACAGGAGTTGGAAGCGACCCACTTGGTATCCCAGTGCCAAGGGTGAGAGCAGATATGGGTAATGAAAGAAGTGCCTGTTCCCTATTTTAGTCACCATTTTGTTCATGGCTTCTCAGTTTTGTGTGTTTGAGCAATGAGCTCAGACAGCACAGCAGAGCATAGGGAGGGAAGGGGCGACTGAGCTGCGTCTTCCCAGACCTCCGCTCTCCAGCTTCGCCCTGTAGTTATGGGACAGGGCTGGTGATCTGCTCTCTCTGCATCTGTTAGTGAGGCTTATGGCCTAGTCCAAGGTCACTCCTGCCAGCAGTCAGAAGCCAGCTCCCGTCTGTCTCTGGCAGCAACCTGGTGGCAACAAGCCAGGCCTCTAAGTTCATAAATAATAAACCACAAAGGCAGATTAAAAAAAATGGCAAAACCAATATGTGTCTATTAGCAAAGACTAGTTAGAGGTAAAATACTTGGAAATAGTCCTGACCCAAACTATGAAATATCCAGGAATAAATTTCACAGAAAATATGAAAGATACATAACATTTACTCTACTGAAGGCCACCAGAAAAGTGGGAATGTATTGCAAGATACATGGTATTCTGAAATGAGAAGCTCAATGCTAAACGTTGTCAATTTTTTCCCTAAATTAAAATATAAATGTAACACAGCCCTGATTCAAAATATAATATTTCTACTTATGGAACCTGAAAAAATAGTTTCATTTGAAGGAACAAATACATTTAGAAAACAAAATCTGGGGGGAATAAAGAATAAAGAGAATGGTTCTTACTTAAAAGATATAAAAATATTGCATTTAAAATGCAGTAATTTTAAAAATGGAAAGGAACAAGCTAAATTTAGGACTGAGATCCTGAAATTGGTCTATGGCTATGGAAATGTGCCGTGGGCTGTCAGCTGGAGTGGCGCCGGGGGGTCTCCTGCGGAGGCTAGGGCCACTCCATCTTGGATGCCAATGCTGAGCCTCAGTGCCATCGGTGCTTCTAAGATTTCGAATTCATTTGCTGTGTACCGTAAATCTAGCCCTTAGGCAAATTCCTTCTGAAGCTCCTATACCCTTTCCCCTATGGCACAGAAGCCCTGGGCCAGCGGGTAACAAAGTGGGGACCCACTGTCTTGTGGTTACGCAGGACATGGCTTCTGTTCCGAAGTCCCTATTACATGTTTCTTTCTAAGAAACTAGACTTGTCAGCCTCTTTCTTCCGCCTGTCAGCTCCCTGGGCCTTAGGTGTGCACAGGCCTGCCATCAAGGGGCACCCTGCCAGACTGAAGGTCCCGGGGAGCGGGATCCTTCCGCATAGGCTGGCTTCCTCCAGGGCAAGAATGCTAGGGAGCTCAGAAGCTACTGGCCCGTTCCTGACCCTGCACCGGCGGCCATCAGCACATCAGCATCACAGTGCAAGAGGTCTCAAAGCACCATGTTATAAAGCCAGTTAGAACCAGATCAATGAAAAAGCATTTCCAACTTATTGTGTGTTTATTCAGAGCGAGGCTCTGTACTGAATCTATTTAGGTGGATAACTGTAGATGAAGTATATACTTAAATCAACATTTAAAATAAATAAAAGGAACCCTTGCAGATGAAAGGTGCAGGGGCGAGGCCTTTTCTCCAGGACATGCTGGTCACAGTGGCCTCTGGGTCAGAGGGGCTTCTGGCTCACTGGCTTCATGGGGACCCAAGTGAGGCATTTACAGGCCTGCCGGCTGTGGAGGGGAGGCAAGGGTGGCACCAACCTGCTTCCCTGTGGGCTGTGGGCCACTGGCCACGGGGTGGAGGGCATGGAAGGGAGCAGACACAAAGGGAGCAGACACAAAGGGAGCTGGGAGCCCTGTGCACAGCCCCTGCCCGACCTCAACTTCCCCAAGAACTGTGTCAGTAAAAGGGCTGGGCTGCACAAAATCAGCTGATCATTTCCACCGTGTGCCTGGATGGTGATTGCCTGTGTCAAGAGATCCTTCACCCAGGTAGAAAGCCAGGAGCACCTCCCTGCAGGGCTCTTCACTCCCAACGCCCAAGAGAAAACTGAGTCACTAAGCCCACCGACACCCCACAGGGTGAGGCCCAGACTCAAGTCTCCTCAGCTCATGGCCTGCCAGGCAGTGCTTCACTTTCCTCACCCCAAAACCCTGTTTAAACAAGCGGGGGTGGAGAGGAAATGGAAGCAGATGCTCCCCACTCTCCCTGGTATCCCCTGCTCTGGCTTTTCGGGGACAGCATGTGGAGTGTTGGCCTTGGGGCTACTGGGGTGGATTCCCCGTCGTCATTTCACCTTCAGTGTTCACGGCAGTGGCCAAAAGAGAGGGGGTCAGTGCAGCTCTGAACTTGGAAGCTGGGAGCCCGGCCCTAGCAGCACTGGCTGTGAGGGCTACACCTCGGTCCTGAAATGGCAAAGGGAAGGACTGTGCAGGGTGGGCTGTCTTAGGAATGTAGCCTCCCGATTGTGGCACAAAGATCCACTATTCTATAGGATGACGCTGACACAAAGGGGGTGTTCCCTCAATCCTTGGTAAAAAGAAGAGCTCGCTGCACTGTCAGTGGCATTTGTGCTTTAACTTCAACCCCACCATGAAGCTTGACAGAACACCTTGTTTTAAATCCAAGTCTAGAGAAAGGGCTGGAGGCTATGAGCCTGGAAAACGCTCTGAGGACACAGCCTCCCAGGATGGATGACAGCAGGTGCTGCTCTCTGTGTGATCTTGCTCGTTTCTGGTCTGGCTGGCAATCAGTTACACACATATTCTTTTGGACTTTATTTCCACGTAGGGGCCTAAATTCTCTTGTGGAAAGAAGCAGACATCGATCACTATCTATTTAGTGTCTAGGGGACTGGAGGAGAGAAGCTGAGTCCCTGGAGTCTGCTCAGCTCTGCAGGCACAGATGGAATCCACAGCCTGGCCAGCTCCTCCGAGGCCTGGCCCCTGCCTGTGGACACAGCCAGCCCCTCCTCCTGGTGTCACCAGGAGCTCAGACCAAAGCAGCAGCCCAGCTCTTCCGGGGCAGCAGCCTGGGCGCCCGTCTCTCCCTGACCCCTCACCAGGGGCTGCTGCGGCTGAAGGCCTGGGTTCTCAGCCCCTGGCTGCTCTCCCTGTTCGGAGGCTCAGGTCTCCTAAAGTGGCAGCAGCTCCTCAGATGGCCTTGCTGTGGCCGCGTCAGCTCCCAGATGCTCCTCTAATCTGCACAGCAGCAGAACCAGGAGGCTTTGTGGAAACCCCGCCTGTGTGCACATGCCCAGACAGCCAAGAACTCAGAGGGAGGCGATGCTACTGTTTTATTGCAGGAGGTGGGTGGGTGGGGTGTGCGGGGCACACAGGGGCTGTGGGAAGCAAGAAGGAAGGGGGGAGGGCAGCACCCCCTGCCGAGCAACAAAGGCATCTGTCTGCCACCTTCTCTGTCTCCTGGTGCAGGAGCATGGGGAGACCTTCCCCAGGGCGGGGGTCACCAGTCCAGGGGTGGGAGCACTACAGGGGTGGAGGTGTGCGTAACACGTAGCAGGCACAGGCCAGCCTGGTATAGACCCCTAGGCGTTCTGACAGTTGGATTTCGACAAGGTCATTATGCCCTGCCAAGGCACACTGTAGATCTGGAAAGAGCAGAATGCTTTCTGTGAAAGAAAACAGAAGGGACAATCAGTGTGGGTTACAGTTCAAAGCGGAAGATGCCCAGTCACAGGACATCAGAGTGGGCATGAGGAAGGATGGAGGTGAAACGTTGGGCCCTTACCCACCCCTCTACCAACACTTGCTGATCCCAGAGCACCCCGCGGGACTGGGCAGTGACTGCTCCATCCCTCTCCTGGGTCTCCAACTCCACCAGGTGCCACTGGGCCCCCACTTGGGTCTGCAGGATTCCTGCCCAAGCACGGCCCTGTGAGGAGCAGCCTGTGCAAGGCCTCAGGAGCCCCAAGGGTGCAGGCAGGGGGAAGCGGCTCACTGCTCCTAGCCCCTTCCACCTCCAGCACCCAGGCCAGCACTAAGAAGGGCTTCCCCAGGGAACTGAAAACTATAACTCTAAGTGCCCGAGGTGACAAGGAGATGACAAGGACAGTGTGGCTCTCCCCTGAGCAGAGACCTCAAAAGAAATCCCGGGTCCTTGGAGAGGCTGGTGTTGGGTGAGGGGGGCAGGGCTGAGGGTTTGGTGGCAAACAGGCCTCTTGTTCCCTCTAATCTGCTCAGTGTGGCCATGGCTGCAGGCAGATGCCTGAGGCTGGGATTAGACAGAGCCCCTTCTCCCTGCCCAGCACCCAGCCCTGCAGCTGCTTCCTATAGTCCAGCAGGCAACACCCCAAGGCACACAGGGTGGAGCTCCTAGTACCCCTATTCTCAAGCTAAAGCCTTCTTAGCAAATCCAGTTCATCACCCCTTGCCACACCACTCCATCTGCACACACATAGGCATCTAAACTCACACCAACCCTCAGCCACACGGATCTATGCGTGAACCCACATACTTCCTCACACATCTATCCACGCACATGCACACACACAGTTGCAGGTACTTTCTCATATGC
This sequence comes from Sapajus apella, assembly GCF_009761245.1. Classification (NCBI taxonomy): domain Eukaryota; kingdom Metazoa; phylum Chordata; class Mammalia; order Primates; family Cebidae; genus Sapajus; species Sapajus apella. The sequence goes on from NW_022437005.1 coordinate 10,274,984, forward strand.
CATGTGACACCCCCCCACACATATGTGCACACACATATGCGCTCATACTCATGCATAAACCTCCATACTTCCCCAACACATCCAAACACCTACTAGCATACACTCATGTGCACCTCCCCACACAAACCTATACATGGAAACACGCATGCACCTCCACACGTATACACACTCAGGCACATGCACGCATACCCTCCAGAACATGCACCCCACACACACACACACACACACACACACACACTCTCACCCCCCTCTGCAGTGTATGACTGGCCGTGAACCCACATGAGGCACATACCCTCTTCAGATTTGGCTGGTCGTGGAAGGGACAGTTGTCCAAGTTGGGCTGGTTCTTGGTACATGTGGTTCGGCCCATCTCCACGTCCAAGAAGTAGTTCACCCCGGCTACGATCTACACATGTGAAAGAGCAGGATGCGGGGACAGCACGCTGTCAGTTTCTTATACGCACAGGCACTTCACTGTGACTGGGTCACTGGGCTTGCCTGGGGCTTCAAGCCTACCTTCATGAGCGGCTCACACTCACTTGCAAGGCACACAAGCCAGCTCCTCCTGCCAGCTGGCAGGGATGCCATGCTCCAGGCCTCCCCGGTAACTTGTTTTCTCTGTGCCAATGCCAAGGATTAACTGAATTCTGCTACATATAACCCAGGGGGCAGGGACCCTGGGTCTATTCTAGGAAGGCTCTCGTGTGAGGATCAAGTTTCAGCAAGCTTCCAGTCCCTGGCATTCAGCCCACATGGCATCTCACTCCTGCCACTTAACTCAGAGGTATTTTCCCTAATTTATCAGTAGGAAACAAATGCTTACATACGTTGATGTTTTAGGCCAATAAACATTGCTTCCAGCATGCCTGCATTCCAGGTGTGATTCTGGAGGGAGTATTTCTAAAGTGAGTCACACACCTGCATGTCTTACAGCTGCCACTTCAGAAGAAAACGGATCCTTTCCCTGCACGGTGTCATCCCCAGATATGACTTGTCAGAACTGTGGAGAAGCATGGGATGAGGGACCCTGGGACCGGGGTGCTAGACCTTGCCCTGTGGAACACACACAAGTCCTGTGGGACCACGTGCAAGTCCTGCGATCCCTCCCGTGTGAGTCTGCTCCTCTGTAACACAGGCTCCAGGACCCAACGATCTACAATGCCCCGAGCTTCACTCCAAGTGAGAGAGGTACAGGCCAGCGGGGACCCTACACCAGGGAGTGGCCCTCCTGTGCAGGGAGAGGGCCCCAGTTGACAGTGGCTGGTCTGACTCCTCTGAATTTCCGAGAGAAGGTGGAGGAGCTCTAAAGACTGGAGGGCCATAGGGCCCTGTGGTCCTTGTGTCACTGTTTGCTGCTCTGCTATGGGACACAGGTCAAGCTGGGCCCAGTAACCCTGCTGAAGCTCCTTCCCGACCTGACCCCCTCCTCCGCTGTGCTGGGTGACTGCTGTCCTCATCTGGCTGAGGTCTAACTCTATGTCAGCTGGCAGAGGCAGGACCATCAGGCGGGCTCCACCTCAGCAGGAATTCAGCGGCCCTGGGCTGCAGGGGGTGGTCAGCCAGCTTGAGGATGAAGGCCGATAGCCCTAAGGGGCTGTGCCCAAGGGTGTGACTTGGGGAGGGAAGCAGGGCTCTGCAGGAAAAGGAGCCAGGCTCCCATGTGGCCCCTGTGGAGAGGACTCAGGGAGGAGAACGAGCCTCACGAGCCTCATGGCCTGGATCTCATCCTGAGCAGCACCAAGCGTCAGCACAGTCCCCATCCACATCTACTGGACCCTGGGGAATGACATGGTCATGACACAGACACAACACAAAGGCTCCTGCAGGTTAAAGGAGGCCGAGGGGACAGGACAGGGCTGGCTGGGCTCATGCGCTCAGGGAGGAGGAGCGTCCTTGGGCATGAAGGCCGTCAGCGGACAGTCAGGGAAAGCTGAATGAGTCTGAGAATTAGATTATAAATGTGTCAGTGCTGATTTTCAAAAGGGAATCGTGGTTATGTGAGATATCGCCCTTGTAATTTTAGGAAAGACACACCGAAGCGCTTACTCTCAAAAGAGTCAGGCAAAAAATTCATATACAGTACATATACACACATCCACATTCACACGCAGAGAGTGAGCTGGGGGAACAGAGCAGAACGCTAACATTTCTGTTAACGTCTGAGGCATCTGGGTCAGGGATCTGCAGGGAAGCCCTGCACTGTTTTTGCAGCTCCTCTGTAAGCCTGAAATTAAGTGAGAATAAAAAGTTAAAAGGAAGTGCTTAAAAATTATCTGGTGAAAGAACCAGGAGGCAGCCAGACGATGGGCTGTTTTCCCCTCTCCGGCGTGTTCAGCAGCGCGCCCTCGGCCCAGTCCCAGGAGGCCGGTGCGGGGCCGGGCGGGCCGTTCTGTGCTGCCCCGCGAAGCAGACCTCAGCGCCGGGCGCGGACCTGGCGTGCCGGTGCGGTTCCAGGCCAGGCCGGGTCGGGCACCCCCGGCCACGCCCGCCAAGGGCCCCGGGGTGACAGCGAAGGCCCGGAAGGGGGCCGGGTGAGCAGCGCCGGCGCCGGGGTCGGGGAGCGGCGCGGGGCGGGGGCGCGGGGCCCCGGGGCGGCACGCACCTGCTTGCGGGCGCGCACCACCTGCAGCGCGCGGCTGTGGTACATGTCGTTGCTGGCCTTGTTGTACTCGCTGACCGCGAAGTCCAGCGCGCTCCGCACGCCCTCCTCCTCCACGCTGGCGTCCATGGGGCCGCCCAACAGGCGCGGCGACCTCCCGGGGCTCGCGCCGGCCGCGGGGCTCACGGCCAGGGCCACGGCCAGGATGGCCAGCAGGAGCAGCGGGGCGCGCAGGGGCCCGGCCATGGTCGGCTCGGACGCGGGACGCGGGGCGCGGGGCGCAGGCAAGAGGCTGGAGCTGCAAGGTGAGAGCCCGCAGCGATCCCGAGACCTTGAGGCTCGCGGGGCCGGCGGCTGCGCTTTTATCCCTTCCGGCCTTCCCCGCCCCGCTCGCCCGTCCCGCTTTTCCTTTTCCGGAACGCCTAGTCCCTCCCCCGCCGTCCC